>NC_044978.1:14963102-15284243 GCF_008728515.1 Papio anubis
GCATTTTTTTGATGATTAGTGATTCTGAACTTTGAAAAACACTCTTTTTAAATAAAAACACAATGGAGCTTATTTTTTTCCTTGAGAATCACCTGAATCAGTTATTCTTGTTTTATTCCATTTCATTATTTTTCATAGAAAAATTTAAATCTTTATATTTAATAGCACTTTAAAATCTAAAGTATTTTCATATGTTTCAGGAATCTTTAGGCGTTTTGTATATATTTGACAAATTGATAAAAGGATCATGTATGGTTTGCACATATGTTTCTGATTACTATTCGCCTAAGAGTGGAACCTACGTTTCCCAGACTTTGTGAACTTTTGTTGAGACTTAAGCTCTGGAAACACATGCATGGGTTCATCCAGATATAGTGCCCTTGCCTCACCTGTGCAACCACGCATGGCCCAAGTCCCTCGCACTGAGTCCTACCTAGCGATAGGACAGCAATTGCTCTTTAACATCTTTCTTTCATGATAACTAACAGAACGCTACTTAAAGAGCAGAATAACTTTCTGACCTCATCCTTCTTAAAATAATTCAAATAAAAACAATTAAACCAAGAACTTGGTGATTTAGAAGAACAATTTTTACAAAGGAGAGAGAACATAGAGTAGTATAAATCAATATCAATAGAGTAGGGAGTAGAACCAGGACACAAACAAAAATATCAACTTAATGTTTATTAAACCATCATTTACTCCTCCACGTATTGCTCACCAAAATAGAGGTAAATAATAGAGACACAAAAGCATACGTATCTACTACAAATGGATCCCACTTGTTTTTAGTAAGTGTGCTTTTATTTTCAAAAGTATTAATGGGAAATAACATATATTTTCCTACTTGTTTGCTTTATTATTCAAGGAATCATTTGTGTTCAATTGTATTTATCCTCTCGCACTTACTTTAAAGAAAATGGAAAGGCTTCTGGAACAAATAGCACCTGGCTTGAAAGAAGCACTCAAAGCATCAGAAACAGTCAATGAGTAAAGAAGATCTTTATATAATAAGTATCTGTTTCTCCTGTCTGCCTCAGAAGCAATTGTCGTAATCAAGTGAAATAATAAATCTTTGGATATTTCGACAAGTGTAAAGCGCTTTTCAAGTCGGAAGTAATAAAGTTTACTGCCATTTCCTACAAGAGTACATTCTCTTACTACATTGCTTCTTGATGCTAACAGTGAAAAATATTTTTTCAGGAATCAATATGAGTCTCTTTTCATTATCATGGAAAGTTTTATGACAGAAACCTTATCAAAATGAAATTGTGAGGTCAGGAGCAGTGG
The DNA here is from genome assembly GCF_008728515.1 of Papio anubis. Lineage (NCBI taxonomy): Eukaryota > Metazoa > Chordata > Mammalia > Primates > Cercopithecidae > Papio > Papio anubis. The sequence goes on from NC_044978.1 coordinate 14,964,393, forward strand.
CTCACACATGTAATCCCAATACTTTGGGAGGCTGAGGTGGGCAGATGACCTGAGGTCAGGAATTCGACACCAGCCTGACCAACATGGTGAAACCACATTTCTACAAAACAAAAAAAATCAGCCGAGTTTGGTGGTGCATGCCTGTAATCCCAGCTACTGGGGAGACTGAGGCAGGAGAAAGTCTTGAACCCAGGGGGCGCAGGCTACAGTGAGCTGAGATCAGTCCACTTCACTCCAGCCTGGGGGACAGAGTGAGACCCTGTCTCAAAAAAAAAGAAAAGAAAAGAAAAGAAATTGTGATACTTGATGCCATAACAAAGACCTATTTGTGCTAATTGCTGTATTTGCCTTACGATCAATTAGGAAAGTTTACGTGTATAGAAGTGCGATTCCATCTGGAGCGACAAATGGGATACTATCTGATCCAGATGTACATTCCCAGTCTCCTGATCGTTATTCTATCCTGGGTTTCGTTCTGGATCAACATGGATGCGGCACCGGCCAGGGTAGCTCTGGGGATAACCACTGTGCTGACGATGACGACACAGAGTTCAGGATCACGAGCTTCCTTGCCAAAGGTAAGTGCACCGAATGAGCACACACATCTTTGCACACACACTTATAATCTTGCAAAGATATCATTGTCAGCTTTGGTCAGATATTTTTCAATGGCATTTCAATGGCATGACTGGTGTTCAAAGTAATGTATAACCAAAGCAGAAAACACGTAAAACAGAAATAAATGAAAAAAATTCTGCAAACCAGTGATATCCGCTATTCACATTTTGTGTTATTATTCTCAATTATTTAAATATCGATAATACTCTTATACACTATGGAATTATTTGTATCAATAGGTTTTAAAATATTTAGAAATATATTAAACATTTAAGTTGAATCTACATGGTAATTTTAAATGGTGGCATAGTACTCCATTGTATGGATATGCCATAATTTACTTAGTCACTCTTAGGACTGATATTATAATAAATATTTATATAATAAATGTTATATATATGAGTATATATGTGTGTGTGTACCTGTGTCTATACATATCACATATATCATCTATATTTATATATACACATTTTATGTAAACATACATATATATCTATATATAGACACAAACACATACACACACATAGCTTTACACATATTTTTGTTATGTTCTTAGCATATATTCTTATAAACAGAATTGCAATGATAGCTGTATGCATTCATATATATTGCCAAATTTATTTCCAGAAGACATATACCAATTATACTACAAGTATTTTATCAGAGTGCCCATAGTGCTGCATCCTGAGCCAAATATGGTATATATTATTTTTGTGGTTTTTTTTTTCCTCCCTGTTGCTTTTAAGTAACCATAAGTCAATAGGAAGGAGACCTTATCTAATTCCATGATTTTCATCGATGCTGAGCTGCCAGAATTAAAATAAAATTGTTCCCTCTGTGAGGTTCGTAGAAGACCCAATATTGCTTTGCATAAGATATACTGAAATAAAACTCTTTTCATTTATTTAGCTGCATAGAAATAGAAAATTATTTTCTTCCCCTAAAATGATGTCTAAGAAGAAGTTTCTATCATCTAAATTAAGTAATTCTGCATAGCTTCCAAAAAGCTTTACTATTACTTTCATTGAAATGAAGTACTTCTGTGCAATAAAATCACATTAACTTTTTTTGTGTGCATTTGATGCTATCTTCTTGCCACACCAAGTAAATTATAAATCTATTGTCATGGCTCCCTTAGTCCTTTCTACTAATTCATTCCGTGATTCAATTTATTAGATTGAAATGCCTATATAAATAAAAATTGAAAATAGGATTTAATCATTAAAATATGATATTAACACGATCTGCCTCACTAAAATTTAATGGTTATCTTTCAAAATAATGTCTACTTTTATTAGCAAGTAATTGTATTTTCAAAACTGTTCGCATCAACTAGTGTTTTCTAAAATATTGCTCATGTGAAAATTATAAATCTGTTTATAAATGTAAACTAGTAAGACTCAATACTTATTTACATAAGAATAAATGTTGCAAGAGTAATATCTGGGTAATAGTGGAAATGTCATGGTTAATTTGTAAAGGAAATCGCCAGTTTACTCACTGATCTTTATGAGCTAAACAGAAATGAAAGCTCATTTGTCTGTATGCTGTCAGTCAGAAAAAAGAGAATCTGTGGCTTCTACAAGACAGGACAGAAAGACGCTTATATACAGAGTAAGCTAGAATTGGGGCTGTATGGAAATGTGAGTAGAGGCTGCAGAGATAAAGCAAGCAATAAATTAAAAACACAGAATTGAGGCACAACTTTAAAAAAAGAAGAATGACTAGGACTGCTTCATAGTTTTTTCTCAAGAAATAGGAGATATTTTTAAAAGGCTTTAATTTCCACAAGACCTTAGAGAAGAAACAAATTTTCCACCATGAGTTCAACTATACACGTACACGTGTACAAAACCTCTCCATCTCTCTGATCATAGAGACAATGACACCTAAAAACGTGATGACAGTTGTGACTCTGACCCACAAAAAGAATTGATTGAGAAAGTGATACCTTAAAAGAAGTTGACTGTATCATCTTAGAATTCAGGATAAGTCAGGAATAAAAGGTTTCAGGATAAGTCAGGAATAAAAGGTTTAGCATAATGAATTACTTACATTCAATTTTAGCAGGGCAGACCCCAAGGACCCAGGATAAACAACAAGAATTAATCTGTTGGATGAGACATTCAAAAGAGTAGAAAATCTCTTTAAAAATGCAATTCTGATTCTGTGACTTTATTGGGCCAGAGAGACAGGAGGTGAGGGCGTTACAACTTGCGTTCAGAAGCACATGTGTGAGACCATGCACCTTAAGATCTTCTGCTCTCAGTCTCACAAAAGAACCCTCGGAAGTCTGAAAGTCTTGCCACTAAATCACCCAGAATTTACCTACTGACAGTTTCGAGGAAGTAGGAACACAAAGTAACATTCAGGAAAACTGACTATCAAACATCGGAGAGTGAAACAATAAATCATTAATTTGTGATCTTTGCCTAGTGTTTTGTCTAGGCTCTGTGTCAATGCATCTCCTGTAAGATAAGAACGAGCTTACAAATTGCTTAAGTAAGACTCAGAGAATGAAATCTCAAAGAATGTACTATAGCCAGCTTCTAGAGAACTACAGAGCTGATATTCCTCTCTGATATTTTCTATTGCGTCAGCCTCTACAATGTCATGATAAATCAAGCATGTAGTCTCTCAAAGCAAGAACACGCCTGTGACTGATTCCTTGAAACTTGAACTCTTTCACATTTTTGCAGTGTCTGTATCAGGTGGCCATAAGATGGTGATATACGCATTCTATTCCAAGCAAATTTTCAAGGTTGTGTAACTTTAGGAGCGCTTTCTTACACCATGTGCTTGGGGCAGAGTGAGAAAAGATGGCGATGACCATGGCTCCTATCAAGGAAGACTTCATAGGACTTCATAATGATTGAGTTTAATTTGGGTGCAGCAATGGGCCACTGATGAATTTTAATAAGGGGGGCAATTACACTGACTTCTGTGTGAAGACCAGATAGAAGAGGTAGAGTGGGAGCAAGGAGTCCACCAAGCAAGCTATTGTGGTCCACAGCAGATGATGGTCTGGCAAGATTGGTAGCAACAGAGATAGAGAGTAGCAGATGGCTTTAGAAAGAAGTAAATGTTTTTGAAAAAATAGATTTGGAGGTAAAACAGACAGGATTTGCTTATGAATTGAGCACGGAAGATTCAGAGAAATGCAGGAGTGGCATTCAAGTAAGTCACTAGGCAAGTAGAGATGATAGTTACTAATAGGGAAGGTTAGGGGAAAGGTTAATTGTGAGTTCTTTTCTAAAACATGTTAACTTGGACACATTTACAAGACAATCACATGGAATTGTCAAAAACTAAGAACTTCCAAAGTTCTGACCAACAACACCCAGCCCTCAGACTTTAGGGAATAAACTACAAATGAATTGAGAAGTGGACTAGAGGTGATTTTTCTGGTGGAAGAAAGCCTGGAAAGACAGGGAAAGAAGATGTATTTGTGCTTGGCCTTCTTCCTACAGCTGAATATCTTCTCTCTCTGTTCCTCCCCCAGGGCTAGCCCTACCAATACACAGAATATATTAGATAGTTTGGTTAAAGGCAAGATCCACTCACCCCAGAACTTTACTCCTGAATTCTTTGAGATCTCAGCATTCTGTAATCTTTTTTTAGATATGGAAAGCTAGTCCTTCTTAGGAGGATTCATTTCATCAGGGGTGAAAGAGGGGATAGTAATAATATTTCAATTATTTTTTAGTATAAATGTAATTTCAATATTCAGTTAAGACCTTGGCAGTGAAGGAATTAAGTATGGGGATGGGTAAGAATAGAGAAAATCAGTAGAAGAGACAAAACATAATTTTAATTTGTAAACACTGAGTACTAGAAGGAATCCGCATTAGGGAACTTTGGAGAAATCTTGGCTATACAGCAATATTATATACACCTTACCCTTTCTTTTATGATTTCAACAATCAATTAATTCCTGTTAGAGATCTACCCTCATCATTTGTTTTTCATCCTGTTTTGTAGAGACTGGCTAAGGACCAGGTCTGGTGCACGTTTTATGCTTCATATCATCTGCAGAAGTACACCAGTGTCACTATGCATACCTTATTTTAGTCTTTTAAACTTATTGTCATATCAGAGATTTTTGAACATAGCATGTCAGACAGGTGCACACACACACACACACACCCCATACACAATGCACACATTCACGTACGCAGATAGAAATTTGGCAGGGTGGGGAATCTCTAGATTCAAGTTTATCCAAACCCTAGCTCTTAACACAATATATTAATATTATGACATTCTTGGCACTTGGGGCTGATGATCCAGTTGCATCACAATTATTCTGCATGACAACTCCCAAATCTCAATGGTTTACAACATTTCTTCTTGCTCACAGGACTGCAAGGTGCCTGTGTCTCTTCTGGGCTTGCCCTGAGATTGACTGTTCAAGTGAGCATGGATCTAGGCTGTGGAGTGGGTTTCAGATCTGCTCCCTGTGTCTCCTCATTTTGGGGCTGCAGGGACCTGTAAGATGTTCTTTCCATGGAGGAGTGCTGGAGAGCAAGAAGGCAAGCAGAAACATGCAAGCTTTTGCTCAGAATTGACACACAGTCGCTTCTGTTCTCATTCCATAAATTACACCAAGTCTCATGGCCAAACTGAAAGTCAGTGGGGTGGAAGAGTGTGCTCCACCCACAGGGAAGCCTTGGAGCTGAAGAAGGGAAAAAGGAATTGTAAATAATCTTATCTACCTCGGGGCAATTATTTGTTTAAGTTTTCTGTCTCCTTTCTTAGACCACACTCTGGCTTGTCAGTAAATGCTCAGAAAAACAAGAGGGGAGGAAGGGATAGGAAAGAAGTAGAGAATAATCCCAGGGAGATTCTATGTGAATTTCTCTGCTCCCATCACTATGGCCATCTCATTGAAAACAGAGCTACTAAGCATTAAAAAAAGAGGAGCACTTGAAATTTCAAATATGGCTTTTTGATTAAATATTTTACAGAAACTCAGAAGAAGCTGGTAGCCTATTGAGATTGCAAATTCTTCACCAAAAGCTGTTTATGGTCAACGATTACTTAGAACCTTTTACCTCTCTCAATTCCACTCATTTTTCCCCTTTGAAGTTCTCTGTGAAATTGTCCTCATTTTGAGAGGTGGTGTCTGCATGCAGTGGCTCAAGTTTGTAATCCCAGCACTTTGGGAAGCAGAAGAGGGTGGATCATTTGAGGCTAGGAGTTTGAGACCAGACTGGCCAACATGGCAAAAACCTGTCTCTACTAAAAAATACAAAAATTAGCTGGGCGTGGTGGCGGGCACCTGTAATCCCAGCTACTCTGGAGGCTGAGGCACTAGAATCACTTAAATCCAGGAGGCAGAGGTTGCAGTGAGCCGAGATTGTGCCACTGCACTCCAGCCTGGGTGACAGAGCAAGACTCCATCTCAAAAAAATAATAAAAAATAAAAAATAAGAAAAATAATAATGATAGCTTTTATATTATATTAAGTTTTCATTCTTCATAAAGACACCAATTTTAAAAGTGATTATAAGTATTAGAAAATACAAGTTGAACTGATACATTTTTTGAACACCACAATTGTGTTGGCACACAGATATTTATGTGAGGTTGATTACAATAAAAAGATAGGAAATGCGAAGAAAAATGAAGGATTTCTATTCACTGTTCATAGCTAATTAGCAAATATACATTCTTATTCTTCTCAAAAAAATACTTTTAAATATTAAAGGAGAGTAAATTGTGTTAGTGATAACATAATAGGGTTAGGAGAGTTACATAGTAATGAGGTTTTCCTATTAATATAGCAATTAATAGTTATTATTGTCAGTAATGTTTTGGTCTAAACCTTTTATTTTATTTTATTTTATTTTATTTTATTTTATTTTATTTACTTATTTATTTATTTTTGAGACGGAGTCTCGCTCTGTCGCCCAGGCTGGAGTGCAGTGGCCGGATCTCAGCTCACTGCAAGCTCCGCCTCCCGGGTTTACGCCATTCTCCTGCCTCAGCCTCCCGAGTAGCTGTGACTACAGGCGCCCGCCACCTCGCCCAGCTAGTTTTTTGTATTTTTTAGTAGAGACGGGGTTTCACCATGTTAGCCAGGATGGTCTTGATCTCCTGACCTCGTGATCCGCCCGTCTCGGCCTCCCAAAGTGCTGGGATTACAGGCTTGAGCCACCGCGCCCGGCGAAACCATTTAAATATAACATTTAAATATTTGCTGAAAATGTATCTAATCAGTATTACTTCAATCAAGTTCAGTACAAACATGATCCAAGTGGGTTCATTTTAAATTTATTACTGTGACAGAATGTGTAATAAATTTAGCTTTATGATACAACGCTTGATGTAAGCAATATATTCAACTAAATTTTTTAAATGTTCATGGATCATAGTAACTAATATAATTCCATATACATTCATTTAGGAAAATGGAAAAAAAAGAAAAAATGCCCAGAAAATGAAATAATTATTTAGTCATACCCTTATCACAAGATATAATGTATATGAATACCATCCAATTTTATTACTGATAAAAAAAATTATCCGTTTTGTAAATAAAAAAGTCCTAAAAAAATGGGTGAGTTCTATGATAAGAAGGATAGAGATTGATGGATATCACTAGTTCTACATTTCATCTTAGGACCTCCTTTACTAGACTTATTAGATTCCATCAAGGACCTACTTAGGACCTACTTTGCTAGAATTATTAGATTCCATCAAGCTGAAAGATTAATGATTATCAAGCATTTTCTCTGTACTTGAGATAGAGACAGGGTTACTACATCAATTCTTAAATCCGATAGAACAACTAGGGAAAAATATATGGTCAAATCATAAACTTTAAACCTTTTTAAAATGGCATAATACCACAGCTTTGACATCAAACTAAGTTTAAAAACAAAGATATGTATTCAATGTGGAGACTACTTTATGTAAATAAAGTCATCCACTACATTCATATATATGCTAGAATCATACCATGAGCCCCCAAAAGACAAAAGTGGATGTAAAACTACCACCTCGCCAGTGAAAGAAAACACGTTGCCCCAAAATCAGTGTAAACAAACACCTTTACAGGCTTTATCTGTCTTCATGATACCTACTTGAAGTTTTAAATGAAGCTCTTAAACTCCAGAAGAAAAGGGAATAGGAATTTATATGTTTACCATAAAAAATGATGTTATAGAAACACAAAACACAAAAATGCAGAAGAGAGAGGTCACAAATATGATTTAACCTGAGTCGTTCTAAAAAAAAAAAAAAAGGTAATAAGAAATGCCAGGAAGTCTAACAGCATGCGGCATTTTCTTGTTTCTTTTTTTTTTTTTTAGTTATACTTTAAGTTCTAGGGTACATGTGCACAACGTGCAGATTTGTTACATATGTATACATGTTCCATGTTGGTGTGCTGCACCCATTAACTCGTCATTTACATTAGGTATATCTCCTAATGCTATCCCTCCCCTCTCCCCACTCCCCATAATAGGACCCATTGTGTGATGTTCCCCTTCCTGTGTCCAAGTGATCTCATTGTTCAATTCCCACCTATGAGTGAGAACATGCGGTATTTGGTTTTCTGTTCTTGCGGTAGTTTGCTGAGAATGATGGTTTCCAGCTGCATCCATGTCCCTACAAAGGACATGAACTCATCCTTTTTTATGGCTGCATAGTATTCCATGGTGTATATGCGGCATGCAGCATTTTCAGTGACATCTAGGTTTGACAATTTCTCCTAAGTGTTAAACATTAGAAAAAGAGCTACATACTACAGAAAAAATGATGGTAAAACTCCAGTTACTGAAGCGGGAGTCAGAGATAACTGTGACTTTTCAAAATTCTTTAGCCTTTTTGGTTGTACTTTCTTTGTCTGGTGACTGAAGTATTGGTTAAATTTACCTCTTTGGAAACAATGAAGTTCTGTTATTATGTGACTCTCTGTTATATTTTATCTCATGAAGTAAAAAGCATTGCATGAGTGCCTCACACATGTAATCCCAGCACTTTGGGAGGCTGAGGTGGGAGGATCGCTTGAGGCCAGGAGTTCAAGGCTAGCCTGAGCAACATGGTGAGACTCTGTCTTCACATTTTTTTTTAATTAGCAAAGTGTGGTAACAAACACCTATAGTCCTAGCTGCTTGGGAGGCTGAGGCAGGAGAATTGCTTGAGCCCAGGACCTCGAGACTGCAGTGAGTTATGACTGCACCACTGCACTTCAGCCTGGGTGACAGAGCAAAATCCTTTCACAAAAACAAAACAAAACAAAAATCCCTTATGTGAAAAATAAATATTGTGTTAGAAGCATCATTCATTTACTAAGGATTATGAGTATGATAATCATCATGAACGTTCCACCAGCAGTACTGTTGTGAGTCACCCTCCAGGATGATAAATGTTAGAATATCGAAACACAATATCCTGGGCTGTATGTTTCATTGCTTAGTTATTCGTTCTCTGGGAAAGTAGTCCTCAAGTTACCTCTTCTTGCCTTTTCAGTATCAGCTTCATTCCACTTCAACACCTGTTTTTAAAACATTATTTATTATTTCCTTTGGTTCAGATTCCTTGATCTCCGGCTTTAGGTCTTAATGAAGTTTGAAATGCTTTTGAGATTAATATTACTTTTTCCTGTTACCAAATGTAAAATTCTTATGCAGGTTCTTGCACTAAGGAGAAATGTACGATTAAGGGTACTACAAATTTGTATTTTAAAAATGAATGATTAAATGAATAGTCAATGAGATCTGAAATTAAAACCTCGGAAAACAAGGCATAACACAAGCAGAGACATTTTCAGCTTATCCAGAGAAAAAGCATTTATCTGTTGGCTTCTATCACTTGCCCATTGCACAGCCAAAATTATTCGTCACAGTTTACTTGACATTTCTGAGGAACTAGGGCAATCCACAGGGATTGAATGTTATTAAAAGAAGAACAAATTACCCTATTCAAAGGGCTATTTTAGCTCATCAAAAGCATACACTACCATATTTTATTATACCTTTTCCTCAAATAAAAAGCAAGTTTGGATTGAGAAGAGAATTGACAAACTACTTCTCTAAAGGATCCCTGGAAATTTACCTTATAGAGTTCCAACATGTAGGTGTAGATGAGATTTTGTGATTCAAACTCCAGGTTCTGGTTTAATCAATTTCTTTTTCTTAAGTTTAAACTATGCTGTTTATAAATACATTTAAATTTCCATTTCTAGAATCCATTGATTAATAGTCATCTGGGTTATAATTTAGCTAGCCACATCAATGTATCTTTGCCCATTAATATATTGTTGTCTATAGGCTGTAGCAGGAATTTATTGGTCACAGGAGAATCCTTTTGACCACCTCCATGTAGACTGAGGTAAAGGCACACACCTTGGCAGGCCTCTCAACCACAGCATATACTGCCATAGATAATACAGTTCACTCAATGTACTTGTTAAGGAATATGATCCAAAATTATTGCTATTCAATAATGCTATCAAAAGTTGGTGCAAAAGTAAACTTATTTATGAAGGATTACGTGAGAAATACGCAAGTCATCTATTTCTCTGGACTTGTTTTAGTCCATTTTCACATTGCTATAAAGAATTACCTGAGACTGGGTAATTTATAAAGAAAAGAGGATTAATTGGTTCATGATTCTACAGGCCACACAGGCTTCTGCTTCTGGGGGGCCTCAGGAAACCTACAATCATAGTGGAATGTGAAGGGGAAGGAAGCACTTCTTATGTGGCTGGAGCAGGAGGAAGAAGATTCAAAGGGAAGGTGCCACACACTTTTAAACAACCAGTTCTTATGAGAACTCTGTCACAAGGCAGCACTAGAGGGACGGTGCTAAACCATTAGAAACCACCCTCGTGATGGAATTACCTCCCACCAGGCCCCACCTCCAACACTAGGGATTACGATTCAACATAAGATTTGGGTGAGGACACACATCCAAACCATTATCAGGATCAGAGAGCACAAAGTCAAATGACTTCAGGGGTCAGATGCACAAATCAATGAACAAAGTGGTCTGGTATAATTAATGAGGGGTGGAGGGATGAGCAGTATGGTTAACTGATGATGAGCATTCCATGCTTAGAAGCATATTCCTTTTCTTTTTTCAGATATTGTGCAGTCCAAACAAACTTATTCTCATACATAAATTTGGCTTGCAGACTGCCTCTCTTTACTCTCTGCATCTAGAGAATTGATTATCTGTCTTAGGTTAAGTGCTTCAAAGCACCACCTGGACTCTACTTTTTTGTACCTCCTTACAATTCATATTGCTGAATTTGGACCTGACACTATTGTTTTAGAAAATTTTTGGCTGAAAATCAGGGGAAATTTCTTATGCTTTGTCATACCCTAATTAATTGACAGCTTCTTTCTATAAAGCAGTGAGTTTTTCTCTTTAACAAAGGTGCCTTTATGTGCTATTCAAGATATCACAGTGATCAAATCATAATCCACATGTTCCTTAATTCTGTACTTATGAGGATTCTTGTTTCAGAAGGACAAATAGAAATCGCCCCTACCTGAGTTTCTCTGGAGTTAGCATAATGCTCTGTGCCACCAAGGCTACTTTCCCCTCTAGGCATGTGGCAGGATTACATCTCCTAGTGCTCTTGTGATCAGGGTTGACTGTGAGTACTTCTGGCTAATGAACTTTGAGCGGAAGCAACCTGTTCCACTACCAGTCTGAAACATTTGTGATCAAATGCGAGAACCACCAGCGACTTGGTTTTCCTCCACTGCTGTGTTACAAGTGAGGATAGCAATGACAACACCACTCCAGGGTCAGCATTCAACTCAAAGTAGACATGGAATATGAGAGCCAAATAAACCTTTGTTTCTTCAAGCCAGAGAAATTTTGTGGTTATTTGATAACTGCTTTGTGTCCTAGCTTGAATCCTCCCTATGCCAAACTCCTCATGTCACTGGAGGGGTAGATACAGAGAAATCTCACGGTTAGGCAAGCTCCCTGAACGTGACTGCTTCTCAGGGCCAAAAAAAAAAAAGTGACTTGATTCCCTGTTTAATAACCAAGATGACTGACAGCAATAAAATCCAATTTCTATAGATATAGATATAGATATATAGATATATCTATATATTTCTTACTTGAGATGCAAGAGGCAGGCTTTCTCTATTTCTAATGAAAATTTTACAAGAAAGAAAAACTGCATAATTTCTTGTGAAAAAATATAAGAAATCTACAGAACATATGGTGCTTATATTACTTTCCCTAAATTATAAAACTTTTTTTAGAATGAAAAAGGCTAGGCCTTGCAATAACCTAGCTTGGTTACTCAGTTGATCATTTATCAAGCTGATCTCTTCCTGGATTGCTACATGGCAAGTAGACAATAGTCTCCTGGCTCCTGGCTCATAAACAACTTTAGTATATTTAATACTGCTGGGGGACACACATGGTATTTCAAAGGATAAAACATTTCTCTTATCTTAATAGTTTTGCTTCACCTGAGCAACTAGGTTGTTTTCATCTACTAAATATAATGACCATTTCTTTTTATACGTCGTCTACTAGGAAGTTGACTGTCAGATTTTAGGATCAAAGCTAGCAAATATGGAGGATCTTACAGTATGTATTTTGTGCACCGACATTACTCTTAAATATCAGATGAAATTTAAAAAGCCTGGAATTTTAAGATACAGAGAGGAATTCCAATTTACAGTGTTTACAGTTGTTGATTTGCAGTGGTGTCTTAAACGGAAGCAGCCTAATAACTATGTGATATAGAATAGTAGTTAAGTTCCTGGGCTCTGGAACCGTGTGAGTTACATTCAAATCCTAGTTTTGCTACTTGGTAGCCATGTGGCCTTAAGCAAGTTATTTCACTACAGCTGTTTCCTCATCTTTAAAATAGCGATGATTGCCTCTATTGTTGTGAGGTTTCAGTGTTACTGTATGGACACTACTGTATTAAGAACATCTCCTGGCATATTAGTTAATATATTTATGTTTCTAATAATAAATGGTTAGTGATTACAAGTCAATACACAGGAGTCAACCTAACTGAGAGACTTAACCATAAATAACCCTGTGCTGCATCCTAGAGATACAAAAATGAGTAAGGTCTGGCCTTTGCCTTAGCTCATGGAATGTAATAGCCTAAAAGCAGAAGATACATAAGTGGATAATGTCAGCACACTGAGACAAAATCAACGATACAAGGGAGTTATTTGGTATTTGCTATCAACACATATTTTGTTAACATATTAGTATAGACATCTCATCTTCAAATCTTCATGGACATACTAATTTTTGCATCCTTCTAACCAAAGTTTTTGGAAAGTGGAAAGCATTTAAAAATTGTAGGATAGAGCAATTAACTGATGGGGGGCATTCAAGTGGTGCTAGCCACAGACATCTTACAGGACCTAACACAAAAATAAATATAATTACAGTTGTAATGAGTGACCTATGAAAAAAGTAGAAGTGGGATGCCGAGAAGCATTATTGTGGCCTGGGCATTTGAGGATAGTTTCCCTGAGGAAGTAGCTTGCAAGCTGAGACGTGCAGAATGAACATCCATTACCCAAAGAAGGAGGGTTCCAAGTCAAAAGCAATAGCAAAAAACTAAAAAACAAATAAAAGTAAATACAAAACAGCTGAGGCAGAGTGGAGTTTGTCAATTGCTTTCAGGTTTTCAAAAACTAAAAGAAAGGAAATGTAGCTACTACATAATAAGCAAGTAAGAAACTGGCATAAGGTGGTAATTATTCCTTCCACAGTGTGGTCTTCCCTGGCCACTGCCATCTAACATAGCCCCCTTCTCCCAGTCCTTCATATCTTTACCCTCCCACATTTTCTTTACATTTCTCTTAAATTATCTTATATATGTGTTTGCTTTTATTGTATGTTTTTCTAACTTGAGTATAAGCTCCATTAATAATAGAGCTTGTCTGTCTTTCTCATCTCTGTACCTATAACACCTAACAACAGAACTTGGGTTCATCATTGGCATTCAGTAAATGTTGAATAAAAAACAAAAATGAAAGCTAGGCTTTATGTGAAGGATTAATATGAATTATTATGAAAGGCTAATTATGAAGGGCTTTATACCTTACAAAACAGATTTTGAACATTAAATTAACAGAGAGTAAATGAAGAATTGTAAGCCTAAAGCAATGCAATCAGATTTGCATTTAAAAATCAGTAACTCTTGTGGCAAGGGTAGAGCTGAGGGACTAGGACACGCTGTGGCTTCGATCAGTGTGATGGCAGCATCAGGAAGGACAGAAATTGATAAACTTGAGAAATGGAAAGAAAAGATAATTAACAGGGCTGCATCTTTGAAAAGAGAGAGTGAGAAGCCTTCTAGATTTGGGGGTGAACAACTGTGAGTAGAGTCTCTTAATGAGAAGAGAGGGGAGCTGTGCATATTTGCTGGGTTTTGTTTGTTTGTTTGTTTGTTTGTTTTTTTGTTTTTTTGTTTTTTTGTTTTTTTTTTTTTGAGACGGAGTCTTGCTCTGTCACCCAGGCTGGAGTGCTGTGGCCGGATCTCAGCTCACTGCAAGCTCCGCCTCCCGGGTTCCCGCCATTCTCCTGCCTCAGCCTCCGGAGTAGCTGGGACTACAGGCGCCCGCCACCTCGCCCGGCTAGTTTTTTTGTATTTTTTTAGTAGAGACGGGGTTTCACCGTGTTCGCCAGGATGGTCTCGATCTCCTGACCTCGTGATCCGCCCGTCTCGGCCTCCCAAAGTGCTGGGATTACAGGCTTGAGCCACCGCGCCCGGCTGTTTTTTGTTTTTGGTGGGGGAGGGTGTAGTCTGGTAGAGATTCTTAACTCCTTTTTAGTCAAATTAAGTTTGAGGTGTGGGAGACAGTCAGAGTGCCATGAAGGAAGAACCTGGATAAAGGGGGATCTAGTCAGGAAATAGAGGTTTGGGGATCATAAGCACAGAAGAGGAATTGAATCCATAGGGATAGATAAGATGGATTAGTGGGTCATGTCCCAATGAGAATAGAAGAGGACCAAGGCCATCTCCCTAAGGAGCTCAAGAAAAGAAAGAGAATCCAGAAAACCGACGGGGTGGAGTAAAGGGAGGGAAACCCAGAGAATGCAGGTCACAAAAGCCATGGAAAGGGCAATCCTTGAAAGGGAAGCATTCTTCTGCAGGATGGCTTGGGAGTAGTTTCCATGACAAAGGTCCCCTGACCAGTGCACCTCATTAGTCGACCTTTAGGTTTTATTTCCATAGACACTTGTATTCGGAGAGTGATACCAAGGAGAGATTCTTCCGGAAAATAGAACTAGGGTTCCAGTGGACAATGGGTCTTTTGGGAAGGTGGTCAAGATTGGAATGATACTGCCTAACAGGGCGGCATGCAGGAGGGGGAGGAAAGAAGGTAATGAATCTGAATCCATGGGGAATGTGCTGTATGTCATGAGTATGCTGTGAATGCTTTGAAGTAAGAACTGCTGTCTTTATTTTAAAGTTACTAGCCCCAAAGTTCCAAACTTCCCACATCCTGTGTTTGCTGTCCTTGGCTGGGAAGCTGGAATGGAGGAGGAGAAACAGACTTGAAATTGGTGAAGGGGGTCGAAGAGATGATGAGGAAAGTAGGCCTTTAGGCTCAATGCTTATAAGCTGTTCACAATTAGCAGAGCCCTGGCAGGCACAAATGACGTTTCGATGTATTTGTTGTCACTGAAAACGCTCATTGAATTAATTTGGAAATTATATTTCTGAGGTAATTTCTGTGGTTCATGTCATTATGGATTCAGAACGCTCAAAAATGCACACATACTTTATGAGTCATATTCGTTCAGGAATAATGTGGCTTGAGACAGCATCTTTGAAAGCCATATTACTTGTTCCAGGACTGTATATATTTGGAAGCAGCCAGAAATTTCTGGCCAAATTAC
This sequence comes from Papio anubis, assembly GCF_008728515.1. Lineage (NCBI taxonomy): Eukaryota > Metazoa > Chordata > Mammalia > Primates > Cercopithecidae > Papio > Papio anubis. The sequence goes on from NC_044978.1 coordinate 14,979,873, forward strand.
AGAATTTATGAAATTTAAATCTATACTTGCAAACAGATGGGCATTTGACACAGCACTGGAATAAAGTGAGATGCACTGCTCTTTGCCCAGTGGAGATGGTGCTGACCAGTAGAAGTCACACTTAAGTGCAGGAGGAGATGCAGAGTGCTTCCTTGTTGAAATGCTTCGTTTGTAAGTTGACACTCTTCCGAGTGTCAAGAAATGAACTCTTTCAAAAAGCAAATCAACCCAATTAGAGGTATTAAGAAAGTGTTGCTCCAGAAAGTGAATTTCCATATGTCATCTATGATTCAGTTTCTGCCCCCACGCCTGTATTTTACCATTTAATGCCTTCATTTATCTGTCCATTGATTCAGCAAATATGTACACGTGACAAACACTGATGTGATGGTGACCAAAACAGAGATGTCATCTGCCCTCAAAGAGTTCACAGGACAAACAGGAAAAAAAAGAAAAACAAGGAATCACAATTCCAGTGCAATGTGTTAGGGTAACACAGCAAGTCAGCACAGGTACCATGGGATTCTGAACTAGATTTGGGCAAAGTCTAGCCTGAGACCTGAAGAACCTGCTGGGAAAGATGGGAAAGAGCTTTTTTCCTTACTTTATTTATCGTTCCTGCCACTCTAACTTCCCCCCAAATGTTGAGCCACTTATCCTTTAAAACTACTATCTAAATCTGTCCAAAATTCCCACGGGCTAACGTTTCGTAAAAATAGCTACACTAAATATTGAAGATGAAAGAGGAAAGAATACGGAAGATATAAACAGCACAAAGACAGGCAAGCTCTCAAAATCTCAAAATGTAGGGTGTTGATCCTTAAGATAATTATACACTGGGTCCAAAGAAGTAGGGCAAATTAGCTTGAACCCAGCCTGGCATTCTGTTCTCCCAGATCCACATCTTCTTAGAAGTAAGGATATTTGTTTTTATAGCAAGGAAACAGACTTGTAGCTAACTGTCCATTTCCAATGAAAGGTGGAAAAACATCTTACCTTTTATAAACAAAAGTATCTCTCATTTTTATTTCCAATACTTGGCAAATGACAGCATTTTACGCATCTAATTGGCCATATAAAGTATGAAATAAAATGAATTATCTCATGCTCACTCCACAAAAGGTATGTTTTTGCTGACACTACACTGCTTGCAAGATACGCTTCCTTAATTTCCTTAGAGTAGAAAATTTCCTTACAGTAGCATCAAAATAATGATGTTAATGTATTACATCACTTGGAAGAAAATAGTTATCCATAAGTTTATACACATATACATAAACAAATGAATAAACAGATAAATGTAGAAGACAGTGATTTTTCTTACAGTAGAATGCTAATTGATTTCCTTAATTGAGTAATTTCCTAATACTCAAGCAAATTTTCAACCTTGAGCAATGGACATATACAAAGATACGAGGTCAGCTACAACCTGAAATCACTGCAAATTAAACTGAGAGAAGTATGAAAGCAGTTGCTTAAAGGTTACTGAATTACTTTTTCTAAGGGACTTAGGTCTGTATAAGTCTATTTCTAAAAAATACGGACCTAGCTTTTCTTTTTACTCTTCTCTTCCTGTCTCTTCCCTTTGTGTTCATTTTTAAAAGTTGTCTGTTCGTTCCGCTTTTTCTTATCCTTCTCTTCCCTTCTCTACCTTTGAGGTGACAAGACACAGTGAAACTGTAAGGCCATAGCTGAGCAAGTGTCAGAATCAAGGATGGTAGCTGGGGCTGGTGGAACCAGGATCAAGGATGCTATCAGATTACGAGAACCTATGGAGCAGGATAAATAGATAGTTAGGATCAAGGCCAGTGGGACCATTGCGGGATGGGACCAGGGGCAAGGAGCCAAATGGGGCAAATGGTGACCAAATAGAAGCCTCCAGCCATAATCCCCCCTACAGGAATGCCAAATGGAACAACTATCTGCACACAAAAAGCACCTTCATAAGAACCAAAAATCAACTGAATGATCACAGTATCTGGTTTTACCATTATATTAAGGTGCTGAGGCTGAAAAGATGGTTGACAGAATTGAGATGTTAGTCACATACATGGTGAATGATCAAATACATGTTGAGGATAATGGGAGTCAAGTTTCCCACTTTTAGAGAAAAATTTTGCATATATAGAAAGGGTATAGGCTACAGGGAATGCTGTGGTGTTGAGTTAGATTTAGAGATACTAATGGAAGCTCGTGTTTGATGGATAGATGGATAGAGAGATAGAGAGAGAAAGATGATAAAGAAATGTATACAGTTGCTACATTTTATGTGTGTGTGTGTGTGTGCGCGCGCGAATATATGTGTATGTGTGAGATTGATAGCTCTGTCCACTGTGAGGGCCTAGAAACGATACCCCTAAGGAAGATGTGAGTACACCCAGTGCCCAGATCTTGGTTTCTAAAAGCCACTCTTCACTACAGAAGAGTTCCTTAGAGAAAGGGCTGACTCAAAGACCAGAATAGGAAAAGTACAAGATGAATCTGGAGTGTCTTGTGCCAGAAAGTGAGGAAATGCTCAAATAATGAGGGAGACTTGTCAAAATGATATATGTGCTAACATCTAGGGGCTCCTAATGGCCCAATCTGGGATAATGTGAGAATCAAAATAAATAATGATGTTAATGTATTACATCACTTGGAAGAAAATAGTTATCCATAAGTTTATACACATATAAATAAAGGAATAAACAGATAAATGTAGAAGACAGGGATTTTTCTCACAGTTGAATGTGAATTGATAAATGTAGATGAATAAGGAAATTAGAAAATCACCACTGAGTAACCATCACTGTAATAATTGTTTCAGCCAAAAATCATCAACATATGCTAAATCTAGTGTGTGAAGATTTAAAGAGTAATAGAATACTTATATAATTTCAAAATATTCCATGCATGGGAAGATTCACAATTTTACAATAGAGCAACATAGCAGACATTACCTTCATCAATTGATCAGCATTGTGTACCTCCTGATATGATGCACTGTGGAGAACAGGGAATCACTCGTTAGGAATCCCTACTAAAAATCCATCATCTGAATGTAAATGAGGAAACATCAGGCAAACTTTAGAAAATAACTGGCCTGTACTCATCAAAAGTAACAATGCCACAAAAAAAGCAAGGAGAGACAGATAATGTCCCACACTGAAAACTAAAGAGATATGACAACAAAATGCAGCACGTGATCCTGGATTAAATCCTGTGCTGGAAAAAAAATAACAAAAAAGTTTGTTTTTTAAATAAAAAAGGGTATTCTTGAGACAATTGGTGAAATGGGAGGGATTTAAGGATTAGGTGGTAGGATTTTATCAATGTTATAAATGTTAAATTTCTGATTTTGTTGAGTGTATGGTGTTATGTCTACAAATCACACTCAAATAGTTTGAAGGAATATATACATGTATATATATATACACACACACATACACACACAATAATATATATACATACACACACAACAATAAATGTAAAGTGGAGAAGTAAATGTAGTAACAACTGGAGAAGCTGATAGTGCTTTTTGCAATTCTTTTTTTTTTTTTTTTTTTTTTTTTTTTTTGAGACAGAATTCTACTCTTTCGCTCCAGCTGGAGTGAAGTGGCGTGATCTTGGCTCACTGCAACCTCTGCCCTCTGAGTTCAAGTGATTCTCCTGCCTCAGCCTCCCAAGTAGCTGGGATTATAGGCGCCCGCCACTACACCCAGCCAATTTTTGTATTTTTAAAACAGATGGGGTTTCACAGTGTTGGCTAGGCTGGTCTCAAACTCTTGACCTCAGGTGATCCACCCGCCTTAGCCTCCCAAAGTGCTAGGATTACAGGTGTGAGCCATCGCACCTGGCCTCTTTGTACTATCCTTATAACTTGTCTTTATAAAAGTTAAAAATATTTCAAAATATGTAACAAATAACCATATATTATTTATAAATGCAATGAAAGAAAAATATCTTAACAGAATTAATAAATACAGTTTTAAACTTTTTAAAAATATTGATGAAAATGTGGAACTAAAAAGCCAACAGCATTATCTATAGTTCAACGTTCACACTTTTTAAGCACTGTACTGTTCTGAAGGTAAAGTTATATTTCATCTTACTTCTCCTTTCATCGTGTTTGGGCTATTGCCTAAATTTGAAAAAAACAAAAAAACAGAATACTCATAACTAATACATAAAATTTGCAAAAATGGCCATCTGAAAACTTCAAGAAAAAATTGTCATTTTCTTTATTTTTCAATACTTCTATATGAATGACATAATTCAGAATCAGAAAAACTCAGTTTTGTTCTCAAAGGAAGTAACAATCTAAGTGAATTTGCTTGCTCTCTGTTTCTCTCTCGGCTAGGTTTCATATGTCAAAGCTATTGATATTTGGATGGCAGTATGCCTCCTTTTTGTGTTTTCAGCACTTCTGGAGTATGCAGCTGTAAATTTTGTATCAAGACAACACAAAGAACTTCTGAGATTTCGACGAAAGAGAAAGAATAAGGTAAATGATGAAATGTTTTGGGTTTGGCAGCATCCAGTTTTCACTGGAAAGTGAATTTGTTGTATTTAATAGAGATGAAAAGAGAGGCAATTGGGACTGGGGATGAAATAATATAATATTCCTTTCATTTTTTTTCCAATCCAAACTAAAAATGTCAAAAATAACTTCAGGGAGAAAATGATGACACCTAGCTCTACTTTAAACAGCATATCTGGTGACATGAGACCTACATTAGCTTCTTTTTAATGTGCTTCCTGGAACGACCCTTTTTTATTTTAATTAATGAATTATATCATTTCTTACTTTCAATGTTAGAGCATTTCTAATGGTTTCACTTGACGTAAGTCATCAAATGTAATTATTAAAGTTCTTTTGTCAGAGCTAATTCATTTCATTATTTTCATCAAATATTACTTATTTACTAATACCATGATGATAAATACATGAAAAACTCTGTGGTCTCTTTTTAATGCATATTTTCATGAACTAAAGACATTTCTTTTGAAACCCTGTGGGAAACACAAGAAAGTCCTGTTGTTTCCTGGCTACTATCTGATAAATGATGAAACCAGGAAGAAACTTAGAACATCATGAAGAGACCATAGCCAGTTTCAGAAGTAAACCCCTAATTGGATTTGGATGTCCTAAATGAAGTTTTTCCTCTATGCAGAACTGTAATGGCATCTCCCTTGACATGCACGTGGTTTTGACCAATCTGCTTTCCTTTTCTGTAAGAGAGATCCTCTATCAACAGCAGATCTATGCATTTGCTTCTAATGTGAATGTGCCAACAGACATTTTAAAAGCAAATGGTCTTTTAAAGCAATGGACAGTAATATCAAAGTTTTGTGTAATTGTGGCAAGGATCCAATATCCTGGCATATTTAAGTCAAAACATAAACCTTAATGATAATAGTATAGTTCACATAGTGTGCATTTTTAAGTATGTAAAGATTTAACTTTTTAAGGATTCTTTATGGTTTATAAATTATACTGCAATTTATGTATTTATTACACTTGTTTAAAAAGCTTTGACGTCTCCGTGTTTGAGTCTACTTAGTATTCAACATATTCTAAAGCAGTAACTTACTTATCATTTCTAATTGGCCCTCCAAAAAGCATCACTGCTCCAATAAACACACAATTAACAGCAGCGTGGAAAGAACATCAGCATTCAGCATCAGAGATTCAGTAATACATGAACAAAAAACAGTGCTAAGACTTGTGTTTAATCAAATTTTTATGAAAACAGAAGCATATCTTTTGTACACTGAAACATACTGTGATGGGGAGATTAACTTTATCTTCTTCCCTCACCTCACCCTGGTCTACTGGTCTGTTATATTTTCTCATTTCTGCTCATTCTGCCTTTATCTCTATTTCTTCCTCTTCTCTCTCCCTCTCCACATCCTACTTTCTCATGTTTTCTTTCATAATAACTGGCACCGGTTGAACAACAATGACAGTACAAATGCTGTATCACAGGGATGACGCTCTGGTCTTTCTTTGGTATTAGTGACTGATGAAGATCACTTTCCCTTTTAGTATCATTAATTAGAAGTAAAGCAATATGCATGTTCCCTATCATTATGATTTGCTTTTTGTCATTTTGATTTTCCATTTCCTTACCTTTTTCCTTCTCCTTATACAATTTAGAATGTATCAAGCAGGTCCTGTAAATTCTGGAAAAGAGAAGTTTTATGCATCCGGTGTCCAAATGGGTAAAGTGTGAAAGCTCAGACATATCCTACATCCACCACACATTCAATAATCACAATATCCAGTAGACAAAGTATTAGATGACAAGTTTGTATGCTCAATTCTGGATCCTTCTTTTAAAAAATTATTTTTACAAAAGTGCCTCTTTACTCAGTTTTACCACATGTAAAAGTGAAATAAAAATATTTGATGCTCCTTCCTCTTTAGCTCATAGAAAGAGGGAAGCATTCATTTTCTCCAGTGACTGGTACTCTGGGAAAATGCAGAAATGCAAAAACAGTCATATCTTATTGTTTTCTGATAACTACTTGATATATTCAGGGAGCAAATGTAATTAAATGTAATTTTGATTTAATGAAAAAAAGAGTTTTTTTAAATTCAGTTTATACATTGGGATAGATACTTTGCATATGTGAAAATCTATTAATTGCTACCTAGATCTGTTCAAATGGTATATGCAATTACAACCAATTGTGTAATTATATTTAATCATATATGAATTGATTCTCTGGTTTCTCAATTCCTCTTGGTCCACTTTACCTTCCCACAGACAGAAGCTTTTGCATTGGAGAAGTTTTACCGTTTCTCAGATATGGTAAATTGACTTTCTTAACTCTAAATAGAGGAATGTGGTCATCAGTAAAAAGCAGACAGCATATTCTGCACTACCAAGGCAGTGTTTGGTGGGGAAACGTAGCCCCCTTTTGTATTGAAAGCGGAGCAAACACCATCCTCCTTCAGCTAAGAAGGTTATTTTCTTTTTCTAAAAACTTCATTCTTGTCTTCTCTCATCCATAAAAGGATATTTAAATATTACCCTACATTTTTTTAACAGAGCTATTTGATTGGTCAAAATGATTTAAAAATATATGTTAAAGAGAAATGTCACATATATCTTGTAATAATCATCAGAGAAGAAACACTCAGATACTTGTACAAAATTAGTTGAAAATAAATGGAAAATTTATTTATACAAACAAATTCTAAAAGCAGCTGCACAAGAGACCTCAAAATAAGGCAACAAAATGCTTTGTGCCTTCTGTGTATCTTTAGAATCCATTCTAAACGTTAAAATATGCTGAGGTTACTTATAGCAAGTGAACAATTTAGTTTTGATAGCAGCATCCTTTGAAATTGTCAAATAAAAAGAGTTCACAGAGGCACATGTCCAAGTATAATGACTAAATATTAGGAAAGCAATATAAAATAGATAGTTTTGGTCCATACGTGGTTTGACTTGGGGGTTCATAATATAGTACACAGTAATTACATAGAAATCTATTGAAGCCAAGAATTTAGCCTGGGAAATCACACACAAATAGTTCTGTCTACTAAACTTAATTTCTGGAGTAAATTATATCTAAAAGTAGCTACCAGATGATTCTACTGTACATTGCAAGTAAGCATCCCTGCAAGAGACATAATGTTAAATAATTCTTGCAGTAATTTCAACCTCATAATAGATTGTCTAGATCTGGTATTATTTTAAAGTACTTGCTAAGTTCTCTTATAATATGTAATCACTCAGCAATTGTCCTTTTGCTACTAAAATTTACATCTTATTTCCCAGCATCCCACTTCTCCCTTTGTTTTTCATCCCTGAAAGAAAATTTCACATGATCCACTTGCTTTTACTTGATTATCTTAACTGTAAATTTTTCATGGCATGGAATTTACATAATTAGATATAGTGTTTGCAATATATATTTATAGATACAAGTGGGTATTAAACTATATAGCAGACTCTCTAATCTTTCTTTGGAAGACCAACATAATTATATCTCTAGTAGCTAAATAGTTAATGTTTATAGAAACTATAGAATGAAAGGTATCTATTTAATTAAATATTACTTTATGAAAACTCTAATGAAAAAACAGGCTTATCGTATGGAAAGTCAATAAATTTTTATTTTTATAGAAGAAACAATATGATAACACAGATATAGTCATAAGAAAGTATATACATCCCTTTTGTGTTTAAAATATTTCAAGCATTTGGCAAATTTGGGGGTGGTTGGTTTCTCTGACTTTTTGAAAACTATTTCCCTAAACTAACGATGCTCTAGGCTGATCAAATTTGTCCTTTAAAACTATGTATTTTGCTTAGAAACAGTATGAGTAATCTAAATTTTGAAATAAACAGAATCAAAATGAGTCTCAATGTTTGTGCTATGCCCTTTATTGTCATGAGTACTGGTTTACATGGATTTTCTTCAGTACTCTAATTTGGCAGAACAGGCAAAGTAAATAAAATAGTCTCACTGTAGAAAGTTTGCCACAACAGGGGACCTTACATTAATGCAATTATTGCTCCTAGGAAAGTTTTAACTAGGCTCAGCATTGACCTCAGCATCGTATACAGCTTTTTTAAACTTACTTTTTCCTCTGTGAAGGTACCAGAGAATCCTGCGTCTATTCTGAAAGAACACAAGTTTGCTCTTGTATCCAAATTTCCCCACCCCACACTGTCCCAGCCTGCTGTGTGCTGATTACGCACTGCACCATGTCATGGATGCTATCTCCAGTGCTGTGTGTGTGTGCGTATGTGTGTCTGTATGCATGATATGGAAGCATTTTGGCTAGAGTTGCTATTCCCATGTATGATATCATTACTTTAGTCCTGGAGGCTTAAAAAGACATGCCAAGGTATTTCCAAACATGTTTTTTGTTGAGAGTTATGGATGAAATGGGATTGCTTTAATGCATTTCATGTAGCTTCCTCCACAATGCAATGTAATAGTGCAATGGTTTGCTGCAAGAAAACATATGTACACAGTATTCTAGTGCCTGTTTCCCTACTGATGATTATTTATTATTATTTATATATGCAAATGAAATAGGAATGGACCATGAGTTCTAGATTTAAGAAATCCTGACCAAGTTTATGTTTTGCTAGGCACAGTGGTTATCTTTTGAAAAAATAAAGCTATCATTGACTGCATTTTGACCATCTGTACACAAACTTTATTTTATTTACTTATGTTTTTATATGCTGTCTAACTTTAAAAATAATTCAAGATAGCTTCTAAGGATAATAAATAATTGATTTTCTGCCCTGTGCATTTGTTAAGTCTATAGTCTAAGGATAAATACAAATGTACATATATACTATTTTGATGAAAGTGAGAAGGATTCATGTTTGAAAGCCATATGGCATCCATATACACTGATTATTCAATAATCTTTCCATTCCAGGTCAGCTTATGCGTTCTAGAGCTAAGATTTTCTTTAAATAGATTAAGTGTTTCCTACAAATGTCTTCCATGCATACCTGAAGAATAGTTATTTCCCAATAACTTAGATTCAAACAAAATTCTATTTGAATGACTCTAATAACAGGAGTTGAAATTGCATCCTCTCAAATAAGACAAAAATTGTAAGAATTTAGTTATTCCCTGGAAAAAAATATTTAAATATTTAGTTTATGCTAAACTCAGCTATTTCTTATAGCTATATATTCTCTGAAAATCTGTTCAGGACAATAATATTTGACAAAATGATATAATCTCTGTTTAAATTTACATGCATTTGGTGACTTCCATCTCAATGTTAATTAAAATAGAAATGCTGCTTTTTAACATATGATGTCTATTGTAATACCCTATGTCACGCCATAATTATGAGTTGGCAGTAAGTGAATCTAACATACTATGCTATAAATAGATATGTAGATTTTTAAATAAATCATTCCATTGATTTCTTATCTGTCCTCTATAATATTTCATCTAAAACATTAATCTTTCTAAATTTACATTTTTAAATTTTTACATCTTTTAAATTTACCATTTATCAATCTTCAAACCATTTCTGAATCTAAGTTTAATATGCCAATATACACTTGGCTAATTAATAGCGAATTCAGTTGTCATCTATAATAAATGCAGGGTTCTCCTGGAGTGAAATTTCAAATAATTTTATATTAACAATTGACTTACAACAACAAAGTGTTTTTTAAACCTCATCTATAATTGCATTATTTTAGACTTTCCATTTATAAATGATATAAAAATGTGTGTAGATACATGAAACTGAATATTTTATTTTAGACTTGTATTTTAGAAAAACAATTTTAATTCACTCACATTTTTCATCTGTTCTTAATATTCTCAAGGGACAATGATGTTTCCCAATAAAATGAGTCAATGCTGTTTATTAGCAATTTAAAATAATCCACACATTTTGAAATAATATAAGTAGAAATTAATAACAATTTAATTTTCCTTCCTTTATTACATTACCATTTGGTAATAACATTACAAAAAAGTATTTAACAAAAAGACATTTGGAATAATCTATTTAATATTTTAATTGTATAAAGATTGCCCCAAAGGTACCTACTAAGGGAGAAACATTAAGATGCAAATAATGTGTTTAATGCTGTTATACCTTACAGCATTTCACATCATCAATACTTCATGCTGTTCTAGATGCTTAATGTTTTGTTCACACTCAATGGCAATTTTCATGCCTTCATCACTCTCACATCCATGTAAGTTTTCTATTTTCTGGTCATTTTTGAGGACTAAGAAGAAGATACAAAATTAGTCCTTGCCTCACACATGTGTTAGTACACACTATCATGTTTGATGACAGAGATGAAGCAATTTCATTCAATGACTGTATGCACCCTTCTATTTTCTGTCTGTCTCTAATATTTCTAGTTATAACTTGCATTTTATATGAATCAGTGTTTGGCATAATTGAAATAAAATGAAAAGAGACATACAAAGTCTCACAGTATGATATAGAAGCATAATGACTGAAATGTTCTTTTTGTCAGTTTTAAATTTACAGAAAAATGATATTCCTGTAAAAAGAATTGTGTGGTAGCTAAATGGCTGTCTCCATTCTTCATTGCCTACCATTCTAACTTGCTTGAAGCATAGTAAGAAGGTTTACTTGTGGGTAAACTAAACTACTTCTTTAACTTTTTAATCAGCGATTTTGCCCACTTCCTATATTTTATGTTGTCAAGGGCCTTAATTTTATAACCACTAAAGATTGGCTAATACATAATGTCTCTGAGTCAAAAGTTCTAGATATATTTTTTATTCCTTGCTTTTTTGACGTGTAATCCATGAAAATGTAAGCTGAAGCTATTTCCAGAAAATTTAATTATCTCAAAAAAATATTTGAGTGCTAATTACAATAAGGAATATCACTGCACATGTAAGCATACATAAACACAGGATAATTTATGACTGGGTAATGCAAAGCAGAGAAATTAGTAATAAAATATTTCAGTGCTGCTTCTTATTTAGTAATCTAATAATAACAATAAGCTGATAGAAAAGCTTCATCCCTGCTTAAAATTATTGTTTAAGTGAAACCTTTCAAAAAAGTCCCAATAAGCCAGTCATTTAAAAAAATCCCTTGATGTTTTTAAGGTCCAGGGGCTCATGGTCTCTCTCATCCCCTGTCTTCCTGTGAGTGCAGACAGGACCCTATACAGGAGTCTGTTCCTTTCCTTCCCATGGAGCTGACAACCTGTTTCTGAAAGGGCCCTGATATGACTCCACATGCCTCATCTCATGGGCACACTCAGAATGATCTCCACTCTTTCATACAACACATTTAAAACACAAAGACTCTTTGCATAAATTAGATTTGCAAGGAATTCTAGCAGTCACATGGCAAAACTCATGTATTGTAACAATAAGACAGTGAGGACTTGAGGGGTGAATAGCCTTTTTATTTTTATGCTGTTGGTTAATCTTTTAGTGTAATGGTGCACAAATGCAAGGCCTCCTGGAAAACAGGTGACTGGGTAGGCCTATTTTAGATAGTATTTTAGTGCTAGTTTAGTTACTCTGAGTTTAAAACATCTAATAGTAAAATGATTCAAGTTGTTATTAGTATTCTTTCCTTTTGTGTTTGTGCAATTTCTAGAATAATGTAATATTACACTCAAAATATTAATAATATAATAGCAGCAATTTGAGTGCTTTGTCCGGTGTTTTATATTTTCTCTCGCCCTGAAAGAACTGATAGATAGTATAATAAATATTTTGCAGGAATAGGAAACCAAGAATCAAGAGAGTTAAGTAGCTAAATTAAGGCTATGCAGACTTTGCATGTCCTTGTCATCTCATCTCTAATAATTAAATGTTTTAATTGACCATTCCAATATCTGCTTAAGCCTTTGCTCTCTGGGCAGATGGGATATGATATACTCTTCCTATGCTGTGCTCTTGGGCCATGTTATACATTTTGGGTTAAAATGTGTTCCGTTTTTCAGTGAGATCTATTTGAGAAGCCCAAACTGATATAAAAATGCCTTGTTCCAAGCCCTTAATAGTGTATTCAGCTATGACTTTTGTTACAATGTAAACAAAACCCAAGATGGAATGTCTGTCAATTTCAGGCAAACGCCACTGAATCCTCCAGAAACCATGGGCAAGAACCCTAAGTATTTCATCTACAACTATGTGTTAGCACTTGTCCTTAGAAGATTCAAGTCAAAAGCAATTTTCATACAGGTTTTCTCTTGTTGATACTCAGGACAAGCTCTCACCACAACATGGGACTTTTCATTGGTGAACTAGGTGGTCTGTTTTGCCTCCGTTGGAAGAGAGTCATGAGGTTCAGACCATTCTGGGTACTCAACTGCAGGGTCCATCATTGGCCCATTGTCACATAGGGGTTTTTTACATGGACAGAATACACTTCACCAGAGTCACTCCCATTGAGTTCGTCTTGAATATACTATTTTAATTTTGTCATGGCACTTAGACTGGAATGCTTTGACATCACCCATGATGGTGTAGGTATCTCAGGCCTAAATATAGACTGATGTCCTTCAGATTCCTTTGGTTTTGGGGGCTATTTCTAACCAGAACTCAAAAGAATACCAGTAGCTGTCATTCACGTAGATTATACCTGCTGACAGAGTCAGAGGATTTTCTAGTCTAGAATCCTGGCAACTACCTTAGAGTGCCACTATTGAGCTTTTTCCAGAAACTCCAGTCTATGTGTGTTTTAGCAAAGGATACTTGTACAATCAGTGAATTTTAAGACCTCAGAGAGACCAGCTTGGCTACTACGTGCCTTAGATCGCCCACAGTCTGCTTTAGTTTCCCTTTGAAATTCCATCTGGTTACCTTATACAGTGGGGCCAATAGAAATCCAAAATGTACCTGCCAAATTTCAACAGTGCCACAAGTTTTTTCTTTCTTTCTTTCTTTTTTTTTTTTAATAGTAGAATGCAGAAGAAATAAAAGTTTGTCCTTTAATGTTTGTGACTTGTAGCTAATGTCCTCAGACAAGGTTATGCCTTGTAAGTGGACTCATGGGGCTGGACCTTGCATCTTATCTGGATTAATTAGCCACCCGTACCGAGTCAAAGATGCCACTAGTTTCCAAACTCTCCTTGACTTTCTGTTTGGTGAGGGAAATTATCATTTATTAAACAACTTACTTTTGACAATGATCTGGACCAAATTGTTTCTTATCCGGTTGTGACAACATACTGGAGAATTTAGGTTCCCTTAGGGATGGACAGTAAGATTATAATTGTGTCCACCTCACATGAAGACATGCTGTGTTTTACTTTTTTGTACCATTGAGACTAAAAACAAAGCATCAGTCAAGTCTATCAAATCCAACCAGCCATCTCTGTCCTTAACTCTTGGATAGAGTTTTGTGTCCAAAACTCTTGAATAGTTTTCACCACATCCAGCCAGCATGGTAGAGGCTGTTGGGAAACTTCTTTACTGAACCCAAATAGCCAACAGTCAGCCTGTAGGATCCATCTAGCTTTATAGGCCACACAGGCTATTCTAGAGAGAATTAATGAAAACCAGCACCCCTGCGTCATTCCCTTAATCAGATCTGAGAGTTCCTGTAATCTTCCCGCAAAGGAAGATTTAGGCAATTCTAAGGGCTCCCATTTTATTACATCCAATTAAAACTGGGCTAAGGAATGACTTGCCCAGGACTAGGCTCAAGCCAGAGATGCCAAGATCCTTCATTTATGTATCACATCTTTTCCAATCATACATTTGGTTAAAGGCAGTGCCACCTACTGAGTATATCTTACTCTCTTTTTTCCTACCTACAGTATTTAGTGTGACCATGATACCTACTATTATAGCTGATCCTTTGCCTCCTTCCCTGCTCAAGCAGTTTCTCTTTCAGTCTTTATATTGCTCTCCTGTTCCCCAGCATATTACTACATATTTTGCTCTGGCATCAGGTAATTGCAAGAAGCTGTGTTCACTACCCCCATGACAATTCATCTTTAACCATAGCACAGTCATAGCATCCCATTGAGAACTGGGCAAGGAAATCCTGGCCTTCCAGTCAGGCTGTTTTGTTTCAGCTGCCTTAACTGATGGAGTAAATTTAGTACCCTATGTCAGTGCCCTTTGTTCCATTCCTCATTGGCACCGTAGGATTTAACTTCTGAGCTTAGGGGAGTCCGCTGCCAAAACTGGAACAGATTTCCATCCTCCCAGCAGGCGATAATGTGCCGGGAAATCATTCACAGAAATCCTGTCAATTTTTGCTGTGTCCTTTTTGTGTCTTATCAGCCACCTAAAGAGAGCTTATAGATGTACCTCTGGCCATGATCTTTCTTCTGAACAGCCTAGATTTTCTTCTCATCAGTAAAACCTAGTATAGCAGCTGCAAGAGTTAATGTACCCATGAATCTAAATACCCTCCTGCCTTCCCAGAATAAGGGCCACATGCCTAAGGACTCTCCTAACCCAGTGCCTACCTGAGTTTTGGTCGGGAGATATGGTTTGGGTAGGCTCCTTTCTGACTGTCATATGGCCACCCCAGATTTGCTGCTATACGTCACATTATCTACTCTTCTGTAGAGGTATTACATTTCACAGCAGTGAGAGCATCAATCAGTTTCCCTTCACAGCAGCGATTGATTGATTGATTGATTGATTGAGTTTGAGATGGAGTTTTCACTCTTGTTGCCTAGGCTGGAGTGCGATGGTGTGATCTTGGCTCACTGCAACCTCTGCCTCCCAGGTTCAAGTGATTCTCCTGTCTCAACCTCTTTAGTAGATGGGATTGCAGGCATGTACCACCACGCCTGGCTAATTTTCTTTTGTATTTTTAGTAGAGACAGGGTTTCGCCATCTTGGCCAGGCCAGGCTGGTCTCGAATTCCTGACCTCAGGTGATCCACCTGCCTCCGGCCTCCCAAACTGCTGGAATTACAGGCGTGAGCCACCACACTCAGTCCTCAGCATGGATTTATACTGCCCCAGGCTTCACCTACCCTAAAAGGGGTCATTGAAATTACACCTGCCAGTAATTCCTGAATGATAACACTGCAGCAGATTGGGGGTTAGCATTCACACCAAACATTACTTTTCACACTATAGCATCCAAAAACATGTTATTAGCTCCTCAGTCAATTAAACTAAAGATCCAGGAAAGCATGAATTCCCTAGAAAACTGCTACCACTTCTTAGCAAAGTGACCCAGTTTCTTTACGCTTTGTCCAATTTGGTAGCTACTAGCCACATGTGGTTATTAAGCACTAGAAATTTAGAGTCTGAATTGAGACATACTGTGAATGTAAAACACATGCCAGGTTTCAAGGACTTCGTATGAAATAGAGAATGAAAACTATCTCATTTTTTACTTCAATAAATGTTGAAAAGATATTGTGAACATACTGAGTTAATTTTTTTTTCAAACTGAAATTATTTTGACCTGTTTCCTTTAACTTGTTAAATGTAGCTAATGTAAACATTAAAATCACACACATGGCTTTTATTTGTGGCTCACATTATGTTTTTATGGAACAGGGCTGCACTATAGTCACTAGTTTGCAGTGTCACTTGCCTGGAGTTGCAGAAGGGAATATTAAAATTAAGTGTGGTGTCCTTCCAAGTACCAACTGGGCTTTTGTTTTCATCTTGAGCTCAGGTCATGAAGCTGCTTGCTTTACTGGCTGTGTCTTTCCCTTAAGTAGTTTGTTTCATGAGGATGATTTTTTTTTTCTTTTCTTTTTTTTTTTTTTTTTGAGATGGGATCTCTCACTCTGTAACCCAGATTGGAGTGCAGTGGCACAATCTTGGCTTACTGCAGCCTCTGCTTCCCAGTTCAAGCAATCCTCCCACCTCAGCCTCCAGTTAGCTGATCCCACAGGCGCCCACCACCACACCTGGCTCATTTTTCGTAATTTTGATAGAGATGGGGTTTTGCCATGTTGGCCAGGCTGGTCCCCAACTCCTGAGCTCAAGCAATCCACCTGCCTCAGCCTCCCAACGTTCTGGGATTACAGGCATGAGCCTCCACCCCCAGCCCCCAAAATTATTAATAGGAAACAAGGAATTAACTGTCTCTTGAGCCACTTTACCCTCAGTTTTATCTCACCGATCATCCATCTACCAATTCAACAGGGGATAAACCTGTGCCATCCAGATTCCAATAGTAAAATTCAGCATGTTATTTTCTGTAGCACTTTGACTACCTCAAAACCAGGTTGGATCAGCATTAGATTCTCCTCAGAACTCCCTCCTGGAACATTTGGTCATATTGAGTCTCAAAGTTTGAAAGCCTGGTCAGCTTTTGTCCACCATTGCTGAGATTTGGGGTTCCAATTGTCATACAGACTCTCAGAACACCCATAGGCTTTAATCTAACCTTATGTTCACTCAGTCTCCTAGGAGGACGTGAGGCAGGAAACCCATCAGGCCTCCAGCATCTGCCTTGCACAGGAGACTCAGCAAGTTCTCAAGAGCACAGCTTATTTTGCCTCTCATCACACAGGACACATAGGTACAGCTGCCATGGACAAAAGTCAGGGTGTATATGATCGCCTTCACACAGAGAATCACAGCCTTTGTTCCAAACCACACTTGTACACCACCTAGTCACTTGGGCCAAAGATCTTCAGGCCAATGCACAGCTCCCCCAATGCAGGTGCAGCCCCTCACAGTAAATAAGGCCGACTCCAATTCCCTCTGTAGCTTACCTCTATTGTTTTCAAGGAAATGATGCTTTAGGAATTAGGGGTCATTCTCAGCACTCCTGTAACAGCCCAGGCTGGATGTTAACTCTTTACTCACACTCAGGTATATGGAAAGATACAATTGAGAAAAATTCAATTGCTCACTAATATGTTAATTTTAAATAGATTATCTCTGTTTTGAGATGAGCAGCTAAGGTCTCTAAAGATTTTAAAATCAGTTATTCATAACAGATAATTAGAAAGGTAATCAATGAATTCTGCTTTACTAAGCACATCAGCTATAATCCTGATATCTGAGCATTTTGATAATGAATTTCTCAACTGCTTCAGTTAACATGTCAATACCTCATTGGAAATGCTCCCTGAGAAGTTATCTTTTGTCTTACTTTGAGATAGATTTTTTTAACACATAGGTTGCTATAGTTTAAAAGCCTATTTTATACTTCAACATTCAGCTGATTTATACGCAAAATAGTGCAAATTACCCAGGTAGCGTACATTTTCCTTTAGAAATGCACACACCAGCATGATTTTCTAAGTTATAAGGATACTATTTTAGCACTTATATAAGAATGATTTAATTCCAATTTGTAAGATATGGAAAACTTTAAGGCAAATTATAAATTTGCCTTAAAATTTTCATGGATGCCAAAGAAATGGTAGTCTAAATGAACATGCTTATTAAAGAATACTGGAAAATTGATTTTCAATTTTTGCAAGCTTACAACAGTAGTCTCAGGTAGTTTGGACTGTCCGTTTTTCTTTCAAACTTGTGTTCTCAAAATTCAATTGTTTATATATTTTAGAGTCAAAATATTTTCCAATAATCACATACTTTTGTTTTTCAGGTGGAATCATGTTACTTTCATAATTCCCCAAATAACTATTTTATATCTTACTGTATCAACTTTGGTCATCTTCTCATTTTAGAATCCATAATAACTTCTATTTTTTCACTTTCATACTTTATAATATATTATTCATTGAGGAGCTACTTTCATAGAACCAACATAATTTTCTTTTTCTTTTTTTCTTTTTTTTTTTTTTTTTTTTTTTCAGACAGAGTCTCACTCTGTCGCCCAGGCTGGAGGCCAGTGGCGCGATCTCGGCACACTAAAACCTCCACCTCCAGGGATCAAGCGATTCTCCTGCCTCAGCCTCCCGAGTGGCTGGGACTACAGGCGCATGCCCCCACACTCAGCTAATTTTTGTATTTTTAGTAGAGACGGTGTTTCAGTATGTTGTCCAGGATGGTCTCAATCTCCTGACCTCGTGATCCACCTGCCTCAGCCTCCCAAAGTGCTGGGGTTACAGGCACGAGCCACTGTGACCGGCCCATAATTTTCAAGAGTTCAAGCCAATTATTTTACCTTTTATATTATTATGAAAAAGTATTATCATAGGAGAGATATAACAACGTTATTAAATGTCTTCTCATCTTTTAGACCTTCAATTTAGTAATCAAATAAACCCTTACTCATTGGTAGACAGCTACCATTACATTCTAAATAAATGTATTAAAGTAAATTATTAATTTGCATTATGTTATTAAATATTATATTTCATAAGCATACTTCATTTATTATATATTATTAAATAATTTTTATTTAAATTTTTCTTTAAGTCCTTTCATTTACAAACATGGAAAATTATCTTCAGTTTGCCACATTTAAAAGAGATGATACTTTTTAGAAGAACATAGTAATAATAAATTTATGTAAAGTTTATGTTCTTAACATGAAATAAACTTCTGCCAGATATAATTCACAATTTCAACCAAACTAATGTGCCTGAAAGGTAGTCGTATATAAACTAGAATACATGACTATCTTCTAAGTATTCCACAAAGGTTACTGTAAAACAGAAAAGTAGCATACAGGGAGAATAACATAAACCAAGCAGTATTATGGAACTAGACTGTATTTTCTGAGGAATTGACTTTGAATTGAAAGAAAAAGCTTGAAAAGGTTTGTCTCCGTGAGAAAGAAAAATTCAGTCAATGATCCTGGTATGCTCCCCTTCAACATCACACATTTAGCCATTTAAACAAATAATGTAAAAAAAAAAAAAAAAAACTAGTTTATGAATATATATAACACATAGATTTTATCTTGTTTTAATTTAGATATTCAAGCAATATGCAGAAAATACCAGAGTTTAGTTTTCCCATTAAAACATAGCCTTTGGGATTTCACATTTATTAATGGGCACATCAACACAATGTGGCAGGATAAATAAATAAAACTTCAATGGGGAATCAAAACCAATTCATCTTTATATGCTTCAGTTACCTTTTCCTTATATTAATGTAAACATTAATTGTGATAAAATTGGTTATGATTCTGAGATGCCTGTTATACATGCTCTATTCTATTATTAAAGGGACTTGTCACATTTTCTTTGACAGGATGATGAGGTAAGGGAAAGCCGATTCAGCTTCACAGCCTATGGAATGGGACCATGTCTACAAGCAAAGGACGGCATGACTCCAAAGGGCCCCAACCACCCTGTCCAGGTAATGCCAAAAAGCCCTGATGAAATGAGGAAGGTCTTTATCGACCGGGCCAAGAAGATTGACACCATCTCCCGAGCCTGCTTCCCATTAGCTTTTTTGATTTTTAATATTTTCTATTGGGTTATCTATAAAATTCTTAGGCATGAAGATATTCATCAGCAGCAAGATTAAGTCTCTGGGGGCATGCAAGTGCAAATGGTCACTTCACAAGAAAGTGTCTCTGCCATAGGTGTGTATGTGTATATGTGTGTGTGGTGTATAAATGATGACCATTGTATTAAAATGGCATATGGAAAAGGTTCGCATTTTGGTTAGCTATGCAAAGTCATGAGAGATAAGATTCTTTTAATGAATATAAAATATTTATTAGGGGATTCTATTTCATATTAATTCTAGGTGATTTGTTTTTTCACAGTAAACCATGTAAGTGGAAACTTTACTGCCAATGTGTTTATATGTTATATAATATCTCATAATAACAGACATGAAAACTACTTTGGAATTCCTTAATTTGTAATTCAATGCTATTAAATCATACAAAAGCAAATTTTGCACAGTAAATTTTATGAAAGGAAAAGGGGGAAATTATAAAGATAATAAAAACCAATAATTTGAGATTTAAAACTATTTTCTTATAGTATAGTTATGAAATGGGAAAATAATTAGTTACAGTGGGAAATTCACTCATATTAATGGAGGATTGTACATATAAATACTATTTAACCAATATATGTAATTTTGAAAATTTTTAAATAAGAGCATTAAAAGACTTCAATGGTTTGGAATACTAAATTTAATTGTTTAGAATAATAAATTTTCCTCTGTGCAAATTTAAAACAAATAACATAAGAGATCGTGTTACAGTCACAATCTACTTTTCTTAAACTTTATATCTCTAGGAACGAAGGTGGAAATATGGAAAACAACTTTGTTTTCAAATAAGTATTATAGCTATGTATTTTTAGTTATTGCCAAACATTGAACAATTCAAGCCAGCACCTTGTTTTTGTTAGACTTTTAATAGCTGCTTAACTGTGTGTGATTGTGTTTAATAATTTGATATAACTGAACAAAATTCAGTAAGACTTTTATATTTTAGTTTAGAAGGTGACTTTAAAATTCAATGGGATTAAAGTATTTACATTTTGATAAAAATGAATACAATGAAAACAAAAATGGATTCATGAAAGATTTTTTAATAAAAACAATTTTCCCAGCAATGTTTTATGGGTCTCAACTCCTATCTCCAAATATAAGGAGGGAAAGTTTTAATTTTAAATGATATAAGTAAGTCATTTCTATAAAGTGGGGACTGTTTTTCTATTTCTGAATTAATGATTTCAAAATCTAAGCCATTCGCAAGATGAAAATAATTTTAAATGAAATTTTTACGTAAAATTTTTCAATGACCCCCATGGGAGTACTTCAACAATAACAGAGCATTAGTAACTTGTTTTTTGCAGTGTAATTGGGTGCAAATGTATGATAGAGTTCTTGGTAAACAGAACCAGACTCTGACTCTTTTTCAGTTTTGCTATTTTTTTTTAACTATTTTTACCATAAATGTATTTGGGAAAGCTTTGGAATGCCTTTTAGGTATTTTAATTATTGGTCAGATGCACAAACTAAGTCTGCCAAATTATTCACAGAGAAAACTTTAAACACTAAGAAAACAATGAATTCAGATGTACAATAGAAAAGCCAGTTATTTAACGAGATGCTGTTTTCTGCCCTTCAACCACTCTCAAATTAAAAGCAAAAACTACCATTTAAAACTAAAACCTTTACAATGTTATTATACATCAGCTTATACAATTGTAATTTTTAAAAATAACATTTTAAAAAATAGTAAATGTTAAGCAGTTTTTACTAGTAAAATACCAAGTTCCTCTCCTTTATAAGTAACTTAAAACAACAATATAAGGAAATAACATTATGTTTGGCATTATGTGCAAATGCCACAACTAAAAGAATTTGTTACTCTCTATGTACCCACGTTGAGGACTGTGCATGTGAAAATTAAACACATGCTTCTTCATTTGGTGTGTATTTAACAAAACCATGGAAACATATTCTTGTGCTAAAGATAGAGCAAGATATGTCATTTGTATTCCTTGAGAATTAGCAGGAGAGTTCGAGGTAATTATAAGCTACATCATCTTGATGTGTCTCTGAAATACCTGAATATGTTTTTCTATACTTTCCACATCTTATTTCAAGTTTCCCAACATTGCTTAAGTGAATTCTGCCAGGAGCAAACAGAAATATAATGAATGCAAACATGCTTACTTCCAAAAGAAATTCACAGACATCACTTGTTTCCATATTTGAGAATATTAAAAATGTGTCTTTTTTAAATCTGAAATTTAGAAAGTGAAAATACCAAACATGAGACAATGTTGTCAACAAGGACGTTGGTGCATTAGAAGTCTATCTCAAAAGTATTGTACTTTCCTTAGGCATAGTTTTCCTTTCCTATTACGTTTGTCACTGTCTTACTGCACTAAGAAAATACTTTAACAGCTTTCACTCACAAGGCAACAGTGACAACGCACATGTGGCTGAATCCAATACCTTTAAAGGAATGTGTCTCCTCCTATGAACTCTTATTGACCTTTTAAAACTGAAAAATTACATCGCAATTAGCATCCTGAGATAATATTTGCCTCAGTAAGCCCTGTGTCCAACCAGAATATTTCAAATTAAACCAACCAAAAAATTATCAATGACAAGAAATTAAAAACGTGTGCATATACATTAACTACTCTACACACAAATTGGAATTCCAATGTGCATATTCTGAAGTATTTTTAAAAAGCCACATTAGAAAATACGGGATTTTTGTGTATGCAGTTTATATCATTTTCTTAAAAAGCATTATTTGTATCTCAATCATTGAAATATCTGGTTCCATAGCATATGAATTTATAGGCTATTTTATACATTAGCATATATGTTCTCAACCTTTTCTTTCTTTCCCAACCATTAGAATTAGACTTAAACCATGAGGCTCTAGAACTTACTTTACAACTTTAAATAGATTCAAGAATCACTGTATTTGCAAGAAAGCTGAGGGTGTTTAAAACTTCTCTAACCCTTCCAAAAGTTTCTCCATGGCACTTGCCTGGAGAGCCCATCCAACTCTTGGTGGCTATATTAGGGAATCAACCGGGCTATTCATCTTATTCTAGAATGAATTCTTATTCTGTTGATATATTCCAATAACTTGTATCTTAATTTGCAATTATAAGTGCTTGTATATTTGTGTATCCCTAAGACATGAATTCATATATTAGTTTATGAATACCCAGGATCTCATGGAAGGTAAGGGAAATTTTAGAAAAAAAATGAAGAAATGATCTAAATGTTTAACAGAAGAGAGCAAGCTGTTCACTATTTTAGTACTCAGTGCAACTTAAGTGGTTATAATATTTGAAAAAAGATTTAGATGTATCTTCCATACTATACATCCCTTTTTCTGAACTTTTAATTCCACTTTTTAAAATATGCTTTTCTATTTCTCTCAACACAACATACTTCAACCTGCTGGTTACTTGGGAGGACTGAATATTATACTGGCAGCTAAATTTTTCTTTCATCTATAAAGTACACATTCCAGGAAATGGACATGAGACAATACAAGAGACTTGCCAAAATTGACATAGAAAATACTTGCAGTATATTGTCAATGGAAAACAAAGAAACTGACAACACCACGATTCACAAGAGTCCCATAAAAATTTACAACACTCTAATAACAAAATTCTGAGAACAAAAATGTATCCAATGAGCCTTAGACAGATAGCATTAACAGTCTTTGAGGTCATGATATCTTCTACTCCAAAAGTGATTCCACACTCTTTGCAACATAGATAATAGCATAAACTCCCAAAATTCATCAGTATATATGACCTGTATTTTTCATCTAGTTAATATTGAACTAGCAAAGAAAAGCAAACCATTCCAAATATAAGACAATCTGGTGTTAATACAATATATTAGAAGACATAGTGTATATGTTCACAAGGATTCCCTCCTGCGAATAAAACACCCATGATACCCATTGTATCTTGTTCCTGAATTAAGAGACCTCTGCCTCAGCAGATACATTGGTTTTTATTTTCTTATTTGTGTACTACAGTGGTAAACATAGCCATGGCAATTTTTTCATTGCTATATAAACTTTGCATGAATAAATAAGCAGTGTACACTGTAAATTGCATTAATTTAATTAACTTTAAAATTAAACTTTTATCTCAGCCCCCCTCCTCTTTATAAACATACTGATATTAAAAAGTGAACTTCCATAGGGAGACACCTGGTACTCCAATTACTTAAAAAGTAAAGTGATGCATATTCTTCCATAACAAAGATACTTACAGGCCATGTATAAAATATAACTCCCTACAATTTAAACAGAACTAGGACAGGGAAAAATATCCTGGGGAAGCTTCTTTGAGATATAAGGCCAAGAGATATAATTCAAAGTTAGTAGCTAGGACCCACTTACCTGTTTTTTTTGGTCTACATTTTACATCTTAATAATGCCTTCATCTCTTCCCTTTCCCTCTCTCTCTCTCTCTCACACACACACACACACACACACACACACACACACTGGTAATGAGATGAATTCTTTCAGATTAAAAATACAAAGACAGAAAATTTTCCTAGACAAAGGTTCATAATCCTGTGACATGTTTTGCAATATTAAGTCATTGCTGGTGGAAAATATGAACCATGCAGTCATTCGATTTGGCCAGCTCTTGATCATGCAACAATCTTTTGCCTCAAAAACACATAAACAAAGCTAACTGGATCGAGTCTTTAACCCTTAACAACCGAATTCTAAAACACTATTTGAACCATTTTTGAAGAACAGCTAAATAATTGTCAGAAAGCTTTTTCAAAAGACAGCTAATAATATAGGATGACTTTGTAGTGTCTGAACAGGTGGTTTTCTCAGTACTTTTGATGGTTAACATGTAAACAAAGAGGAGAAATTTAAGGTGATAGAGTATTATTTTTCAAAAGTGATTCTGAACCCTGGCTATGTATTGGAATTCCTTACACAGTTTAAAAATACATACATATGCTTGGTATCCAATATAGAAGATTATGATTTAATCACTGATTAAACAAATATTCATTGAGTACCTTATGTGTGCCTGGCACTGTCCCAAGTGCTAAATTTATTATCTTTGGAATAAGATATGAAATTGTGGATGATTGAAAAAATTCCAAAACCGAGAGAATTGATGTGAGCTTACACAAGCTTGTTCTCTTAATAAGGATCAATTTAACACTTTTTAAGTTTTATAATTTTTTCTTCCTTCATGCAACTAATTTTAGTTGTCTCTCCTTTATATTCTTAGAATTAAAAATAGACCCGGCCCGGTGGCTCATGCCTGTAATCCCAGCACTTTGGGAGGCCGAGGCGGTCAAATCACTTTAGGTCAAGAGTTAAGACACCAGTCTGGCCAACACGATAAAACCCCGTCTCTACTAAAAATACAAAAATTAACCAGGCGTGGTGGTGGGTGCCTGTAATCCCAGCTACTCAAGGGAGGCTGAGGGGGAAGAACCACTTGAGCCCAGGAGATGGAGGTTGCAGTGAGCCAAGATCGCACCACTGCACTCCAGTCTGGGTGACAGAGTGATACTCTGTCTCAGAAACAGACAAATGAAAAAAGAATTTAAAATAAACCTTTGATGTGTTTCAGTTCAGCTTTCCTCCCAATGTCAGAATCTTCACTATTACATTATCCACATTCTCTGAGCACCCAAAGAGCAACTGGTAGCTCATTACTCTGAGGACAGTCTTCTGTTCCATTGTGGCATAACTCTAGATGATAAAAATGTTAATCTTCATCAAAAAATGACTTTTCCTTCCTAAAATATCAAGTAAGTTTATTGCCCTCATGTAAGACAACCAGCATATATTTTCACATTTCTGTTGTCTGCGTTTAAGTTCAATCAACCCCTTATCACTAGCTTTATTCTTACTTAAACCATTCATGAGAGCATTGTAAGTGTTAAACAATGATGAGACATTTTCAGGCTTATAAAATAATGAAATATAAAATGAATTATCTACATAGATAAATAGAAATTGATGAAAATTTCTATGTACATTATTTTCAGGAACTGTTAATGTCTTCCTGTAATTTAGCAATAAATTTAAATTAAATATTTTTAAATTTATTTCAGATATGAAAATATTATATAAAACTCTACAAAGTAATATGAATTAAAAAAAAAAACTAGCAGCAAACCATATTAACCATATGATGTATTTTTAGAGTAAAGCTATAACAAAAGTACAAGGGATTAAGTTGTTTTATTTTAACGGCTGCTTTTTCTCTGGGGTGGGTTTAGCAATGGTGCCTTTGGGCAACCCCGCTCACATACATATTATCTAGCCTGGCTGGTTAATAGTAAGGAGTTGTGACTTAAATGCCAGGAAAGGATTCAGATGTGAAGTTATACTTGAATATGCTTGAATAATTTTGCACTTCTTCACTTTTTTCTCTATGAATTATTCAATGGTCATTCCTTAAATTTGTATTTTAATGTATGATAAATGATAATACTGGGGGGGAGTAGAGTGAAGTACACTGACATTCTACAGATATAATATGATATGCTATGAAAAACAAAACAAAAAGAAAATGTGCCATATATTTTCCATGTACCATCTTTATATGATATACAGTGACTTCATTATTAGTGAGTCAAGTTGTTTAAAGAACTACCAAAAAAAGTATTGCTATTTTATGGTTTTTATGGTGTAAATTATTTTTCTGTCTTCTTGAGTCTTATGTCTAAGTCAGTCTTCCTTGTCCAGATACTGTCATATTTTTCCAGGAAATTATACTGAACATATACTTAAAAATTTATGCACGATTTTATCAACTTGTTTTTCATTATATTATATTTAGTTCAATTTTGCAACTAACAAACTCTCTATCAGAGTCATTAACCTGTGAACAGTATAAAGTATTTATCATGTAACTGTAGATAATTTGATCAGAAACAATAAAAATGAACACTTTTCAAGAATATGGATACCTCTTTTGTCTAATTTTTTTACAGAACAAATTTTACCAAAGAATCATGTTGTCTTCCTGACAAAAATCATACTCCATTCCTGGTCTCATGAAAACTATTACATCTAGGATTACATAGTCGGTGATATATCATTCAAAGAAGTCTTAACATATGCATTTCATTATAGGAAAAGCACAGTGAGAAGGATGGTGAACGGAACTTTTCTACTAAGGACAGAATGAGAGAAGATGTGTTACTAACTAGAAAAATGACTTGGCATTAGTGTATTTGTAGTTTTTGTTTGTATGTTTGAAAGACTTCTTAAAATCTGTTTATTGAAAAAACCACTTTCACTTGACTTACCCGTACAGACTATTTCAAAAAGGAATACTCATCTTTTTTTTAAATCTATAATTTCATCTTTCTTTTTTCCTCCACAGAGTTACATTGGAGGTTAGTGATAGAATACTAGTAAAGAAATAAGAATTTTTTTTTTTTTTGACACGGAGTCTCACTCTGTCACCCAGGCTGGAGTGCAGTGGCGCGATCTCAGCTCACTGCAAGCTCTGCCTCCCGGGTTCAAGTGATTCTCCTGCCTCAGCCTCCCGAGTAGCAGGGACTACAGGCACGTGCCACCTCACCTGGCTAATTTTTTGTATTCTTGGTAGAGATGGGGTTTCACCGTGTTAGCCAGGATGGTCTCAGCCTCCTGACCTTGTGATCTGCCCGCCTTCCAAAGTGCTGGGATTAGGGGCATGAGCCACCACACCCAGCCAAGAAATTTAAGAAAGTATTCCAATTTCGTATGTGATAATTAGTCTGTCATTTTTAAAGTACCTATAATTAATATGTAACAGTCTTTGACACTTTTATATATTGACTGGCACAAATTTCAGGAAAAAATCTTAGATTGAAAATTCCTTGCTAAATCAGCATGATGGTTTTCTTCAATGAGCTGGCCTTCATTAATAGCTTACATAGTTCATACCGTGACATCAGCAAAAACTCTGTGCTGAAATGCTGCCATAGAATCAAGCCAGCTTCTCTGTAAGTACAAGTGCTAGTGGTATCTATGGGTAATAGATCCCTAAACAAAAGGTATAGGAATAAATGTAATGTGACCACACTGAAAAGGATGAGAAGCTTATTGGTAAAGTATGATTTATTAAGTCAATTTGCACTACTATGGTTTAAAATATTTTCATTACTCTCATGATATTCATCATTTTCTGCATCACTACATTATTTATTTTTCTCTACACAGTTTATTTCAATATACTCTTGCTGACAGTTGCTTTCTGTCTTGATAAACTGATTTTCTAAATATATTCCTTCTTTGTAATTTTGTATAATTTCCATTTTTAATTACACATTCATTGGAATCCTAAATTGAATGAGGCCATATTTACTGAACTACACTATAAATATTTAGTTTGTTTTTATGTTTCTTTATATTTGTATATTTGACCCC
Source organism: Papio anubis (assembly GCF_008728515.1). NCBI lineage: Eukaryota > Metazoa > Chordata > Mammalia > Primates > Cercopithecidae > Papio > Papio anubis. The sequence goes on from NC_044978.1 coordinate 15,008,052, forward strand.
ATGTGTTGTCTTACCAAGTTATCTCTGTTGATGCTCTTCACCCAATATTGTACTGCTCTGACAGTATCTAAAAATTCACTTGGGCAAACGGTTAACTGGAAGCTGGGTTGTGAACAGAAGCTGGCACTCTGAAAGAAAATCAGAGCTGGATATAAGTTAAAGCAGTGAAGGCAAATTTTATTCGGGAACTATTGCATTGGGGACAGAGAGACCTCAGTATATAACTGGGTTGCATTCTGAATACTAGGACAAGTGAGGATTTGGGATAAGTGAAGGTCAGTGGGTGGAAAATTACTAGAGAGAAAACCTCACAGGGATTCCGGCTAAACTGACTTAGCAAAATTCTTGCTGAATGCAGGCAGGGTGATAAGATACTGAACGTGGGGGGATAAGAAATTTGATTAGATATCAAGGATAAGGGATTTTCGTTAAACTGAACCAGCAGAATTCTTGCCTAATTGAACTAACTAGGCCAAGAACAGAACCCAAGTTGGGCCTAATCAAAAGGGGAGCTCAGAGGCTTATGATCAGAGCATGACCCAGGAGAAAATCTTATCATTATCTATAGTCCATTCTGTGACATGAGGAATGAATTGTCTGAACACTTGTTCTTCAATGAATGAATACTAGTTAAAAATCATATGACATTCACTCGCAGTTCTGTAACCTAATGGCACTTGCTCTTCCAAACTGGTCTCTGTTCTTAAACCATTAAAAATCACTATTTTGATGTCAGGTTCCTTTTCTTTCTGGGGAAAAGAGAAACTCTTCTAAATGATCTGTTACAGAAACAATTATGTTTATAGAGTCTTATTTCAATAACTTCTCCCTCCCAAAAATTTCCTACAGATTGACCTTGTTTGAAATACTTATTCTGTGGAAGATCAAGCTTACAGGTATAACATTGAATTTCCTAAGTGACTAATCAAAGAAAATGAGAATGAACTATAAATCGAAAACAATAAATTTATTCAAATTGCCAAATCATTTGACAGATAATAGAAAATCCAAAAGCACAAATTTATTTTTAATTGCCTGGAAGTTAAAGAAGATCTATAATAAATTATTAAATCCTTTCTAAGAAACACAGCTTTACTCTATCACATTGTATTTGATAAATACCAGAATTGAAGCTAGAAACCGACCTGGCGATACTCTGGGTGCTTCCTTTGTTCTCCTCTTTATCGTCAGCAAATTTTTTGAGTCTCCACATTATTAGGCCATGAAAACTTCAATGGGTGGCAAACAGAAAAGCTTCCTCCACTTTCAGGAGCAAAGCAAAACAGGAAAAAATCTGCAGGAACCGTGTGTCATAGAGAAGAGTTTTTTTTAATTTTCATTTTAGGTTAGTACTTCTCCTGGGTAATCAATAATCTCTAAGCAAGACTCAATCTGGTCTAAAGTGATGGAACTTATATTGATGCATTGCATATAGTACATTAAAATATCTTTCCAACTTAGATGATTAGTTGTGTTTTTTCCTTCTCGAGTGAAAAAGAATACGAGAAACAAATGGACATGGTATGTTATTTGCAATTTACTTTAAATCAAATATATCAGAATTCATTTACTGTTGTGAATTGGTTACATTTGAAATACCTTTTTTATATTAACTAATGAATTAGTTATACATTAACTAATGAAAATGCTGGGGTCAATGAAAAAAGATGTTATTTCAGGTCATCAAAAATACAACTAGGGTGATTATGTTCATATGACTTATTCACCTAATGGATAATGTAACTTCATTTCTAAAAAGAAACTTTAAAAAGTAATATTAATGTGTTAGTATAAGTCGTGAGTTGCTTAACTACAGGAATATGTTCTAAGAAATGTGTCATTAGATGATTTGTCATTATGCAAACACCACAGGGTGTACTTCTATATACCTACATGGGTTAGACCACTACATCTAGGCTAGACTACATGGAATAGTCTGTTGCTTCTAGGCTGCAAACCTGTACAGCATGTTACTATACTGAATACTGCAGACAACTGTAATACAATGGTAAGTAGTTGTGTTTCTAAACATATATAAGCATAGAAAAGATACAATAAAAATATGGAATAAAAGGTAAAATGTACTACACCTATACAGGGCATTTAACTTGAAAGGAACCTGCAGACTGGAAGTTGCCCTGGGTATGTGGTGAGTGAATGTGAAGTCCTAGGATATTATGACCCTACTGTAGACCTTTTTTTTTTTTTTTTTTTTTTTTTTTTTGTCTGAGATGGAGTCTCCCTTTGTAGCCCGGGTTAGAGTACAGTGGCATGATCTCAGACCACTGCAACCTCTGCTTCCCGGGTTCAAGCAATTCTCCATGCCTCAGCCTCCTGAGTAGCTGAGATTACAGGCGCTCGTGACCATGCCCGGCTAATTTTTGTATTTTTTAGTAGAGACAAGGTTTCACCACGTTAGCCTGGCTGGTCTTGAACTCCTGACCTCAGGTAATCCTGAGGTCTCCCAACGTGCTAGAATTATAGGCATGAAACTCAGTGCCCAGCCACACTACTGTAGACTTTTTAAAGGCTGTACACTTAGGCTACACTAAGTTTAACTTTTGAAATTTCCTCAATAATAAATTAACCTTAGCTTCTTAAAATTTTTTACTTAATTTTTTAATGTTTTAAGATTTTTTTGTAGTAACACTTAGCTTAAAACACAAACATATTGTACAATGGTACAAAAATAATTTCTTCCTTTATATCTTTATTGTGTAAGCTTTTGTCTGTTTAAAATTTTTATTTTATTTATTCTTTTACTTGTTAAACGATTTGTTAAGAACTAAGACACAGACACACACATTAGCCTCAGCCTACACAGGTCAGGATCATCAATGTCACTGTCTTCTTCCTCCACATCTTGTCCTACTGGAAGATATTCAGGGGCAACAACACACACAGAGCTGTCATCTCTTGTGATAAAAATAACTTCTTCTGGAATAAATCCTGAAGCACCTGCCTGAGTATGTTTTCCAGTTAACTTTTTTTATATAAGGAGAATACACTCTAAAATAATTATTAAAAGTCTAATAAATACTAAGCAATAGGAATTTTTTAGCTCCATTATAATCTTAAGGGACCACTGCTGTATATGGGGTGCATGGTTGACTGAAATGTCATTATGCAGCACATTACTGTAATTAATATTGTTAGCATATTTATATTTTATTAACTGTCTCATTGGTATTACTTGTGCTAAACATGTTTACTTTTTTTTTTTTTTTTTTTTTGAGACGAAGTCTCACTTTGTCACCAGGCTACAGTGCAGTGGCACGATCTCAGCTCACTGCAACTTTCACCTCCTGGGTTCAAGTGATTCTCCTGCCTCAGCCTCCCGGGTAGCTGGGACTACAGGCACGTGCCACCACGCCCAGCTAATTTTTGTATTTTTAGTAGAGATGGAGTTTCACCATGTTGGCCAGGATGGTCTTGATCTCTTGACCTTGTGATCCACCCTCCTCAGCTTCCCAAAGTGCTTACCTTTTAATATATGTTATATATTGTATTCTTAAGCAACAAAATATAGCAAGTTCACCTGCTGTTATAAGCATGGTAAATCCCTAAGTGATCCAAATGTTTGATGCTTATCACTCAGAAATACAATTAAAGAGTGTAAAAGGTATTTAATATGCAGTTATCTATTTTAATGTCATTATTTTGTCCTCTACTTCATAAGTGAGATGACTTGAACCACTTTGATATCTTTACTGATCATTACAACTACTAACCAAGTATATACTGAAAGATTTTTGCTAAATAAGAATATAATTACAGACAGCAACATGGTATGTGCTGCATACTTTTAGTTTCAAAAACTCCCCTGAATTGTTTAAAGAACAATTATACATATCCAAAATTGTAATTTTTTAATTTCTTATAAATTTAAATCATATTCAGAAGGTATCTAAGGTTGTTACATTTTTCAAAGATTATACATTCTTGTATCTTATAAATGTAGATAGAACATAAACCACTCTACACCTAAACCACAAGAGGGCTCCCTCTCGTTGGTTTGGGAATTGTAAATGTCATTCAAAAAAACCATGAGGCTAATTTCATTAATGATTGGGGCCAAGATTTTGGCATAAAAGAGTGTTTCAATTTTTTTTAATGCAATGAGTCAATATAAACCTTGTACTTTAACAGCTTCATGAAACAGTTTTGTGGGAGAACCTTCTCAAAACCCTTATTTACAAGCAATGAAATGGAGCCTAAGGATATAAGGCAATTTTGCTCAGTACTACTGATCCCAGTCACTGTTGAAGCCAGAACTACACTCTCCATCAGTCTCTGTTCTTAATCTTCAAATTGAAGTAAGAGAGTTTAGAAACTGAGATAAATGTTAATATAGTCCTGTGGAGACAATTTTACTATAAAGTTTGAAAGAAATACATACTAAAAATGTAAAATTAGAATGAATATAAAATCTGAAACAGAAACAGAAAAAAATTTCAGTGTTACAGGGAAAATATGCCATAGGTACCTGTTTTTTCTTCCAATTACTTTACAATTTCACTGAGGATTCTTGGTGGAAATGTTTCACCATCGCTGGGAACCATGCTGCTCTCTTGAGCTAATTTAAGAAATAGAAAGACAGGGTACTGCTGAGTATATATATTAATTTCAAAGTCAAGAAAGCATGTGCAAGGTTCTCATCAGCATTTATATCCCTAATATGAAGTTCCTGTTCCACTTCTCTGTGCTTCATTTGAAGTCAATGTACTCTTCCACACAGTTGACTGAATGCCAAAAGTTTGGATATGCTAAACGTAGACACAACTTTACATGCAAAAAGAAGATGAAGAGACAAAGAGAATTCTTGCTTAGTTCTCCATTATTCCAGCATATAAGAAACCTCTACCTTAAAATACTAAAACAACTGGTTTATTTGATTGAGTTAACCAGCCATTAATAGTATAAAGATTTTAGCACCATATCACATATATAAGAGAAAAAATCTATGGAATATCAAAATATGTTGTCAAGATGGCCAAGTTTTAGTTCCAATTGTATGACATAATTGTTTGCCTTATTTCAATGCATGACTTAAAATCTATAGCTTCAAAGTGACAATAGTGTCTTAATTGCAATGTTTAAACCACAAAGCAAATATTTGTTAATTTAGATGTGTTCTTTGACTATTACTTTCTGGCTTTCAATATATAGCTAAATTTCATTCTTAATATCACTTTCTACTTAATAATGAAAATAGAAATATTTCAATTAGACATTAAAAATTTTTATCTCATGCATGGAACTAATTTTGAAAAGCATTTGGATAAGATTCCTTGATTTATCTCTCCTTTATGTCTTTCTGAAGAAAAGTGAAATATACTGTAAATCAACATGTTATGCACATGGTAAAATTATAATTTAGGAAGACAAAATATAAATAATATAACCCTCCAATTTCAGAATAATCTAAAAACATAGGAGTTGGCATCCCTAAAAACCATGTTAAGTCTTCTAGAATTATAATACAGAAAAGCATATTTTGGAAAAAGAAGGGAACAGGAAATTATTTGAATGAGGCTAGTCTTTAAAAGTTAATTTGGCCAGCACAGTGGCTCACATCTGTAATCTTAACACTTAGTAAGGCTGAAGCAGGTGGACAGAGTGAGCCCTGGAGTTCAAGAGCAGCTTGGGCAGCATGACAAAACCTCGTCTCTAATTAAATAAATATAATACTTAAGTAAATACATAAAAACTTTTTAAAAGTTAATTTGGGTGCCTCTTTGCTCTTCATTATTCCCCTTTGTTTTTTCCTAAGTACATGTTTATTGTTTAATAAATTTATGATATTTTTATTGCTTACTCGAGGTTTGGTATAAAGGTTGAAACCATGAGTTTACTTTCAATTTCTGTGTATTCATTAACAATAAAATTTACTTAAAATGTTGCAGCTTACAAACTCTCTAGCAGTCATTTTCAAAACCTGAAAACAAACACATAAATCAAATGATAGTCATGGTTGAAATAATCAGAAGGGTTTTCAATGAATAACATAATTTTTGTGTGACTCTTTCTGACAAGTTAGAAACTATTACAATAGGCCAGGCACAGTGACTCACACCTGTAATCCCAGCATTTTGGGAGGCAGAAGCGCACGGATCACTTGAGGTCAAAAGCTCAAGACCAGGCTGGCCAACATGGGGAAACCTTGCCTCTACAAAAAATACAAAAATTAGCTCAGTGTGATGGCGCAGTCCTATAGTCCCAGCTACTTGGGAATCTGAGGCACAAGAATCACTTGAATCCTTGAACCAAGGAGGCAGAGGTTGCAGTGAGCCAAGATTGCACCACCACACTCCAGCCTGGGTGATGAAGTCAGACTCTGTCTCAAAAAAATAAATAAATAAAAATAAACTATTACAATAAAGTCAACAAGTCAGAAGTTTAATTGAAATGTTTCAAGATAAATATATTGTCTTTGCTTCTTTCAAATTTATGCTTGCCCTAGGTCATCACAGGTTTTAAAATTTAGGAGATTAATTAGGTTCAAGGTCCTTGCTCAGTATGTTCAGTAGAGCGAGAGGGACACATGTGAGGGGAAGAACAATATCACATTAAATAACACAATCGGTGCATTGAAAAGCATTCTAAACCTTAGGGGTGGCTTCAAGTAGTCCAGTTACCTAGAAGCCACATTAGTTTTCTATAGTCATCTCTAGTGAGGAATAAACAATAACAAAAACAAAAATCGAAAGAGAAAAAAAGAGTGCTTGAGGCCAAAATTATATGGATTTTCCTTTCTTAGAAATGCTGGAAGTCACAGCCTCTTAACTAGTATTAGCCTGGTTTAGTCAGCGAGACCTTTACCCAATCCTTATGAAGGTGACTCCATGCTTGAAACCATGAGTAAGCTGTTCTTCATACAACAAGATGGATAGTTTTTACAGTCTTTCCATGAATGGGGTGAGTTAAAGTTTAGTAATGAGGATCAAGATCGACAGAAGACTTACACGTTCTAATTCATATGTCTAATACCACATGACTGTAATTGCTCTGTAGACATGCCACCACTAAAACTGCAATCCTTAGGGTAAGGACCATTTATTTTTTATTTTTGAAACCTTAAGCACTTATCTAGTAAGTAATCAGTAGTATGTGGTCATTTAATAAATGAATCAATGAAATATAGCCAGTTATCAAATGTTGGTTATAGTGGAAACTGAGCCATGTAATGGATTGTCAGGGTGACTACAGCCTAGCTTACTTAATCGTTTTCTTAAGAAAGTTAAATATAAATATTCTGACTGGATATAAGTATCAATTCTATTTATGGCTTATTACTTTGCCTTATGCCTGTGTCCTTCCATATTCCAGGGAATTATATTACCTTTCAAAACAGATACAATAATGCATTGCAGTGCACCACACATCTCTCACAGTCTCTCCAACACATGCCTTGAAGTTGGGAAGCTGAGAGTAAAAAAGAGTCTGAATGACAATATAACCATAATTTTTTATAGTAAACATTTCATGTGGTTAAAAAGATTATTTAAAAATACAAAATGGTATTTTAGTTGTCCCAGAAAGTGGTATTATTGAAAGGCAAATTTTAACTCTGATCTCTAATATGTTAATCACATGTTCCCAAAATTATCATCACTCAATTTTGCAATTAACCAGATGATTTATTATGATTTAGTCTAAATATTATTATCGTGACAATTGATGGGCTTGTTTTACTATTTGGTGTTCCCCCAAATTCCCTCCAACTCTATCACGCCAGATTTTTTTAAGCTGGCGAAACCATTTCTAATCAATTTGATCCTCTGATGTTTTGCTCTCTCACTCAAAAGAAAACCAGAAGAATTTTCTCAAAGCAATTCTGCCTAATGTTTTTGTGAGGCTCGGATGTATTTATAAACATAACAGGAATGGAAGCTGCCAGCAGCACTGTGCTAAATGCACTCAGCATACACGCCAACCATGGGGACGTGTAAAAAGCAAGTCCGTGAGAGATTTACTAACATTTGCAATATGTTTCCTTGGTAACGGGTTCACACTTCAGGAGATAACTTTGAAAGCCACCTGCAACATTTTGAACATTTTAATCCTTTTACACTAATGAATTACGATAAGATATGTGCAACTTTGAATTTTAACAATCATTGCCCCAGTGGGGCTAGTGGGTAAATATCGAAAACATCTGAGGTAGATTCTGGGATCTTGGCAAATTACATCCAGATGCAATCATTGAAACAAAAATGGGAAGATAAATCATACTCAAAATATGTTTGTCAGTAATGAGTGTGGATATAATACTTTGTATTTGGTGTTTATCACATTGTTATACATTGAGGAGGCAGAATGAGGTCAACAAAATGTGGCATATGGCTTTGAAGTATCTATATATTTTCAACTTTTCACACAATTTCACATAGTAAAACAACCTAAAGAAAATGGAAAAAAAAAAAAAGTGTATCCAAATCAGTAGAGATTTACACATAGCAAAGTTGAAAACTTTCTCAATGATATTATATAATAATGTAAGTCATCTTTCAGAAGAATTACTGTAGTACCTGGAGGCTAGCTGTGTTATGTCAATTCACCCCTATGATTCAGAACTTATGGCATATAAAAGATATGTTAATACGCACATATCCCTTTGAGAATCACCATGATTCACCATGATATCAGTGTATATGATAATATGTGCTTCTACAGTGATTGATGGTTCTAGAAAGATTTCAAAGAACAATTAGTACCTGCTGATGGAACTGGTGACAAGGTAACCAATAATATTATCACCTCATCATCCTATAAGATTTGTAGTCCTCTAGCTGTAGATAGTTGTGATGATGTATATTAAAGACTGAATAGGACACCTATCTTCAAGAAAAATGAAATTAGGAGATAAAAGATGAGTACTGGATCATAAAATCATATCTATATAAATGTAATTACTGAGAACACAAAGGGAATTCTACCAAAATTGTCTTAAAAGGTAGCGTAGAAAAGTCATTAAGAGATTGTTGGAGCCAAACTACCTAAATTAAAAAGGCGGTTGTACCATCTACTAGTAATAGGTAGTACTACCAGCAGCATCTACTTTAGGCAATTTTAAACCTCTTTTTGCCTTTACTTCCCCTTATTAAAATGTAGATGCTTTTAAAAATTGTCATGAAAATTCGACGAATCAATATTTATAAAACACACACATGCAAGAATGCCTATTAAAAGGAAATGAACAAATCACATTTTTATTTGTTAAATTCAGACTACAAGGAACAAACATTTGCTTGGCTTAATTCAGGTAATACAAGTTAATTATTAAATACAGAGAAAAATGATGAAAATAATCTTGGCCATTGGGATATAAACTCCAGGAAGGTGAGTCCACTTCTGTTCATTTATGTATCCTGATTTGGAATATGCACTTGGCCTATAGGCACTTGATAAGTATTTGTGTAAATAATAGTGGTTGAAGCATGGGAAAGCCAGTATTTCTAGGTGCTAGAAAGTCATTTAAAATATACATCAAAACACTAGCAATAATTAACTACCTGATTAGACTCTGAGGGCAAGCATATACTACTTCCTACTCTGCAGCTACTGAGGGGAGTAGGAGAAAGTCTTCTCCTGACTTGTAGTTTCTCTACAGTCTCTTGCAGCTTCTTCTCTCACCATCAACTGCTAACCTCCTCAGTAGATCCCCTAGTCAGACCCTCCGAAAACAAGAATTTACTTGCTTTGGCCACATTCCAATATAGCCTCCCTCTGTTGGGCAGAGTTTTGCATCTAGGCTACCTCTCAATCTTTTAGCCACTTTGTAAGTTGACTTAGTTTGTTTTAGATAACCACTCCCGGTTTCATTAGCTGTGGCCAAGATAACAGAAATCTCAAACAGAAATAGTATGGAGATAGCATGCAATCTTTGTGCAAGAAAACTTTAAGAAGACTGTGAGAATGGCATTCGTTTGGAAACTACCTAGAAATGAACTGTATAAAATAGGAAAAAGTTTGCTTCTCCTATCTAAGACAAATTGATTAAAAAATGGTTTCATGTGGGAAAGGGGGAAACCCTAAAGTACAATAAATAATAAACAACATAATTATTAATAGTAAGATGCAACCACTTGCATGTAAAGGAATAGTTTATAAATAGTTCAACCACCAGGGTAGCTGTAAGAGGGATGAAACGTCCATTTAGGAGGACTTTATTTATCAGTTGTGTCACCAAAATAAAATGGAATTGGTTTAAAACTTATAGAACTAGCACCAAATGTCAGGGGTTACCCGTGTCTCTGTGCTAATCTGTTCTTGTAATTATGAATATTCTTCAATAGATCCAGTTGCAGAGTGTAAAGATGGTATTCCCGAAGACAGGAAACACAAATTAAGTTCTGCCATAGCATACATATTGGCCTATTAAAACTCTTCACATGTTGAGAAAATTTTGGCAATTTATCCATCTGACAAAAGGCTAATATCCAGAATCTACAAGGAACTTAAACAAATTTCCAAGAAATAAACAATCCCACAAAAAGTGGGCAATAGATATGAACGGACACTTCTCAAAAGAAGACAGCTATGTAGCCAACAAACATATGAAAAAAAGCGCAACATTGGTCAATAGACAAATGCAAATCAAAACCACAATGAGATACCATCTCACACCAGTTAGAATGGCGATCATTAAAAAGTTAGGAAACAACAGATGCTGTAGAGGATGTGGAGAAATAGGAATGCCTTTACACTGTTGGTGGGAGTGTAAATTAGTTCAACCATTGTGTAAGACAGTGTGGCAGTTCCTCAAGGATCTAGAACCAGAAATACCATTTGACACAGCAATCGCATTACTAGTTATATACCCAAAGGATTATAAATCATTCTACTATAAAGACACATGCACACGTATGTTTATTGCAGCACTGTTCACAATAGCAAAGACCTGGAACCAACCTAAATGCCCATCAATGATAGACTGAATAAAGAAAATGTGGCACACGTATACCGTGGAATACTATGCAGCCACAGAAAGGATGAGTTAATGTCCATTACAGGGACATGGATGAAGCTGGAAACCATCATTCTCAGCAAACTAACACAGGAACAGAAAACCAAACACCGCATGTTCTTACTCATAGGTGGGAGTTTAATAATGAGAATACATGGACACAGGGAGGGGAACATCACACACTGGAGCCTGTCGGGGGTTGGGGGCTAGGGGAGGGATAGCATTAGGAGAAATACCTAATGTAGATGATGGGTTGATGGGTGCAGCAAACCACCATGGCACTTGTATACCTATGTAACAAACGTTCACGTTCTGCATATGTATCCCAGAACTTAAAGTATAATAATAATAAAACAAACTCTTCCTATGTTCACTTGAATATAGCACTTCTGTTTTATTTTGCTCATTCACATAAATAATTTGCCATACATCACATCTTAAATAGCATTTATTGAAACAGATTATCTTAACTCAAAACAGTCACCAGCATTATTCCTAGAGTACTATTTCAATTATAGCCTGATTAAAGGGTTTCTGTCCCGTCGATCTGTCTAATATTGACAGTGGGGTGTTAAAGTATCCCCTATTATTGTATGGGAATCTAAGTCTCTTTGTAGGTCTCTATGAACTTAATTTATGAATCTGGGTGCTTCTGTGTTGGGTGCATATATATTTGGGATAGTTAGCTCTTCTTGCTGCATTGATCCCTTTACCATTATGTAATGGCCTTCTTTGTCTCTTTTGATCTTTGTTGGTTTAAAGTCTGTTTCATCAGATTGTAGGATTGCAACTCCTGCTTTTTTATACTTTCCATTTGCTTGGTAAATATTCCTCCATCCATTTATTTTGAGCCTATGTGTGTCTTTGCACGTGAAATGAGTCTCCTGAATATAGTACACTGATGGGTCTTGACTCTTGACAACTTGCCAGTCTGTGTCTTTTAATTGGGGCATTTAGCCAGTTTAATATTGTTATGTGTGACTCTGATCCTGTCATTATGATGCTAGCTGGTTGTTTTGCCTGTTAGTTGATGCAGTTTCTTCATAGTGTCGATATTCTTTACAATTTGGTATGTTTTTTGAGTGGCTGGTACCAGGTGTTCCTTTCCATGTTTAGTGCTTCCTTCAGGAGCTCTTGTAAAGCAGGCCTGGTGGTGACAAAAATCTCTCAGCATTTGCTTGTCTGTAAAGGATTTTATTTCTCCTTCGCTTATAAAGGAGAAGCTTAGTTTGGCTGGATATGAAACTCTGAGTTGAAATTCTTTTCTTTAATAATGTTGAATATTGGTCCCCACTCTCTTCTGGCTTGTAGGATTTCTGCCAAGAGATCTACTGTTAGTCTGATGGGCTTTCCTTTGTGGGTAACCCGACCTTTCACTCCGGCTGCCCTTAACATTTTTTTCTTCATTTCCACCTTGGTGAATCTTATGATTATGTGTCTTGAGATTGCTCTTCTCAAGGAGTTTCTTTGTGGTGTTACTGTATTTCCTGAAGTTGTATGTTGGCCTATCTTGCTAGGTTGGGGAAGTTTTCCTGGATAATGTCCTGAGAAGTGTTTTCCAACTTGATTGCATTCTCCTCGTCACTTTCAGGTACACCAATCAAACGTAGATTTGGTCTTTTCACATAGTTCCATATTTCTTGGAGGCTTTGTTCATTCCTTTTTAGTCTTTTTTTCTGTAATCTTGTCTTCTCTCTTTATTTCATTAAGTTGATCTTCAATCACTGATATCCTTTCTTCTGCTTGATTGATTTGGCTACTGAAACTTGTGTATGCTTCATGAAGTTCTCGTGTTGTGTTCTTCAGCTCCATCAGGTCATTTATGTTCTTCTCTACACTGGTTATTCTAGCTAGCAATTCATCTAACCTTTTTTCAAGGTTCTTAGCTTCCTTGCATTGGGTTAGAACATGTTCCTTTAGCTCTGAGGAGTTTGTTATTACTCACCTTCTGAAGCCGAGTTCAGTCAATTCATCAAACTCATTTTTCATCCAGTTTTGTTCCCTTGCTGGCAAGGAGTTGTAATCCTTTGGAGGAGAAGAGGCTTTCTAGTTTTGGGAATTTTCAGCCTTTTTGTGCTGGTTTCTCCCCATCTTTGTGGATTTATCTATCTTTGGTCTTTGATGTTGGTGACCTTCAGATGGGGTCTTTGAGTGGACGTGCTATTCCTTTCTGTTTGTTTGTTTTCCTTCTGACAGTCAGGCCCTTCTGCTGCTGGTCTGCTGGAGTTTGCTGGAGGTCCACTACCGACCCTGTTTGCCTGGGTATCACCAGCGAAGTCTGCAGAACAGCAAAGATTGCTGCCTGATCTTTCCTCTGGAAGCTTTGTCCCAGAGGGCACCTTCCAGGTAACAGCTAGAGCTCTCCTGTATGAAGAGTCTCCTTTGTCCTGCAATTCTCTATCTCTAAATGCAGGCTTTCAGCAATATTTTCCTCCCTCTATCCCTTTAGTTTCAGATACCTTTCACCTTACTGGATTTTGACATCTCATAAAGTTCTCCCTGCAAAAGTGGGGTCCTGCATTCCCCCACTATTTGAGCTCTCCTCACACTGCACTTTGAATATTTTCACATGGAAAGTTCTAGAAGAACAAATCAAAGCCATGACGCCGGGAGCAAAAATGTAAGAGAGCATCTGGCTCAGGTGAAAGAGTGGACCTGCTGAAAGGGAAGTTTCAGTCACGTAAATCTGGATAGCTCAGACCATGCCTGCTGCTCAGATACCTGCATTTATTTCTACCTTTTTTTTTTCACTTCGCATATTTTATACTACTTTAAAGGTAAAATACTGTCTTTAATGATAAACCTATCTAATATATTCATACATAATAACCCTAGAAATTATTTTACAAGCCAGTTTGTCGCAGGTGAGTGGTGACTATCTGGGCCAATGGTGCAGGTGGTAAGAAGTTACCAAAACAGTAGTAGGTAAAGGAAGGCAGATTTATTAGAGAAGATGAGAAAATACATTGCAAGGGAGCAACAGGCAGACTAGCAAGAGAGGCGCTGACTGGAAGGAGATAAAGACTGGCTGGGGAATAGGGTGCTTGTACTGTGTGCTAAAGAGGGTTTTGTGCAGTATTGACAATGCCAAGGTTGCAGTGAGCTAACATGTATTTTTTATCAGCCAAGGGTCTGGTGACAACTGGGTACAGGAAGATTGGCACAGGAGAGCTATGTGCCCTGGACCATAAAGAAAGGCAGACTTATAGCTTACCTGCTTCCTTTTTTTTTTTTTTTTTTTTGCTTTCTCTTGAAAAGGAGTCAGCCTCTTTGTCTCAATTAGGACTCCACACAATTAAAAGGATTGACTTTAGGATAGTTAGTGGAAAACACAAAGTTCAACTCCTAGCATGCCTTCCTTCTGCTACTTTACTAACAATGTGAACATAGTGAGTTCAAGAAGCCTGGGGGCCTGCCATTTGGACTATCATCTTTTGAGAAAATGGTCCTAACCAGTTTTTTTTTGTTTTTTTTTTTTTTCATTTTCTCTTTAGTCACTGTGGCTTCTACCATATGATCTTTAGGGAACTGTAAAATACTGCTAACCTAAAGGCAGAGGAAGGTACCATATTTACTCCACATGTGCCAAAGGTAACTTTATATGAAGATCAGGTAAGGAAATCCAGCCATCTTTATTGTGGTTGGCATGCATTCTGCCCAAAACAGATATTCTATATCAAAAAGCTAGAAACAAATAAAATCATGATCATTTTTAATTGTTAGTATTGAAAAGTATTGTACTGGTTTTTCAAAATACATTATCTCATTTAATCTTTATGGGCCGGATGCAGTGGCTCACACCTGTAATCCCAGCACTTTGGGAGGCCGAGGTGGGTGGATCACGAGGTGAGGAGATCAAGACCATCCTGGCTAACATGGTAAAACCCCGTCTCTACTAAAAATACAAAAAAATTAGCTGGGTGTGGTGGTGGGTACCTGTAGTCCTAGCTACTTGGGAGGCTGAGGCAGGAGAATGGTGTGAACCCAGGAGGCAGAGCTTGCAGTGAGCTGAGATTGCACCACTGCACTCCAGCCTGGGCGACAGACAAGATTCCATCTCAAAAAAAGTAAAATAAATAAATAAAATAAAATAAATAATCTTTATGATACAAAGTGAATAGAGGTTAAGACTCCAATTTTACAGAAAAGAAAATGAAAGCTTTTAGAGAAGTTGAGTAAAATGCCTGAAATAGTCAACCCCACTGGAAATGAGGGAAAAAATTGCCTGAGATAACATAGCAGGTAAGTGGCAGAGATAGAGTTTGTTTGTTTGTTTGTTTGTTTGTTTGTTTGTTTATTGAGACAGAATCTTGCTCTGTTACCTAGGCTAGAGTTTAGAGGCACAATTTCAGCTCACTGTAACCTCAACCTCCCGGGTTCAAATGCTTCTCCTGCCTCAGTCTCCTGTGTAGCTGGGATTACAGGCATGCACCACCATGTCTAGCCATTTTTTGTACTTTTAGTGTAGTCAGGCTTTCACCATGTTGGCAAGGCTGGTCTAGGACTCCTGACCTCAAGTGATGGGCCCACCTTGGCCTCCCAAAGGGCAGAGATAGAATTTAAACCAAATAAACAACATGTATGAAAACATATTGATAACTAATACATATAAAAGGCAAGGTATAGCTATGACCAAAAAAGAGAACATTATGTGTAAAAATCAGCCTAAATATTTCATTCATTCAAGTTCACTGTGAAAGTCATAGATCTTCCCGGCTGCAAGTAGATTTAATTGGCAACTGACTTCTTAAAAAAGAGAAGCAAAAAGACAATTTTCAAATTTTTCTTGTCAACTCATTTCAAAAGGAAGTTAAGGTTATCATATTCAATATCACCATCTCTTAGTACAAATTAGAATGTTATTTTTCCCAATTATAGATTCCTGATATTTTCAGTTAAGTTTATTTATGTAATTCCTCCCATGCAGCAAACATCACTGTCTATCCTGGAGATGCAACAGTAAACAAGGAAAGCAGTGTTCCTTCTGTCACAGAGTTTATATTCTAGTACAGGAAGCATAAATGAATAAATTACAAATCAGGAATCATGACATAATAGTTACTAACAGCTTAGGTACAGAATAAAAAGATGGGCATGTCAGGAAGGATGTCTTTAAGCAAATTTAGTGGATTTTGTATGCTTCGTTCTATCCAGCTGCATCTCAGGGATCCATAAACTATTTGTTCTCTATGCTTAGAAAATTTTGGTAAGACTCGGCCAAGAGGCCTACTCTGCCTACCACAGCGAGAGAATTATGAGTCCTTTCTCCTAACCAGTGATTGGTTTGAGGACGAGTACATAGCCAAGCAAGGCCAGTCAGGGAGGAAGCTTAACTTTAAACAGGAAGAAGTTCCCATCCTAACAGAGTTGCTTAGCTTGTAAAAAGTGGGCTCCTATCAAATTTTCAACGTACAGGGAATTTTCTCAAGAATTTAGAAAGAAATGGAACCATCAATACCAAATCCAATTGTGATGACAGCGAGAATCTACCTCTGCACATTTTAGTTTGAGGCTAATGAATTTCCCTTAAATTGCCTTAGTTAGTTTGTGTTTGGTTTTTATATCACTACACTGAAAGAGTCAAGAATTTTTCACCATTGGCATGTTAACTTTGCTATGAATAATGTGAAGGAAACAGTAATACGAGGACTATGGACAAAATAACATTCCTGGCAGAGAAATGGGCATAAGAAAATTTCTCAAGGTGGAAAATAATATTATGTATTCTATAAACAACTGCATAATCCATTAAGAGAAGACAACAAACAATGATCACTACCACTATTAAAAAATCAACATTGTACTGAAATTTCCTTGCCAATAAAAGAAAAAAGTAAAATAAATTAAGGATAGCAGGGTAAGAAAAGAAGAGACACAACTGTTATATGTAAACATCTGTCTACATAAAAAATTCAAAAATATGTATAGACAACCCGTTAGACTTTAGCAGGAGCTCTGCAGAGGGATCAATATAGTCAACGATGCTTCTGCACAACATCAATAACCTATTATAGAATATAATAATATAAAAGATTCCATGTGTGATACCAGCAGTAAACAGAGTTTCTAGGAACAAAACATGCAAAAAGATGTACAAAACCGCTATACAGGAAGTTATGGAATCTAACAGATGGACACAAAACAAAGTGAATATATCTTGAGAAAGGCATAATCAATAAATAGGAAGATTCACTGTTGTAAATATTTCTATTTCCTCTCAAATTTACCTATAAGTTGAACGTGATTCCAATCAGAACATTCAGAAAACTTTTCACAATGCTACATAAGCGAATTAGAAAAATAGAAGTCCAAGAACACCCCAGACAATTTTGAAACCCAGCCAGGCCATTCAAGTCAAATAGCTCTTCGTTAGTATCCTGCTCCAAGGGTGCTCTACCGATAAGAGCACTAGAGTGTCCCAAGGGCTCCTGAGTCATACAGAACCTAAGACCTCACCCAGGCTTACAGAATTACATATATTAACAAAAATCCCCAAGGAAGCTACATTTGCAAGAAAGTTTTCAAAGCAGTCACCCAGTGTTCATCACTGTACCTTCTCTTTATAGATCTGACCTTTCTGACCTTTAATTATAAAGTAAGGCACAGCCGGGCACGGTGGCTCAAGCCTGTAATCCCAGCACTTTGGGAGGCCGAGACGGGCGGATCACGAGGTCAGGAGATAGAGACCATCCTGGCTGACACGGTGAAACCCCGTCTCTACTAAAAAATACAAAAACTTAGCCGGGCGAGGTGGCGGGCGCCTGTAGTCCCAGCTACTCGGGAGGCTGAGGCAGGAGAATGGCGTAAACCCAGGAGGTGGAGCTTGCAGTGAGCTGAGATCCGGCCACTGCACTCCAGCCTGGGCGACAGAGCGAGACTCTGTCTCAAAAAAAATAAAAAATAAAAAATAAAAAAATAAAGTAAGGCACAGGCTTTTAGGCTCGAAAGCCCAAGATTTAG
Organism: Papio anubis; assembly: GCF_008728515.1. NCBI lineage: Eukaryota > Metazoa > Chordata > Mammalia > Primates > Cercopithecidae > Papio > Papio anubis. The sequence continues at coordinate 15,025,981 of NC_044978.1, forward strand.
ATAACATGGTTTGTGTTAATGCTATATGATTTGTTTAATATGGTCAAGAACTGATCTTAATGTTCTAGATGCATTTTCTTTATATAAAAAGGCGACAAGAGTGAAACTCCATTTCAAAAACAAACAAAAAAAAGACACACACACACACACACGAAGAGGCAGGCAGATCACAAGGTGAGGAGTTTGAGTCCAGCCTGTCCAACATAGTGAAACCCCATCTCTACTAAAAATACAAAAAAAAAATTAGCTGGGCATGGTGGCAGATGCCTGTAATCCCAGCTACTTGGGAGGCTGAGGCAGGAGAATTGCTTGAACCTGGGAGGCAGAGGTTGCAGTGAGCCGTGATCGCGCCACTGCACTCCAGCCTGGGTGACAGTGCCAAACTCCATCTCAAAAAAAAAAAAAAAAAAAAAACCAAAGGAAAAAAAAGCCACATACACACACAAGAAATATTATCCCAAATTAGTCATATAAACCTTGCAACCTACCATATTTAATTAAGGAATATTATTGTCTTGATTATAATTGTCTTAATTATTATTATCTTAATATTATGTCTCTCCATAAGTCACTTCTCAGATGACATACAGAGAAATAAATGAGTAGCGTCATAGGTTATATATGCAGGTAAAATACTCAGGGAATATTGCATTTCTTTCTTTATTTGCTCAATTTAGTGTTTAATTTTTGTGGCTGGCTTTCTTGTTCTTTTTCATAGTAGCAACACCCAAGCCTTTACCCGTTTTGAAGTTTACCCTGCTAAAAGTCTACCTGCATTTTCCTGTTAACTTATCTCTCTATTATCAGAAGATCAAGATCCTGAGACATTTATTTGTTCCTTCCATCATCATAGCAGTACCAGTGCATCACGGTAATAGTCACAGAACAGTACAAATGTTCTTTTACTCCTTTGTATTTCTTTTTACCAACATCATCTGTTACACCAACATCATCAACATGATCTGTCCAACATCATCCATGGAAGTCATTCTTTTGCCTCAAGGTGGCTTAGGATTGCTGGTAAAGAATGTAAATAGAGTGAATATACAGGCTTCAGATACAGGAGATTTTTGAGACTACAATAAGATTACAAACTTAAATAAAAAGCTTTGTCAAAAGAACAATGTTCTAAATGTTTTAAGAGTCCAATAATATAACAAGGACGGATATGGTCAAACTGTTAAGATTCCAATAAGCCAGACCTATTTAGAAACCAATGAAGGGTGGAAGAATATGCTTCCCCTACCCCCAGTACACCACTTTGACATAAGGATTATTTTCATATAAAGGCACTTGAGAAACAGCAGAAGCAAAAGGACATTCTGATCTTCTCTTTTCTTCCTAAAAACAGGAGATAAAAACTCCCATGTGAACGATGCCCTCTCTGTACCAGGAGAAAAAAATATTTGACAGGGAATCATAGCCAAGAGAATTCTTTACAAACAGACTTTGTTAAAATAATTCTTATCTTCCATTAGCCTCTCAGCATAATTTAGTTACTTTTACAGAATTGCTGCTCTTCGTTAAACCTGATAATGTGGTTTAGATGTTTTTTTCACTCCAAATCTCATGATGTAATGTGATCCTCAGTGTGGGAAGTAGGGTTTGGTGGGAGGTGTTTGGGTGGATCCCTCATGAATGGTGATATGGGTTGGCTATGTCTCCCCGTAGATCTCACCTTGAATTGTAGTTTCCATAATTCCTTTGTGTTGTGGAAGGGACCAAGTGGGAGATATTTGAATCATGGGGGTAGTTTCCCCCACACTATTGTCATGGTAGTGAATAAGTCTCACAAGAGCTGATAGTTTTATAAGGGGAAACTCCTTTCCCTTGGCTCTCATTCTCTTCTGCTATCTGCCACCATGTGAGATGTGCTTTTCACCTTCTGCCATGATAGTAAGGCCTCACCAGTCATGTGGAACTGTGAGTCCATTAAATCTCTTTCTTTTGTAAATTGCCCAGTCTTGGGTATGTCTTTATCAGCAGTGTGAAGTGGATTGGAAATGGACTGGTAATGTACAGTAGCGGACTGGTACCAGTAGAGTGGGGCACTCCTGAAGATACCCAAAAATGTCCAAATGACTTAGAAACGGGGTAATAGGCAGCGGTTGGAACAGTATGGAGGGCTCATAAAAAGATAGGAAAATGTGGGAAAGCTTGGAATTTCCTAGAGGCATGTTGAATGGCTTTACCCAAAATGCCGATAATGATATGGACAGGAAAACCAGGCTGAGGTGGTTTCAGATGGAAATGATGAAATGTTGGGAACTGGAGCAAAGTGACTCTTGTTATGTTTTAGCAAAGATACTGGCAGCATTTTGCCCCTGCCCTAGAGATGTGTGGAACTTTGAACTTCAGAGAGATGATTTAGGGTATCTGGCAGAAGAAATTTGTAAGCAGCAAAGCATTCAAGAAGTGACTTGGATGTTGTTAAAGGCATTCCATTTTAAAAGGGAAGCAGAGCATAAAAGTTTAGAAAATTTGCAGCCTAAAAATGCAATAGAAAAGAAAATCCCATTTTCTGAGGAGAAATTCAAGCCAGCTGCAGAAATTTGCATAAGTAATGAGAAGCCGAAAGTTAATCCCCATGACAATGGGGAAAATGTGTCCAGGGCATGTCAGAGGTTTTTACTACAGCCCCTCCAATCCCAGGCCCTGAGGCCCCAAGATAACTTGGGGCTCCTGGGCCTGTCAGAAAGTGGCATTCTTTACTTACCACAGGTCAGGAACCCTTCACAGTAACTGTGTAGACAAGGTATAGGCCAGTTTACCCAAGGGGCTTTTATTGACTCTGTAAGTCCAGTTTGATTCCTTAAGGGAAAACACACCATTCCAATCAAAGTCTTGGTAAAATAACCAGTTTCTATAATTGTATCCTGTTACAATTGAAAACAGATTCTTCTTGCATTTATGCAAATAACTATATTGCCATAAATTAAGAATACTCACAAGTAGTTTCCAAATCCTGAAGAAATCAGGTAGAGAGAAACAAATATGCTCCAAATTTTGTTCACAGGAGTATACTAACTTGTTAAAAGCTGTCAATATGTCTGTTGGCTGTATGAATGTCCTCTTTTGAGAAATGTCTGTTCATATCCTTTGCCCACTTTTCAATGGGGTTGTTTGTTTTTTTCTTGTAAATTTGTTTGAGTTCTTTGTAGGTTCTGGATATTAGCCCTTTGTCAGATGAGTAGATTGCAAAAATTTTCTCCCATTCTGTAGGTTGCCTGTTCACTCTGATGGTAGTTTCTTTTGCTGTGCAGAAGCTCTTTAGTTTAATTAGATCCCATTTGTCAGTTTTGGCTTTTGTTGCCGTTGCTTTCGGTGTTTTAGACATGAAGTCCTTGCCCATGCCTATGTCCTGAATGGTATTACCTAGGTTTTCTTCTAGGGTTTTTATGGTATTAGGTCTAACATTTAAGTCTCTAATCCACCTTGAATTAATTTTCATATAAAGAGTAAGAAAAGGATCCAGTTTCAGCTTTCTACTTATGGCTAGACAATTTTCCCAGCACCATTTATTAAATAGGGAATCTTTTCCCCATTTCCTGTTTTTGTCAGATTTGTCAAAGATGAGATGGCTGTAGATGTGTGGTATTATTTCTGAGGGCTCCATTCTGTTCCATTGGTCTATATCTCTGTTTTGGTACCAGTACCATGCTGTTTTGGAGTTGAATAGCTTTAATTTCTGCCCCTGTGTCTCAGGAACACAGTTTATTTTGATTGGCATCTTCTACGGGGTCTGCAGATGAGGCTTTAATTGCTGTCAATGTTTCAATGTTTAAGATTTGGCAGTACTTGGTGTACTTTTTAGACCCAAGAGTCAAAGCCCTTTAGCTCAATGTCATAAGAACTTTAAAAGCACATACAGAAAGATACATGGATATAAAAACTTTAATTTAAAAAAAAAATTCAATCTGTTTTTTCTAAGCAAACCAAAACTTAATAATAATGGCATAGGTATTACTTTGATTAAACATAAAATCTATTAGGCCAGTTATCAAAAGACAGAGGAAAAGACCTTCTGCAGTGCGCAGAATATTATGTTGAAAGAAAACATTTCCTTTAGGCCTTTAACAAAACATTGTTAGGCTGGGTGTAGTGACTCACACCTGTAATCCCAGCACTTTAGGGGACTGAGGTGGGTGGATCATCTAAGGTCAGAGTTCGAGACCAGCCTGGCCCATATGACAAAACCCCATCTCTACTAAAAATACAAAAATTAGCTGCACGTGGTGCAAAATGCCTGTAATCCCTGCTACTCAGGAGGCTGAGGCAGTAGAATTACTTGAATCTGGGAGGTGGAGGTTTCAGTGAACCTAAATTGCACCACTGCACTCCATCCAGACTGGGCAATGGAGCAAGACTCTGTCTCAAAAAAAAAAAGAGAGAGAAAGAAAACATTGTCCGCATCAGGCCACACAACAAATAGAACTTGAAGGAACAAAATCGTATATGACCTGAAAACGAGTTGAAGAAGAGTGTTACTATTTCACATTTTCTAAAAGAGAAGAGAAAACAGAAAACACCAAGAAGCAATACAAGTTGAACTTTGGGGTTAAAACAAATTAAAATCTCTTATAATTCATTAAGAGTAAATCAATCTTTTAAGAAAATTTTATTGTTCTAATCAATTATTTTGTGTATAAGTGTTTTTATTATCAAATTTAATCTCTAGAAAGACCATTATTAATCCCTTTAATTATAGACAACTTGATCATATAAACTTTTTTGGTTTTTTTTGTTTTGTTTTTTAAAAAGAATGTTTTCCTACAATATATTTTTATTGAAAAATACCCAAATAATGAAATATCTATTATTTAATTTAATATAAATTTTGATTCCAAATTATGACAAGTTCATTTACAAGTGTTTATCCCATTACATTTACCTAATTATCTTATTTTAATCATTTACCAAGATTACTTATGAAAACTGTGACAGGCATCATTTAAAGTTATGAAGCTCCCCATTGCAAAATTATAACTGAAACAATAAAAAAAGATATGACCTAACTGACTCCATCTTGCTGCTAACCTCCAAGCTGTCTTGGTTCATTCTTGGACATAGGCTGAACTAACTTTGGAAGGAACTTAGTTTACAGTTTAGCTTTGAAAAAAGATGGTAAGTCCTTTTCCAAACAAACCTCCTTATTGCCTGTGGTCTAGACTGCCTAAAGCCACAAGATTACAAGTTGCGGTAATTTTATTAATAATTCAAGATGTGGCAATTTTCATTAAACCAATATCAGTATCTAATTTATTAAAAATTACACAAGAAAGATCATTCCATTTTGGGCTGCATTTATAGTTTCATAACCCCTATGCCAAATTTTGACACCTTATAGTATTTGGCAGGCATAAGTATGAAATTGCTTGATCGATAAATTCAAACAAAAATGTATGCTGGCAATTTTTAAGACATTTCTAATATTACTTTACCAATGATTTTAAAGCTAGTTTATTTATTAAAGATTTTATATAAAATTGAAAAAGCATGTGACTAGTCTCCTTTTTCTCTGATGAAGTATTTGATTTAAGGACTTTTATTTTTCTTGAAGCCAATTATTTAGAGCTCTTTTACATATTTCAGTAGTGAAATATTGTGTACAGAACACACAAATACATAGATGTATTAGGCATAATGATAAAAGTACATCTTATAAATTCTTACAACCTCCTTTTTTTTCCCCTATCTTAGACTTGCAAACTCTTGATAAACTGATTCATTACCCTGGCAGTTGTCAGGTAAACAGCTCTAAATTTGCATATTGAAGGAAACAACTCTTAGATAAAAAATCAGATTAGCAAAATGTACATCTCAAGGTACAGAGAAAAAAGGTCTGGTGATGCTAGAGGGAGATTAAAGATCGATGCCAAATCAAACATAAAATTATAGAAATCTATCACAGGATTGTATGAGGAGACCAGTTCTATTTGGACAGGGATTATCTATCTTCTAACTGGATCTCTGAACTCTAGGCAGAGCCCACACTGAATCCTGGGTCTCCAAAAAGGGAGAATTATTATGAGGCTAGACCAGGTGATGCTTTTACAGTAAAAAAAAAAAAAAATTTTTTTTTAAAAGACATTTGTTTAAACTTCACTTTCTTAAAAACCCAAGAGTAGCCTATGTTGCAATAACTATTTTAGTCAAAAAAAAATCAGGTAACACAAGCATCTAAACTTTACTTCCTTAAAAACGCAAGAGTAACCTCTATTGCAATAACGATTTTAGTCAAAAAATCAGGTAACACAACACAAAAGCAAGCAGTTTAAGAGCTGAGACCAACTTGCCTGTGTAAACTCTTGGAGTTCCATAACAAAAAACAGTGTTTTTTTCCCCCACAAGGAAGTCTGGCACCTTCTCTGTTTTCTTTAAGGAACCCCCTGCTATTATAAACTATTTTAGGTCCCTCATGCAGCAGAGGGTGCAAGAGAAAGGAGAGACAGCAGAAGGTTAAATGAAGAAAACATAATTCAGTCAACTAAGATGAAAAAGACATTTGCTCCAAAAAAGACAAAGTCCTAATGGGAGACAGGACTAACTGGATTTCCTAGGCCCACTAAGACTCCCTAAGCCTAGCTGGGAAGGTTACCACATCCACCTTTAAACACCGGGTTTGCAACTTAGCTCACACCCAACCAATCAGAGAGCTCACTAAAATGCTAATTAGGCAAAAACAAGAGGTAAAGAAATAGCCAATCATCTATCACCTGAGAGCACAGTAGGAGGGACAAAGATCGAGATATAAACTCAGGCATTCCAGCCAGCAACAGCTACCCTGTTTGGGTCACCTCCCTTTGTATGGGAGCTCTGTTTTCAGTCTATTAAATCTTGCAACTGCACTCTTTTCTGGTCCGTGTTTGTTATGTCTCAAGCTGAGCTTTTGCTCCCCGTCCAACACTGCTGTTTGCCACCGTCGCAGACCTGCCACTGACTTCCATCCCTCTGAATCCAGCAGGGCGTCCGCTCTGCTCCTGATCCAGTGAGGCACCCATTGCCGCTCCTGATTGGGCTAGAGGCTCACCATTGTTCCTGCATGGCTAAGTGCCTGGGTTAGTTCTAATCGAGCTGAACACTAGTCACTGGGATCCACAGTTCTCTTCCATGACCCACGGCTTCTAATAGAGCTGTAACACTCACCATATGGCCTAAGATTCCATTCCTTGGAATCTGTAAGGCCAAGAACCCCAGGTCAGAGAACACCAGACTTGTGGCCATCTTGGAAGCAGCCTGATGCCATTTCGGAAGTGGCTCGCCACTATCTTGGGAGCGCTGGGAACAAGGAACCCCCGGTAACACTAAGAGAAAGAACACACACAAAAAACAATAAAAAAGATGAAGGCCTTTTAAATACAAACACACACACACATGCAGACATACACACACACACCCCTTGGATGTTAGTTTTTAATTAAGCTGACTTTTAACCATTAAGCTCCTTCAAAAAAATTTTTTTTAATCTATTTACCGTATTTCAGCTAGGACAAATTGCTGCTGTTTCAGAAGTGCAAGTATCAAACCAGAAAGGGCTTGATAGCAGGACCAAACCCAGGCTGTCATGGTGGAAAAATAGGAGGCAGAACTCTTAGCTACAGAACTGCAGTGTGGGGCGACAGCCATTGCTCTTTCAGTCTGTTTCATGAACTAACATTTTGGCTAGCAAAAAGGTGGTCTTGTTATGTAAATAAAGCCCCTCAAGTAATCAAAATCAAACTCTTTCCTTTCTGTTTTCCTTTTGCTGTCTGTTTTTATCCTCGCTACCACACCACCTTTTTGTTGTTGTTTTCTTGTGGGAATTTAGCCGCTTCAGAGGCCTTGTTCCCCATATTTTGGAAATTTCCTTTGTATTTGATCAAGTCAGAGTTGATCAAACCCAGTGGAGAAAATAAGGAAATAACAACAAAAACAGAAACAAACAACAACAACAAAAATTAAGCAAAACGAACAATGGTACAACTTACAAGATTATGGAGTATGTTGATGGTAAGGTGAAATTAAGATCAGCTGGTTTGTCTTGGCTAAAATCTTAACTTTAGCCAAGACCAACCCCAGTTCAGTTACTCACCTAGGGATGGGTCTCAGACTTAAGACTGCGCTCTACTATCCTAGAAGCAGGAAAAATCTCAAATTTGTCTTCCCTCTTGGAAGCAAGTTCAAACTCCATACAGTAGTTATCTGCCTTCCATTGTCATGGGAGCAGGAAAAACTTGCCTTCCTTGTGTTGGAAACAATAAAATTACACACACACACACACAAAATGAGTTTTACAGAAAAATGAACTTTAGATCTTGACCAAATATTGGAAGATCAGGGATGCTCTGGAGGGGTGCTTCCAGGCCTCAGCAAATTGTCCTATTGGTTTGAGCCATAAAGATAGCTCAAGCTGGTACCAAGCACCAATAGATTTGTCAAAGGTCAGGGGCACCTCTGCTCAGAATCCCTTCGTGGTTACCAGAATGTGAACTGCAAATATCTGAGACAGGTCTCAGTTAACTTAGAAGGTTCATTTTGCCAAGGTTGAGGATGCACGCCTGTGACACAGACTCAGGAAGTCCTGATGACATGTGCCCAAGGTGGTTGGGGCACAGCTTGGTTTCATACATTTTAGGGAGACACGAGACATCAATCAACATATGTAAGATGTACATTGGTTCCATCTGGAAAGGTGGAACAACTCAAGCAGAGAGGGGGCTTCCATGTCATAGGTAGGTGTGAGACAAACCCTTGCATTCTTTTGAGTTTCTGATTCGTCTTTACAGAGGAGGCAATCAGACATGCATTTATCTCAGTAAGCAGAGGGACAACTTGAATAGAATGGGAGGCAGGTTTGCCCTAAGCAGTTCCCAGCTTGACTTTCCCCTTTAACTTAGTGATTTGGGGGCCCCAAGATTTATTTTCCTTTCACAGAATCCTAGCAATTATCCACTGGCACATCTGACCTTTAGCATAATTAAAGAGGGGAGCTGTGAGATTGCGCGCATGCGCAGTGAGATTGCGCGCATGCGCTAGGATACAGTCGCGGTGACTGGCAAAGCCTGCACTAACCCCTGGGCCGTCTCACTTTCTCAGTACCACATTACTCTTTATTAATATATTTCACTGTAGGCCCAGTGGAGAGTAAGATGGAAATACTGAAAAGTCACTGAAAAGTACTAGCTTTGGGAAACTGGCTGTTGAAGCTCTGAATGAGCACTGAGACACCAGGCCCGGCAGAGAAAGATAAAGGAGGATACCCTATTCCACGTAGGGCACATCTGACAGGTTTTCTGAAGAAAGAAAGTTACTATGTAGATTTTTCTAAAGAATTTAAGAGTTTGGAGCTTGAGAGAAGTGTAAATTAAAGATATGTATTTGAAGAACAACCAGCTTATAGAATAATAAACTTTGTACATCATCTGACCTATAAAACCACAAGAATGGAAGAGATTCCTCAAAATTAGCAATCCTTTTTACATGAAAATAACATGGGCAGATCAGATTTTCAAATATTAATTTTACTAGGTTTAGAATTGTGGGTTAGGAAATATCAAAATAGTTTCAGGAATACCAATAAGTATGCCTTTATTAACAAAGATTAAATTCAATAGTTACTGAAAACCACCAGTAGAATAAGTGAGTTCAGATTAATATTTAAAGTCATATCTTTGGATTCCCACAAAACCAGGTAGTTTTCTATCAGCAACTTCTAACATTTTATGGTACATGTCTATTTTTATTTTATAGTTCCTAGCCTACCATTTCAAGGAATGCAAGTTAGGAATTCAATTCAATAAGCAGTAATTGAACTACTAGTATTTGCCAAGTATTGGAATACAGGATAAAAAGTATAGCAGCTCCTAATAAGCCTTCTTTGTTTTATGAACTAATTTTTTGTGTGTCTACTAGTTTCCAGACATTGTCCTGGCACTGATGTTGTAGTAAATAAGAGAAATCCAACTTTCAAGTGCTCACATCCTAGTAGGTCTTTAGTCTCAATTGTTTAATGTATGTTGAATCAGCACAGGAAGATAAGTGTTCTTACATAATGGTTACTTAGGCAACCTGACAGTCTGAGTTAAATAGCCCATCCACCTTAAAGAGCACATTGCTTAGTGATTTGAACATCTGTGTCCTCCAAATGCAGGAAGGAGGCTATCGTTTAGTCAGTATTATATAATGCTGACAAATTCTTAGTAAACATTCATGTACTCCCACACCATATAAAAACTTCTTTGGTTTCTCTTTGGAATTAACAATGTTGTAATGCCAATATATATCTACAGTGGTTAATCATTTACAGCCTAGATTTGTGTCTTCCCCTTAATGTATAAATAGCTTTCAAATTTTAGATTAGCATAATTTTCAAACTTCTCTTAGGTGAAAATCTGCCCAGTTTATTTTATATAAAATTGTGATATCCCAACCTATGTGAGACTTCCTCTTTATAGTCCTGAAATTCTAATTCCAGTATCTGAGTCTTTCCTAGACACTCATTCAATCTTTTGACCAGATTTTCAGGGGAAAATTGACATTACTGTTAGCAAATATTTGGCATTTTGCACCAAGTCACAATACAGATATTCTTCTCCCCTTTCTTTGAAGTCCAAAATGGTCAAACCTCATTATCTTCCTAGAAAATAGAATGTAGCAGGTATTGTATTAACTTAAGACAATAGTGAATGGAATATTAGAGGTTCAGACATGCAAAGAGTCCTTAAAATATTAAATACTAAGGACAATATTAAGACATGCTAAATAGGTCGGGTGTGGTGGCTCATGCCTTTATTCCAGAACTTTGGGAAGCTGAAGTGGGAGGGATTGCTGGAGCCCAGGAGTTCAACCAGCCTGGGCAACATAGTGAGACTCCCATCTCTACAAAACAAATACATAAATAAATAACTAGCCAGTCATGATCGTGCATGCCTGTGGTCCCAGCTACTCAGGAGGTGAAGGTGGGAGAACTGCCTGAGCACAGGAGTTTGAGACTGCATTGAGCAATGATGGTGGCATGGCACTCCAGCCTCAGTGACACAGCGAGACACTATTTCTAAAAAATAAAACAAAATAAAATAAATTTAAAAATTTAAATTTAAAATATGCTAAATAGTAAATTCCTGTAAGTCCACAAACTGTACAACAAATTATAACTCTGAGGGATTATCATCTCTTCTGGTTCATGAATTCTGTTTTTGAAGGAAGGATTTTCCCTAGTTGAGGCATATCAGAATTCATTTTGTAATTTTTCATAACTCTATATTATTTACTTCATTTTTTACCAAAACACACAGGGTTTGATTTAGGTCCTGCTGCTCACTGCACAGAAAGCCAATCACTGAGATGACAGATATTGCCAAGGAAGAAGGCTTTAATTGGTTGCTACATGAGATGGGAGCTCAGTCTCAGATTCATCTCCCTTACTGACTAAAACTAGGAGTTTATATAGCAAGAAAGAAATATAACAATGTTCAAGAACTTTGGAGGGGCTAGGAAGCAATCATGATGAATGAGGGGCCTGTCAGCTCATTGTGAAGATGTGGTGATCTGGTGAGATTCAGTGTTTTATGCTTTTTTAAAGAGGCCAGAAGGTCCTTTCCTCAAAGAAAACAAATGCAAGCTTCAAGCTCTAAAATCAGAAAGGTGAATTTCTATGTTTATCCAAAAGAACAATCTATGGGACTATTGGGGCAGTTTCATATGTTTGTAGTACTGGGAAAATTTACAAGATTCCTGCTTTGGTGGCACTACCTTCATTCAGTATAACAAAGTCCAGATTCCTTAGTGGGTTATTTCTGCAGAGGAGGAAAAGGGATTGTTTGTTTCCTCGTATTTTGTTTGTCTTTTGTGATACATGTACTACTCAAAAATTTCTCCCTTTGCTACCTTCTTTTTGACCACCTAATTTCTAAGAGCCACTTCTTTCTCTTTTGATTTTTTCTTCTACGGAGGCTATAGGTTTCAAAAACTGTCACTTCACATCATACATGCTGTTAAGTCTCTTCCCTGCAGACCATGCTCTGGTCTTTTCTCCCACAGACTTACTTTTGGCAGTAGGTAAGGTCAATCTTATGGCCATCATTTTCTCTCTTCTCTCTTCCCACAGTTTTTCATGATGTGCTTTTTCTTGCCACAAATACTTGCAGTAGGATAAGAGAGCAAGAGATTGTTCACTGGAGATTTATAATTTTATTCTGAAAATTTCAAGTTATTTTGAGATATGAGCATTCTCTGTCTTTACATTATGCTGAGGTCATTGCTTTGGGGTAGGATTATTTTGTTTTTGCTTTTCTTACCTTCTTGTTTTTCTGTGTTATTTTGGGGGGAAAAGTTGGGAGGCAGGGACCTAAGCAGCTACCATTGTCTTTAGCTGTCCTGAAATCCAAGGAAATTCTTATCAACAAATAGTGTTTAAGCAATGGGGTATATGCCAGGAGAGAAAAAAAAATGAACTTCAACTCCTTCATACCATGCACAAAAATTAATTCAAGGTGGATCATAAAACCAAACACAAGGTCTAAAACTAGAAATCATTTGGAAGAAATCATAGGATAATATCTCCCTGACCTGAGGTTAGACAAAGATTTCTCAAGAATGACATAGAATGGAATAACCATAAAGGAAAAGAATTAATAGACTTTATCAAAATTTAAAACTTCTGCTCATCCAAAGACTCTATTAACAAAATGAACATGCAAATTTTAAAATTTGAATTCTAAAATGATTTGAAACATTATTTCAAAAGGATATCTGAATGGCTAAAGGGCACTTTTTAGAAGTATTCAGCCTCATTAATTATCAGGGAAAGACAAATGAAAGTTACAATGAAATACTGCAATACATAGATGAGAATTGCTAAAATTAAACACCTGACAGTATGTTATGTTGGGGAGCAAGTGGAAAATTCATATGTTGCTGGTAGGAATGTAAAGTGGCACAACAAACTTGGGGAAAGGTTTGGCAGTTTCTTATAAGATTAAATATATACTTACAATATGGTCGAGCAATTGCATCTCTACTAATTTAGCCAAGAGAACATATGTCCACAATACCTTGTACAGAAATGTCCATAGCAGCTTCATTTATAATAGCTGAAAACTATAGACAACCCAAATGTCCATCAATATGACAAGACATAAACAAATTTTGGTGTATTCATTCAATGAAAAACTTCTCGGGAAAAAAAAGAAAAAAGAACCTACCGTTACATTCAAAGACATAGAAGAATCTCTCAGACATTACCTGTAGCAAAAGCCAGGCACAAAATAGTGCATACTCTGTAAGTCCATTAGTAGAAACAGTTCTATAACAAGCAAATCTGTGGTTTGGGAAAAAAATCATAACATTGGCTGTCTCTAAAGACTGGGAGAAAGGGTGGTAATTATCACAGAAGAGAGTATGAGGGCATTTTCCAGAGATAATCACATCCTATTCTTGATGGGATCGTGGTTTCATATATGTATGCATTTGTCAAAACTCATGAAACTGCATGCTTTTATGTTTGGGGAGTTTCTTCCCCTTAAAGAAACAGGTGGAGACTGGCAATAAGTATTATAGTATATAATTTATGTATACTACAGTTTCTATGGTGACTATAAAACAACAAAAATAACTAAAATTCAAAGGAAAAGAAATCTTCCATAGAATAGAAATGTTGGATTATGTATTTGGCCTAGTCTCAAGCATGTTTTATATGCAGCAAACTCTTGTGCTAGCATGTATTCTATCATATGATTACGGTAAAGCTGGTGGAAATAGTTAAAGGAATGTTAGCATAGAACACCAAACTTGCTGTAGCAAAAAGTTTTTGCCTTCAAATATATTCTCATGCTTTCAAGTTGTGACTATTAACAGGAATCAGATGGAGTTCAAAAGTTACTCACAAAATTGCTTCTTATTACTTAAGCATCTGTCATCCGTGAGGAGAGAATGGGAGAAGCTGGGATGAAGCCTAGAATTCCATTATTCACTTTTGTTTGGTTAGCACTTGTTGGATTCTAAATGCTTTAAACTTGTTCCTGATGAACAATGTTGCATAGTAAAAAACCAAACCATAATTGGCAGAGAAAACTAAGAAAGCGCAAAACACAAGGGCTCATGGCATTCAGTCTTAGATACACTGCCTGAGTTAACTTAAAAAGGAAAGAATGAAGCTAGTATCGTAGTTTGAACAGTCCTGTCATATCATCATTTCATGAGAACCCGGCATTACATTATGAAAAAGCCAAAGTCTAAAGTTGTAACTTGTTTTAGTAGCTAATAATGTTCATGTGTTTTTAAAAGATACCTTTGCCCTGATCACTGTAAATTGACTATTTTTGTTTCCTTATAAGCAATAATTTAAAGAGAATCTGAAAGGCAACTTATGGACTGGGAACGTTTTTATAAACCACATATCTGACAAGAGCCTAGCGTCCAAAATTTATAAAGAACTCTTACAACTCAATAGTAGAAAAACAAAAAACCCAGTTTAAAAATAGGCAAAGAAGGCAAGGCACGGTGGCTCATGCCTGTAATCCTAGCACTTTGGGAGGCCAAGGCAGGCAGATCACAAGGTCAGGAGACCGAGACCATCCTGGCTAATACCGTGAAATCCCGTCTGTATTAAAAATACAAAAATTAGCTGGGTGTGGTGGCACGTACCTGCAGTCCCAGCTACTCGGGAAGCTGAGGCAGGAGAATTTCTTGAACCCAGGAGGCGGAGGTTGCAGTGAGCTGAGATCATGCCACTGCACTCCAGCCTGGGTGACAGAACAAGACTCTGCCTCAAAAAAAAAAAAAAAAAAGAAAAGAAAAGAAAAAGAAAAAGGGCAAAGTATCGGAGCAGACATTTCTCCAAAGATATAAAAATAACCAACAGGTCTATGGAAAGGTGCTCATACTAATCAAACGGAAATGCAAATTAAAACTATTATGAGATATCACTTCACACTCATAAGGACGGTTATTATCAAAAAGAGAAGCAGTAATAAATTCTGGTGAGGATGCTGAGAAAAGGGAACTCAAATGCACAGTTGGTAGGAATGTATGTTGGTAGGGTCATTATGGAAAACAGTATGGATGTTCCTAAAGAAATTAAAAATAGAACCACCATACAACCCAACGACACCTCTTCTGGGTATATACTCAAAGGAGATTAAATAAGCACCTCATAAAAATGTCTATACACCCATGTTCATTGCAGTATCATTCACAATAGCCAAGATATGGAAAAAAACAAAATGTTCATTGACGGGCAAATGGAAAGAAAATGTGGTAGAAATAAACAGTGGAATACTACTCAGCCATTAAAAAGAAGGAATCTTGTCATTTGCCACAACATGGATGAAACTGGAGGACATTATGCTAAGTAAAACAAGCCAGTCACAGAAAGAAAAATATTTCATGATCTCACTTATATGTGGAATATTTTTAAAAGAGCTCAAATACAGAAATAGAACACGAAACAGTTGTTACCACAAGCAGGAGGAGGGAGGGAGAAGAAATCGGGAGATCTAGGTTGAAGGATACAAAATAGCAGATACGTAGGATGATCAAGTTCAGAGCTCTCATGTCTATCATGAGTTCTAAAGTTAGTGAAACTATAGTATTAGGGATTTTCGTTAAATAAGTTGATTTTATCTGCTCTTATCACAAACATAAGAACTATGTGAGATGACGGATATGTTAATTTGTTCATCTGCTTCACTATAATAACTATCTTGCTATTTGTACTCCTTAACATTATGTTGTAAACCTCAAATATATGCAATAAAATTTATTTAAAAGAAAAGATGAGCTCATGATTTTGACATGTTTAGTAACCCACTATATTAGTGAATTATCCACTTGTTTCAAGTAGTTTTACTTGTATTTCCTGGGTTGTTACTCTCTCTCCTTTTTTTCTTTTTTGGGACAGAATCTAATTTTGTCGCCCAGGTTGGAATGCAGTGGTGTGATCTCAATCCACTATAACCTCCGCCTCCTGGGTTCAAGCAATTCTCCTGCCTCAGCCTCCTGAGTAGCTGAAATTACAAGCACTCGTCACCATGCCCAGCTAATTGTTGAATTTTTAGTAGAAATAGCGTTTCACCATTTTGGCCAGGCTGTTCTCAAGCTTCTGACCTCAAGCGATCTGCCTGCCTCAGCCTCCCAAAGTGCTGGGATTAAAGGTGTGAGCCACCGCGCCTGGCCAAAATTTTTTCTCTTACTTCATGAATGTTTCATACTGAATCTGATGGTTAGGGGTATTTTGGTTTTGACTTTCAAAGTTTCTTTCTCTTCATTGCTAATTTATTTGAGTGTAAAAGATAACACTTCTTAATTTGATAATTTACACAAAGTTTTTTCTTTTGCCATGCTAGCTAAGAAAACAAAAAATGACTCAAAGTCTTTTTTTTTTTTTTTTTTAAGACAGAGTTTAGTTCTGGTTGCCCAGGCTGGAGTGCAATGGCACAATCTTGGTTCACTGCAACCTCTGCCTCCCAGGTTCAAGTGATTTTCCTGACTCAGTCTCTCAAATAGCTGGGATTACAGGCATGCACCACCACGCCCGGCGAATTTTGTAATTTTGTAGTTTTAGTAGAGACGGGGTTTCTCCATGTTGGTCAGGCTGATCTCAAACTCCCAACCTCAGGTGATCCACCTGTCTCAACCTCCCAAAATGCTGGGATTACAGGTGTGAGTCACTGTGCCCGTCCACTCGAAGTCTTTAATCTAACATATACTACCTTAGCGATATAGAAAATAAATGAGAGACAAAAATTCTACTCTAATTCCACCATTCCATCAGGACTGCATTATAAATCAGCTCCAGTCCAACATCTCAATCACAATTTATTTGAGGTAATAACAGGCATGCATGTATTTACTAAAAGATAAAGGGTATACCTGCCATTTCCTATTAATTGACTTCCTTTATTTTTCTATTAGGACATCACACAATCTAAGTTTGGTGACTCCCTGTTCATTTTAAGTGGAGTGCTATATTGTGGAGGTCCACAAACAGATAATGAATGATTAGGACAGCATCAGTTAGTTGATCAAAGATTTGTTCAAAAGGTCTACAAGAACCTTGCAAGAGAAGATTCAGAGAAAAGCAATCACTTTACAGCGGGCTTTTTGTTAACATGACTCTGCTCCCTCTGTTGTGAAATTGCCATATTGTCTGAAAGCCATTACTTCTTTAGCTTTTTTCTGTCATTTATTCTTTCAAATACTTTTTATCAGAACCTAGTATAGTTGGTTCCTGGAAATACAATGATAAAATAAATATTTCCTTCTCTCAAGTTGCTCAGTATGGTGAAGGAGAGAGGCAACAGAATAAAATATTAAAATGCAGAATGATATGGTAAACACTACACATTGCTATGTCAACGGATACCTGAGACGGAGAGAGGGAAGAGAAAAGAGTTAGGGAAACCTTCCCAGAGGAGGCTGTGCTTCAGAATGATCAGGAGCTATCCAGCAGAAGAAGATAAAAGCATCTTTACAGAAGAAGCAGCAACAAATGCACAAATGCCCAGGAAACACAGGACAAGAGAGGATCACCAGTAGATGAACATACACACAGGCTGAAAATGTCAAGACAGAGGGCTGGACAGATTCATTATTCATTATTCTTTCTTTTCTTATTTTGGAGATGGAGTCTTGCTCTGTTGCCCAGGCTGGGGTGCAGTGGCGTGATCTCGACTCACTGAAACGTCTGCCTCCTGGATTCAAGCTATTCTCCTGCCTCAGCCTCCTGAGGAACTGGGATTACAGGTGTCCACCACCATGCTCGGTTAATTTTTGTATTGTTGGTAGAGACGGGGTTTCACCATGTTGGCCAGGCTGGTCTCGAACTCCTGACCTCAAATGATCCACCTGCCTCAGCCTCCCAAATTGCTGGGATTACAGGTGTGAGCCACCAAGTCCAGCCTTCCATATTCATTTAAAAATGGCACTTTTACTAATTTGATATGAAATATGAATAATATTCGGCTATCCAGTGTAGACAGAAATCTCAATATCAACTGAGGAAAGTGGGTTCAGCTAGTATATTTTGGTCTTTTGTCTTCACTTTTCAGGAGACTTGTCATGCTGATGGTGACTGCGTTTCCACTGTTTTTTTCATGGACTTGGTAGTCCACAAAATATATCTGCACGTAGGTGTTCTTAGAACTGAGAGAAGTGTTATGTACAATCATTTACCCTAACATGGCTGTAGGTCCCTAGTGTGACTTGCATTTTTCCTGTCGTCAAAATGATGCTATATAATGATAAATAGCACCCACTTTTATGCTCTACACCCTGGGTACTTATTCCTCATACTTTGAGCACTCACAGCCAAATTATCTGAGGCAAAATCATCTGACAGGAAACTGTTGCCATCCTTCCTTCAGTCAACAGAGATTCTGATGATAAGCTGTTCGGTCTGTGCCCTTTTCCCTAGAAGGTGCACTCACACCATAGTACAGCGCGCTGGGAAAATAGCTCAGACTCATCCAACATGACGACTAAATAACTCCACATAAGGAAAACAGGCAGCAGGAAATGTGGCAGAAATGGATATTTCTAAGCAGTTGAAATGTACCTCGTCTATTTAATCCACTCCTGGTGTTGAGTGAGTTCTACAAGAAACCGAACCGGGTATGAAAGCTTAAACGTGTAGATTTCCCTGGGTGATTGAGTGCTGTGGGGCTGCTAATATTCCTATTACATTGCCTTTGGTTATCTTTTTCAGGAAGTGATGATCAGATGTGAGGCATTACCAGAAATCTGTGTCACCAGATACCTGAAATACCAATGCTGGATCAGGGTATAAGGAGCAGAGATGACTGTCAACAGTCTCAGCCCATTTAAAATATTGGAACGATTTGTTTAGGTCACGTAGGCCACAGTGACCATGGAATCTCTGCTTTGAAGACTCACTTCAGAATATGCAGAAAATTCACACAGAAAAGAATGTTAAAGGTAAATAAACACATAGAAAAATGTTAATTCTCACTAGCAATTGAAAGAACGTATATTAGAACCAATTTTATGACCTATCTTGAACCATACTAAATAGACACTTTTATTTTCTCCACAAGGGCAGATGTTTCTCCATGTTTTTGTTCTCTGATGTATTCACAACTCCTAGGAGACTGCTTGGCATAAATATTTTGTGAGTGACAGCATGAATGGCAGTACTCAAATATTAACCATCACGTGGTGATTCCAGAACATTGGCTTACTGCTCAAAACATAGTAAACTGAAGCAGTTCTTTTAGAAATGGATCAAATAAAACTAAAATTATCTTCACTAGGATCTAGTAACACGTCTCCTGGAAATTTATTTTAAAGAAGCAAAAGAGCTTTATACAAGAAGATGCTAATCCTAGCAGTACCCTTTACAGCAAAATCCCATTTAAAAAACTTACATATCTGACTCCATGAAAATGTTCAAATAAATTATGTTTCATCAATTAGACAAAATATTACACAGACAGAAAAAAATATAAACTCTACAGAACAAGGAAATTTCCATTCTTTGGTGATAATTACATATGTCATATTTATGCATATGAACAACTGAAAATGAATGTAGAAGATCAAAATGTTAGTTGGGATACTTTGGTTTCTTGATAGAATTATTTTTAATTTTTAAATAAAATTGTCTTTTAACATTGTTTTTTAAGTAGACAAATGAGAAATTGATACTCTGATTTCAGTTTTTATGTATAGTATTCACATTTTTCAATCTCCTTTTATGCAACTGGGAAGTGGGGATGGGCAGAAAAGGGCAAATTTCTTCTAGAAGGAATCTCAATTCCATCACTACCGCTAAGGAACCTTGTGTGTATAAGTGGCAGGACACTACAAATGAGGAAAATCATGAAAGCATAAGAAGGAAAATGGTACCCTTTTAATCTACCAAACGTAAGTCCTCAAGAGTGCCTAGGTTTTTACTAGATTTACAAATAGCCTTGTTAATCTCAAGTACCCTCTCTTACGCCAGGGCACATACACTAAAAACAAAATGACCTCCTACCTGTCCAAATGGAAATGATATATGCAACCCTAAAACCTTTTGCTAATAGGATGGAGTATGCATAGTTATCTTTGTCTCTGATTTGTTGCCAGTGAGTCAATTTAGGCAAATGTAAGTCTTTAGCAAAGGTCTAGAAGAAAGTGCGACCTTTCCATATCGTACCTGACATTCTTAACAAAGCTCAGAAAGACACAGGTTTCAGATTTGTGACTATGTAATCTAGTTGGATAATATGCATATGGCTGTCTTTTCAAGTGACAGCATCTTGAGAAAAGTATTTTCAGAGTGGTAAGAGTATCTTTCGTAATGAAATGAACCATTCAAAAAAGACAAATAAAGGAAAACTAGAAACAAGAATACTTCCACAACCTTGAACAATGATACAATGAAACCTTTTTGGTCAAAGTCAGAAATAAGAATTATAGTTGGAGAATAATACAAGCACTTTAGCACAAAGTTTTACAAAAATATGTCCATCTCTTTAAGGGCCCGAACTATACAAGTAGCAAATGCCATTGAATATAACGGATGATTTAGTAGTCAATCTGAAAGCTATTATTAATCAATATTAATACGATGATTCTATATTACATGTGGCCAACTATGAAAGGTCTTACTGTTTCAATAAATTTTAGTGTCTTTTATTTTAGAGGCACTGAAGTGAGAGAAAAATGTCTTAATACGATTTTTCTTATGAATAATCTGAACAATGCCACCTAACATAAATGAGGAAATAATTTAAAGTGGCAGACAGCGGCAGTGAAGAGACAGTTTAGATATTGGCCATAAACTGAAGCTCAACATTCTGCAAGTAAGAAAAGAGACTGAAAATGCCACATATCCTCTCTGGAGGTTATTTCCTGGATTGTTGATCCACTAAATGTACAGCTTGAATTGAGAATCCTTTCGTAAAATTCCTGGGCCGAGACGGGTGGATCACGAGGTCAGGAGATCGAGACCATCCTGGCTAACACGGTGAAACCCCGTCTCTACTAAAAAATACAAAAAATTAGCCGGGCACGGTGGCGGGCGCCTGTAGTCCCAGCTACTCTGGAGGCTGAGGCAGGAGAATGGCGTAAACCCAGGAGGCGGAGCTTGCAGTGAGCTGAGATCCGGCCACTGCACTCCAGCCCGGGCGACAGAGCGAGACTCCGTCTAAAAAAAAAAAAAAAAAAAATTCCTGGAATTTGTGAGTACTCGGATTTTCTCCATTTGCAGGATGGAAAGTTTGAGCAATAGAATGGCGGTCATCTTATGAATCATGACTCAGCCAGGCTGAAAGCATAGCTCTGTGACGCTACTCATGTGCTAAAAATAAAAACTGGAAGTTACTGTTGTGGTGACCACAGCCCCTTTATCCAGGATTATCCTGATCATTCTGAGGTATGTCCCTGGCTTAGCCCCATGCTGGGGATGAATCTTGCTGTGTGGCAAAATTCCTTTGAAAAACTAGAATAACAGATTACTAAAATCAAAAAAATACTATTCATTATCCATTAATAATGTGTAAAAGTGACAAACCCAAATCACTGAAATAATAGAGAAGATATTAATAAGATATAATAACTAATAATAATAAAGATATTAATAGAAATGATATTAATTAATATTAATATCAATTATTAATCTTACCATCTTACTGAAAATCTTCCTGTGTCCAGCAATCAACGAAGACTGCATGTGTTTCTTCTTCTCACTTCAATATATTGAGCCTGAAAGGGGCCTAACTGCTATGGAGTTTGAGATACTAAAATGAGACTAAAAAAATATATAACCATTTTCTCTCTGAGTATGAGAACTTACCTATATGTTTTTCTTTAATTTGGTAAAGAGGAAACAACAACAGATTGAGTTTTCTCCATGCCATTTATGTTTTTTCTCATTTAAATGACTACGTCTTATTCAACTCTTTCCTTCTACCTTCCTGCACACTCTTTTCTCTAATTTCCTAACTTTACATAATTATGGCGTGAATCACAAGAGTACTTAATTTCTCTGTATCACAACTTCCTTTTGAAGCAAGCATAATCCTAACAGTATGTACTGCTGCTACATCCACCATTTTAAATATTAATGAAGAAGCATATGTAAATTTTTGAAAACAAATCCCAAGGTTCTCTACCCAAGATAAGACACTATACTATTCCTATGAAGTACACCCAAATGGCATTGGCTATACATTCTTATGACAGTTCTGATGCTTTTGGTTGCCAATAATAAAAACACAGGCCTAATCAGTATAGATAATTTATTAATTTATATAATCAAAGGCCCAGGGGGGCAAATTTTTGATATAATTTCATCAGGGTTCATACTTCCTTTGCCACTTATTGACTATGGTGGAGTTGGCAAACTGCATAACCCTCTAAGCCTCTGTTGTCTCATCTATAAAATGCAAAGGATATTAATTACATGATACATTATTATCAAAATGCTTAGCACAATGCCTGGCACTTAGCAAGCACTGATAAATATTTATCATTCTACTAAGAAAGGGTGGAAGTGAAGGGAAATGTCCCATTTAGAGTAGGGTTGGGCCAGATCAGATACCACATTTACCGCTTCCCTATCTCTTCTCAGCCATAGATTCTAAGTCATCTCATGTATAATAATCTCTTGAAAAGTGTACAGCTTTCAGTCATCCTCAGAAATATTGTGAGTTCTGTTTAAGAAATTAACTCAGCCCTTAGAAGTAAAGTCTTTGGTTTTAAGTTATAGACCACATAAGATAGAAAAATCCAGGTTATTTTTTAAATCTCTGCTTATGAAAGAAAGATAAACTACCAAAGATCAATGATCATCAGAGTCTGACTACCTGGGTTTGCATATCAATCCTGCTACTTATCCTGTGTGTGAGCTTGAGCAAGTTACTTAAACTTCTTTGAGCTGGACTATAAGTTGCCACATCTATCAAATGGAGCAATAATGCTCCCTATGTAGATTTGCATGACTTACTAAGTTGATACTGTTATACATAATAGAGGAAGTGTCACATCAGTGTTAGCTACTTGTAACAGCTACTGTTATCATGTAGTTCCACAACTACAGGTTAAATGATTGTCTATGATAATATTATCTAAAACATGAGAAAGTCACCTGAGTGTATTGGGAAGATACAAGAAATTTACAAGAACTTTTTATCAGTGTCTTTCTACAACCCTTTAAAAAGACACACTCTTGCTTATGATTTTATCCCATCACTGAAGAGTGAAAAAAACAAATGCGAAAAACTATTAACCTGCCTCAGTGAATTGCTCCAACCTGGTTTTATGACTTCCCATAGGTAAGAGCTGCAGGGAGGACAGCTATCCCACCCTTAGAGGCATCCCGAGTGCCAGGGCATGGACAAGGAGGTTTTGTGTGATGTGATGAAGTCTGGTCCCTGCAATTGCAGGGTGGTGGCATGGGGGGAATTAAAGCCAACTCAAAAAAGTAAATATTATATCAGTAAAGGGCTTCTTCTTCATGAATCAAATTAAAATTTGCAGGACGCCATCGTGTCAGTTTAGAGTACCTTTTCTGCAGTATAAATTGAATTAAAAAGGATTGTTTTCCAGATTCTCTCAGTAGAAAAATATTCTAATCATAACCCCACTTAAGTAACAAAGTGGTATTATTTTGTACTGAATTAAGTAATACTATTTTAATGAACATAAAATTGTAAACAAAGCAAAAATATATAAAAACTGCCAATTTGAGGACCAAACACCCAACGACAGCTCAAGTTTTGTATGATTTCGATGCTAAAGATAATGCTAAACTCTGGAATGTCCCATTCAAAATCAGTTTTCCATGGCAGCTCTTTTATTAAATGTTTTCTTTGTGATGTTAGTACAATTTAGTTTTTGAATACATGGCAAACAGTACAGTACAAGAGGTCAAACTAAGTTTCAATTTTTTATTTTGGAAATTGTCAAGAGAGGATCAGGAAGAATATCTTAATAATGTCCTATTTTTGAAGGCATATTTATTTCCAAAAATCCATGGAAACCCTTCTTGGAAAAATCTAGTCAACAATTTTAAATTATCTTAAAACTGTATTCAGTGACTAGAACATGCTTTTTAAAAAATCTATGTTAGCCATATGTATACTATAAATAAGATTAGATTAAGGTTAAGTGAATTTATGTGTTTATACTTAAGAGTTAAAACTGACCAATAAAATCCATTAAAATAACATTTTCGTAGCTCGATTCAAGTTGAGCTATGATAAACTAGCAAAAACAGATTTTGTTAGTCCCAGGTCACTATGAAGTAGCCAAATATTTGTTTTAAATAGTCCCTATTGAATCAAAATTAATTTTTCTTAGATTTAGACAAAATACATTTCCTTCCACACACTCAATACTTCAATGGCAGCTGGAAATGCTACAATGCAACCAGTAATGTTCTTATTCTTTTTCTTCCTTTAACACCATTTTGGTCATAAAATCTGAGAGTCTCTGAGGGGAAAGAAAAAACTCATAGAATCTGTTTGTTTGTTTGTTTGTTTGTTTTTTAACGTGGACTCTCTATCTTGGCTAGAATTTCTTAATTTTGTTTATTTACATTTTCCTTTCCCATTCACACTGAGCTCATAACTGAGCCCACTAGTATCCTACCCCAAAATATTCATCAATTTCAGAGTCTACCATTGCCATGTTTTCATTTTCCACAGTGATATTTCCATATTTATCTGGGATTCTCCCCACAGGTAAAACGTTTCAGCCAAAAGAGAAAATATTGGGAGTCACAAATTGGAGTCAGGAAGTAGAATTGCCCTGAAGTGCCTCCTGCTCTTTTTCTCACAGTTCTTGGAAGGACATATTAAAGAAAGCATCAGCTCAGCTGAAGAATCCATTAGCAACTCTGGCTAATTTACATTGGCTAATGAGATTACTGCATTAATGAGTTCCAAGCTACAGCTTCATTCCCATACAGTCCTTTTATCATTGCCATCTTAGGTAAAAATCAAAGTGTAAGCCCAAAAGTTCTATAAGCAAAACAATTTTTCTAATAGAAAAAAAGATCAGAAGCCTTGTTTTCTAACAAGAAATAGTTAGAGTATGTAATTATTATAGAATACATAGTACATATACTATTTTTATGTAATTTATGTAACATATAGTATATCGTTATAGCATATGTTATATTGTCTTTAGTATGATACATAAAATGCTTATCCAATAATAATTTATAAAATATTACAGTGAAAAATGCCATTTTCATTTTCATTAATATTACAATTACTATATATATACACACACAACCTTAAGGGACTAAACAAAATAATAGGTTACTTTTTAGGATTGATTGCTTGTGATTTTTTCCTAATTTTTAAGCATTCTGTGTTGTTTTACTATTGATAAGCAGAAAAAGGAATAGGATAACTCACTCTGTGTATTTATACATTACTTAGATCAAATGGTTAATAATTTCACTCAAGAAGATTTTTTAAAATCACGTAAGTTTTCAGTTAGTATGTATAATGCATTTGCTTACTTGCTTCAGGTAAGTAAGTAGTGATCAAACGTAAACTTTATATTCCTGTATTTATACATTTCTTGATCCATATAACTCTACTCTCTAACTTGAGGATACCATGATCCTAAAGATTTCCACAACTTGGGTATAGTTTCTTGACAATTTCCAACTGAAAACCAGCTCTGCTGACAGTTTAGCAGCTGGAACACGCAATGTAGAAGGAAAGCTTGAGTCTTTCTTACTCTTTCACTTTTGACTCTAAAATTTGCACCTTTCATCCATCTGGCTTTTGCACAATGAATAACCATCCAGTCATAAAAGGTTCTAGACTCAATCTAATCTTAAATAGCAATATTGCTCTTTCTGTTTGTGCTGTACTAAGAAGCAGGGAATAGCTATGGTTTTGAATCTGGTAGCAGTTTAAAGTAAGATAATCAGTAATTCACTCTGCCAAATAACTGTTATACAATTGTTACAGAAATAATATTTGTATCACCCATGCTGATTTTTGACTCTCAGATATCATAGGTTAGAGAGCACTGAAGAAGTTTTAATAGGTAAAATATTAGTTTTATAAAACTCCACCCAAAATGTAAGCTTTTGTGAACCACGTGTACTCCTATGTGAATGTTTTTACTATTTTTACATCATTTCATCTCCATGTTTCTCCATCTCTGGAGTTGTAAAGTAATGGTTCTAACTATAGTTATGTTCTTGGAAATAAAAAAGTGGAAAATTCCCTAATTTATTTCAAGTATAAGAACAAATAGAGTCATCTTACAGTTTACACCATATATTCACTCTTAACATGCATGTAAATATAAAAATGAAAAACAAAATGGCTACTCACAGCTACAAATTCACATTCTGTATGTCCTGCTCTACCCCTTCCTCCAAACCAACAACAGCAGCAAAGCAAAACAAAATTCGCCAGAGGACCATCCACAGCACAAATCATCTGGTTTTCAGAAATGAGAACGTATTACAAATATAAATGTGTCTGTTCATTTTTAATCTGTTTCTATACCATTTACATATTATTTTCTTTTATCAAACATTTTAGAAAAGCTGCCTGTTCTTACTTAAAGAATTGCTTTTCACGTTTCCCCCTCAACAGGTTTGTATAGCTTTTTGAGTTCTATTCCTCTGTGGCTGATTGGTCACTACATAGTTTCTGGGCAACAGTACCCTTAGGAATACTTCTTTCCACATGTTGTATTTTCTATTATTTCTTAAATGGGCAATGGCTTATGTCAACTGTCAACCTAAAAGGTTATTTTAACTTGTCTCTCATTCTTCTAGGACTAAACATGCCTTGCTAGGATGGCAAACATCAATCAATACAAGAAATTTGATCTGGTCCTTCAGTGTACTAAAATTCTATGAGTTAATGTTAAAATAGTTGGATCAGATAGGGCACAATGCTAAAATAGCAAAATTACACATTCAGTCTGGTCCTGATCAAATAACTCTTTTCTATTTATTCTTCAACAAATTATTAGCATATATTGGGTCATATGAAAGAGTAAGACTTCATCTGGGAAAATTCAACACTACTCCTGGAAAAATGTATCAGAAAGCCAATGGTGTCAGTTTTATAAGTGAATGAAATGTCATTGTGTCTTAAATTGATGACTGCCAGCTATAAGATCACTTAGGTTTCTGGCATTCCAGAGCATAGAATTTATCTGAACCAGTGAGCGCAGAGAATGATTCTTTTGCCCTAGATTTCTCCCGAAAAATTATATTTTCATCCATTTCTTCATCCACAAACCATCTAATTTTAATAATTTCTCTCAAAGTGGATGAAAAATATTCGGTCCTATGAAACGCCCTAATTTTTTAGTTTTGCCGTTTTCATCTACTCAACTTTAAAAGGTGGTGTTCTATAATACTTTACATATCTCAAACTATACAATCTGAATATAACTCAAAGTTCCTGCACATTAATAAAAGTCTGGCCCTTTTCATAATAGGCATTATACTTTTCAATAAAGGAACTAAGTCCGTATTTTTGGTTATTGCCTCTATCTAAGTGTATCACTCAGGGTTCAGTTGAGAGAGAAATCTCATCAGTTATTTAAAGAGAAAATAATATACAGAATTTTAAACTACATATTTATTTATTAACAGGGTCACAAAAGGATTAAAGGGGCATTGAAAGGGACCATGATGAGTAACAATTAAAGGAAATAGCTAGTTGGGGCTGGGGAAACAGAGAGAAGAGGCTGATGTTATTAAAACCTAGAAACTTGGAGCAACCTCATGAAGGTTAAGTTCGGATTTCAGAGTTAGAAGTGCTTGCAGGTCAACTGACGATGGTGCATGGGAGCTTGGAGAAGGGCTCCTTGGGCCTGACACCCCAGCTTTGGCTGACAGGCTGCCTGCTGGCTGGTGCCAAAATCTGTGAGATGTGATGTGATGGAGCTACTTTAGCAAGTGTTGGGGAAGCTGCAAACTGGATTCAGCTGCTGCTATGAGGAGGCAGGAGTGTTGCGTCACTAGGGTGAAAGGGCCATTAGGATGACACTCACAAGAAAAGCAAGGGTTGACTTTACACAGAACTGATGTAGGCTGGGCTGACAATAGGGCCAGAATTGCATTTAGAAAGTAGTTTGGTTTCCTGCTACACACAAAATAAATGAAAAGTCAAGGCTACAAAGGTCTAGAACATAACTCATAGTTGACATGGTTTTGGCCTAGATTTCCAGACACAGAGTTACCAGTCCACCATCATGGTGAAAAGGAAATTATTTTTTCACTACTAGAAAATATTCTCATTAAATATCTGATTTTGAGTAAGGCATATTCAGATTGAGTATTTCAATTGGCTTAGACATTCATGAAAATGGAAACCCACTTAAAAGGCATGATTATCAGAGAAACAAAAATGCAAATAATAAAATACCATCTTTACATGTAAAAGTGTTGATATTTAGAAAGCAATATTCAATCTAGTAGTGTCTGATAATAGTGGCACTCATACATTACTAACAGAATCTAGAAAATAAACTGTAAATATTTTTCAAGAAGAGCAAAATGTTCAAATTTTTATCTTTGATTCAGTCAGTACAGATTTACATTCTAATAAAAGGAGCTTTATACATTGATTTATATATAAATAAATTTATTGATATACTTATTATAATAAAACTTGGGCACTATGTAAATACGCAATAGTAGAGACACAATAAAATATGTGATATTATAACTATATGATAGACTTCTATTCAGCCATTAAAACGTATTTGCCATGTTCTCAAATACTATTGATTAATTCTGATATATACTAAATTGTAAAGTAAGATAAACTGCAAATATACAATATTATTTCATTCATAGAAACAAAATATGCACTGTGGATGTAGAAACTAGAAAATATACATCAAAATTTAAAATAAGTTACCCATGATTTTTCACCAATTATTGGTGTTTTCTATCTGTTCATATATATTTGTATTTTTCAATTTGCTACAATAGACATTTACCACTTTAATGATCATATCTATTTTAAAAGTAATTACAAATTTCATTTGAAATATGTTTATACTGTTCAAAAATGACTGTTTTCATATCATTGATAAGTACAGCTAGCATAGAAGCCTTGGCTTAATAACTTTCATCCCGTCATAAAAAAAAATAAGATACCCGCATAAACATGGCAAAATTAATAGAAAAGGAAGATCCTCAAACTTTAAAGAAGAGAAAATAGTATAGCTCATATTCAATTGATATAGAATTACTATCACATTATGTGATAGTACCATGTGATATCAATTGAATATGAGCTATACTATGAGGTATATCAAACAACAATACTTTCAGACCTCCACAATTTGCTTAATATTCCTTTTATAACATTAAGTTTTAAAATAAATTTTGGTTAATGTGCTACCTATCAGAAACTGTTTATAAGCTCTTATGCTATTCATGGTGTACAGCTTTGTTAGAAATATACAACACATTTTGTCTTACTCTCAGTTGAGCAGCCATTGCACAGAATAAAGGATTCTAAGAACCCATATAATCTAAAGAGAAGTTCCAGCATCTATGTGGAACTTGCTAACGAGATTTTTTTTTTTTTTTTTTTTTTTTTTTTGAGACGGAGTCTCGCTCTGTTACCAAGCTGGAGTGCAGTGGCTCAATCTCAGTTCACTGCAACCTCTGCCTCCCAGGTTCAAGCAATTCTCCTGCCTCAGCCTCTTGAGTACCTGGGATTACAGGTGCCTGCCACACCATACCCGGCTAGTTTTTGTATTTCTAGTAGAGATGGGTTTTCACCATATTAGCCAGGATGGTCTCTATCGCTTGACCTCGTGATCCACCCGCCTCAGCCTCCCAAAGTGCTGGGATTATAGGCGTGAGCCTCCATGCCTGTCCCCTTTTAAAAAATTATTTCAGCCGGGGGCAGTGACTCACACCTGTAATCCCAGCACTTTAGGAGGCCAAGGCGGGCAGATCACGAGGTCAAGAGATAGAAACCATCCTGGAGACTTCCTTTCCTACCCCCAGCCCCAAGGTCAAAGACAAAGCTAGACACTAGTTAAAATGGTAAGGACAGATTTTCATCAGTAATAACTTTGTCAATAGAAAAAAAGGTCCAGAGTGAACTGAACTCCAATTTGTACAAAGATGGGCAAGTGTTTTAAAGGGAGAGTGAGTGAGTAAGGAGAGGGAACTGGGGGCTTAGTAGAGTCCTAGAAGTCAAAAATTACAAAGAGTTAGTGTAAATGTCATTAGGCCAGCTGTGTCCACTAACTAACAATTATCAAAGGTAGGAGTCTATTCTCCCCAAGAGACTCAGAGACAGAGGCCCTATTCTCAGGTGTTGGCTGGAACAAATAATACATTTTTTCAGCAGCCTTCAGTTTTCTCATTCAGGCACTTTAAGGGGGACAAAGGTTATTTTGCAGATGAAAATTCGAGCTTCTAGAAACTATATGAGTGTTGTTTAAGTCTTAATAGGCCAAGGTTGAAGTCTGGTTAAGAAGAGGGCTCAGAGGAACCTGGCTACAGTTTGTATAAGAGAGAGAGTCTTTGTCTCAGCATTAAAAAAAAAATAGTAACTGGGGTGATAGATGTAAGTATCTTGATTGTGGTAATCATTTCACTATCATATATCTGTCTAGCTATTTACCTAATCATCAATCTATCTATCTAATCTTCACATTGTACACCACAAATTTATACAACGTTGTCAATCAGACCTCAATAAAGCTGGGGTAAAGAAAGAATGGGTCTTTGTACCAAATCCCCAAGCTAAGTGAAAGGAATGAATGGAGGATGGTCTGGTGAGCTCTGGATTTGAGAAATGCAGTGTCTGCTACCTGATGCATGCTTGAGAAGTCTAGAAGCAAGAGGCTTATAGAGCAACCTGTGGCAAAATGCAAAGGGGGTGCTGTGAGCATGGTCTGCCTTTCCATGGCTGCAAGTCATGTTTTCCATAGACCAGATGAGGGCCCGAGGAAAGGATCTAGGATTGTGCTATATTGAAAAGGAGAGTATATCTGAGAACACTATATAGAATCAAGTGACCCAACAGATGACGTCAGTGTAGGTGGCCAACAGAAGCCAAGGACTGAGGTCAGAGTCATAAGAGGGCAGCTGAGATACATATGGCCTACCTCAGGAACTGCCCATGAGGCTTCCCAGCAGGGGAACTTCAAAGAACCCACAAGATTGCTTTATAAGATAAATATCAGCATTTGGAATCTGCCGTGTCAGAGGACTCCAGTAGGAAATCATAACCGCGCCAGTCGTGTAAGAAGTTTTGTGCCCTATATCACTTCTCCATTAACCAATCTTCACTCTCATTAGTCAGAAGTTGCATAGTAAATACAGGGGAAGTGGAAGAAAAAGATGAAGAAAGAGAGCAAAAACAAAACCTACTTCTTACTGTAGATTTTCCAGAAGCAGGACTGAGCTAGGGAAGGGGAGATTTAAATCTGATCAGATATTAGCCGGGCATGGTGGTGGGTGGCTGTGGTTCCAGCAGCTTGAGTGGCTGAGGCAAGAGGATCACTTGAGCCTGGTGGGTGGAGGTTGCAGTGAGCTGTGATCATGCCACTGCCCTTCAGTCGGGGCAACAGAGCAAGATCTGTCTTAAATGAAACAAAGAAAAAGAAAGAAATCTGATCACATATGGATCACTTTCTATTAGGCTGTTCTTTCTATGCTGGAAACTGACACTACTCATTAATTCCAGAGAGTAGCTGACAAAGCTGTGGAATCCTCTTCCACGGATATCCATGGATAGAAAAGAACAATTTGGCAGATTAAGTCAAAGGGAGCATTTAGGGAGAACGAACAAATTTACTTTATGTTTGTGCCTATTGAAATCCTGCTGGTGCAATAAACTGGTTGCACAAGCATTGTACACAACAACAAAAGCATTCCAAATAAGGGAAAAAATAAAAAGAGAAAAAAAGGTTTATACTACAAACAATTAGATTTTATTGCAAAGGCTCCTTTTTTATTTTTATTTTTTTTTGTGAAATGCAACAGAAGATTTCATCAAGGGAGGCATATATTTTGAGAAAACGTGTTCTGGTTTTTAAAAATACTTGTGTACAATACCACAGTTGTTATTAAACATATACCCTATATAAATGTGATGGAAGATGAGGCTCAGCCATTAAAAACAAGTTTCAGGAACAAACTACAATCTATTTACACAAAAATAAAGCATATAGACATCTGATTTTCACAGCCCAGGGGAATTTGATGTTGGATAACTGAACAGACCTGCCAGTGTTTATAATTTCCATCTATAGATTGAAAGGTATATAAATTATTTCAGTTAAAAATCCACTATGTCAGGGGCACAAATGTTGAATATGAAAGAGGAGAATGTTTTTCCAGTTTTCTGGAGGAGAAGGCTTAGGTGATCCCAGAAGCTTGAGAAGGAGAGAAGCTGCAATTCCAACAACTCTCTTAGTGGAAAGGGGCAGCAAACCTGGACTCTTGGAAGCAGCAGAGGGAGGGAGCATGTATCTCTGAAAAGCAACCTAGTGTCCTTTCTGGAATTGAAGTCTGGGGTCTCTGAGCCCTTTATATGCAAGAATGGGACTGTGTTGACCATAAGACATGAAATGTCTGGATGAGACATTTAAATAAGGTAGCGGTAACAGGAGTCGTAGAGTGATAGTAATATTAATAATAAACATTATTAAGCAATGCACTGAAGACCGTATAAACATCGTCTTACTTCTTAGCATAATCCTATGAGACAGATATTATCTTCATTTGACAGATAGGAAACTGAGTCTTTTAGAGTATAACTGAATTAAATTTCCAATATTACATAGCTAGTAAGTGGTGGATCATGGATTTGGGCCTGTGCTGTCTTGAACCAAAATTCATACTCTTTATACATGGTACTGCTCATTATTGCATTCATTTATTTCACTCAGTCAACGAATAAAACTGATTACTTATCTACAACTTTTCTGTTTGTTTCTGTCATAGAGAGGCAGTAAGAGGAGAGTTTTTGGGGAAAATGGAACTATAGTTACGAAGTTCCTAAGAAGAGCTAAAAAGGGAGTTCCTGATTAAATTCACGCTACCCTCCTGAGGGATGGGTTTGCACTCACTTGACCTCTCCTCCTCCTCCCTGCACCACTCATTGTCCTCATCAGCCACATGATCTAACTGTCTGCAATATTTCCCATCATATTAGTCAACTGCAGTTTGCTTATGTTTCCTGCATGGGATCAATGAAGATATTCAAAGATTATCATTCTGATATTCCTCTAGGAAATAAATGTTCCAACAGATATGTACATGGTGGTGACGTTATGAACGCACAATTGATGCACTTCTGGATCTTTGATCAACTAATTTAGGAAGGACATGGTAAACTGTGAAAGTAATGGCAGGGATGGAAGAGAAAGGAAGAAACTAGTATATTTCGAAACTTTCTTGTACTCTAAGAAAAGTGGTGTCTCACACTTCATATAATCTAAGCATAATTCTAGGCTCTAGATAACAATATCATCTTTGGTTTCAGAGTTAATGGAGGCTCAGAGAATAATGTGCTTAGGTTCACACATCCAGTAAGTGGAGCAGCCTGGGTACAAAGCTAAGTCTGTCTGACTCCAAAGCATTCTTTCCACCACACGAAAGAACATGTATGTGTTCCAGAGGAGTTGTACTCAAGTTTACAGAATATCAGGAAAGAGTCATGGAGAGCATAAAACATTAGGGGTCTATTTCTAAGTTTAAAAATAATAGTAAATTCTAGGGGATTTTAAGAAGAACCCACAGGAGACCAGGAATTTGTCTTCAACCAGACGAGAGGCCAAGAGGCCAATGACACTTTGAGTTACATAATCATTATCATTGTTTGTGATAATGATAAATATAGATGACTCTCAAGGGTAACTTCCCACTTTCCTGTTCTGAGATAAAGGAATCCCTCAGCCATATAGTTAGACAGTAATGTCACTTCTTTATAATATAATGCTTTAAGTTTTATCTGCATCCTAGACAAAACACAATCCAAAGCCACAGGATCCAGGCAAGGCATGGGGTATTATTGGTCCGGATAATCCTAAGTGTTAGAAAACATGAAGCATGAAGCTAATGGCATACAAAGAGGAAATATTTAATTTTTAAAGCAAAGCCAAATCCCAGCCAACTGCTAGGAAGATGGACAAATAACACATATTAGAGATAGTCTACCAGAGAGGCAATGTTTAACAGTGAGTAAGAGAGAAAAGACTTGAGTAAAATGCCCTGAGCCTGTTGAACAGTTGCTCTCAACAAAGCTAACACACGCATCTCAGCATATTTTCCCAGAACGGTCATTTTTGTTTGCTCGTCCCCAGTTGCGACAGGAAGAATGTCAAGACACTCTGTTTCTGAGCATAGGCATAGGAGTTCTTTACAGCAGTTGTCCTCAAATACGTCATCATGACTCACCAGTTAAAATCAATTGTCATGTGAATCACAAATAATATCGTATAACTAAAAACAAAGTACAGTTTGTTAATAATTGTTTAAACAAACTTTTTATTGATGTATAATGTACACAAAAATGTGCACAACCAAAAAAGCTGTACAGCATGATGATTTTCCAAAACAAATACACCCGTGAAACCAATATCCAAGTCAAGAAATGAAACATTATCAAAACTCTCACTATGCCTCCTCTCAATTACTATTTTCCTCATGGTAACCACTTTCTTGATTTCTAACACAGTGGATTGATTGTCTTTAAACTTTATGCAAATGAAACCATATGAAATGTACTATTTTGTGTCTGCCTTTTTTCAGTCAACCTCATGTTTCAGGGTGACATGAATCTATTGAGTATAGACACAGTTTTCTCTTCCTTATTGCTATTTGATCTTCTATCATATGATTACACCACATTTATTTATTTATTACATTATTAATGAACTTTTTAACATGAACATCTTTTTAAAGACTTTTAATACATAGAGTGCTGTAGTATGCATCCTTCTACATGACTTTTAATATACCTTTAGAGAGGAATTGCTGAGTTCTAAGATTTACTATGTTCCACTTTAAGCAATACTACCAAATAGTTCTGCAAAATGGCGTTGTACCAATTGTCACTCCACTCAGCAGTCTTTGAAAGTTCCAGGTGTTCCACATTGCCACTGATACTTGGTGTTGCTCATTATTTCAGTCTCATACTTTCTGGCTAGCATTACCAGATGTAAAATGCAGGCTGCCTACTTACATGAGAAATATTTGGGATATACTTATGCTAAAAAGTATTCATTTTATATCTAAAATTCAAATATATTTAGGAGTTCTATATTTTTCTTCGCTAAATTTGGTGACTCCATTCTGGTACATTTGCAGTGGTGTTGCTCACTGTGGTTTTTGTCTGCATTTCCCTGATGATTAATAGGCTGAACATCTTTCCATAAGTATTTTGATCATTTAGATGTCTTCTTTTGTGATCTTCTTGTGCAAGTCTTTGTCTGTTTTCTTGTTAGAGGTGTTAGCTTTTGCTTATTTATTTTTAGAAGTTCTTTCAGTATTCTTTATTTCTATTCTTTGTCAAATCAATAAGCTGCAAATATTTTCTCCCAATATGTCTCTTATCTGTCTAAGCCCATGATGATATCTTTTGATAAACAATTTTTGGTTTTATTCCAGTCCAAATTTTTAACATTTTCCTTTGCAGATAGGGATTGCATGCCTGGTTTAAGAATTATTTTCTCTCCTAGAAACAAATAATTCTGTTTTGAACTGGGCAGCAGAAGGCTTTGGAAGGAGGATCTCTCGTTGGGGGTTGGGGGAGGAAATGTAACTAACAGATAATTCAATGTGTTTGAACTTTCAGTATATTTATTGATAAGTATTTGACACATCAGAAGGAACATTAAAGAAAATAATAGAGATTGATATAGGAACATTTAAGAAAATATTAGAGATTGGTATGTTGACAACTAAACACCAGATGAAGTGAGTAATTATTAACTCCAGAATATACAAAATGTTGTATGAGAATGGAAAACTAACATGAAGGTCTATATAACAGGTCTAAACTGTTAATATCACAAGATGGAGTCTCTCTCTCTCTACATACACACACATACACACACACACATGCACACACGATAAATCAAGTAATAATAGTAGTAGCATAACATGTATGAATACAAAAGGAAATGTCTTAAAAATAGCTAAAAGATTTGACACTATGTTCCTCTGAGGA
The DNA here is from genome assembly GCF_008728515.1 of Papio anubis. NCBI lineage: Eukaryota > Metazoa > Chordata > Mammalia > Primates > Cercopithecidae > Papio > Papio anubis. The sequence continues at coordinate 15,062,112 of NC_044978.1, forward strand.
AGGACTTGGGTGCAGAGAATATTAGGGCAAGAGATTATACTTTATGATTCTTCAGTTTTAAATTACTCCCATATGTCACATTGACTAAATGAGGTTAATTTAATATTTAAAAGAGAAAGCCCTAGTGGTTCTCAAAATTTATATAGCATTTCTTATTTTTAAAAAGCTTTTAAACATAATCTTACCTATTTCCTTTTCCTTAAAGACTACTGCACAGCATTATACCTGTTCACCTTGATTAAACAAAACTTTTTTCTAGATTTTAAATTAAATATTTTGCAGGTGTGTTCCTTGTGCTATATTATTGATAAAATGTATATCTAATATTTCAGTTGTATTAGTCTATTTTCATACTTCTATGAGGAAATACTGGAGACTGGGTAATTTATAAAGAAAAAGAAGTTTAATGGACTCACAGTTCCACATGGCTGGGGAGACCTCACAATCATGGCAGAAGGTGAAGGAGGAGCAAAGGCACATCTTACATGGTGGCAGGCAAGAGAGTGTGTGCAGGGGAACTGTCCTTTATAAAATCATCAGATCTTGTAGGACTTACTCACTATCACAAAACCAGCATGGGAAAACCTGCCCCCATGATTCAATTACCTCCCACCGGGTCCCTCCCATGACCCATGGGGATTATCGAAGTTGCAATTTAAGATATGATTGGGTGCGGACACAGCCAAGCCAATCAATAGTTCTTCAAATGTATGTTAGATGTGTTAGTTTGTTTTTGCATTACAATAAGGAAATACCTGAGGCTGGGTAATGTTTAAAGAAAACAGATTTATTCATCTTACTGTTCTGTATGGCACCTGTACCTGTCAGGCTTCTGGTGAAACCTCAGGAATCTCACAATCATAGCAGAAGGCAAAAGGGGCATAGGTGCATCACATGGCTGGAGAGGAAATGAGAGAGAGAGAGAGAGAGGAAATGCCAGCCTCTTTTCAACAACCAGATCTCCTGTGAATTCACAGAATGAAAATCCATTTATTACCATGAATACAGCACCAAGCCATTCATGAGCAATAACCCCCATGAGTCAAGCACCTCCCACTGGGCCCCACCTCTGACATTGAGGATCGTATTTCGACATGAGATTTGGAGAGGACAAAACATCCAAACTATATAATTAGAATAGACTAGGGGTGGAGGGAAGACAGAATTTGGGAAGATTATCCCAATCTCCACCACTTTAAACTATCCCTCATCATCTTGTTTTAAATGCACCGTATCATGTGTAAATCAGAATATATCTTTCTTAAGAGAAATAAATTGAAAAGTAATAGTATCTGAAAACTTCCAGGAGATAGGGACATTATTTATTGTGGGGTAATTAAATCTTTTTTCAGCTAAATGCCTAAGAGAGAAAACATAATTGAGATCAAAGCATGAAACAGTCTAAAGCAGAAAAAAGCTTACACCCTTTGCCTTGAATAGTTTGGCACAATAGCTATTCCAACATTTCCTCAGTGAATTTAAAAATATTGTTTATTGTTCTTCAAAGTATATTTGAAAAAAAAATTCTTTAAAAAAGGAGTTTGATCTTGTAAAACATAAAGCCAATATAAAGCAAATCATTGCTATTCAATGCTAAGTAGCATTCAATGGTCTGAGGAATTATTTTCATGTAGCATTCACAACTCATGTTGTTTGACTTGGCTGCATTTCTAGAGTTCCTTGGATTTTACATGGAGGTGCCACAAATCTACTAATTGTGCTATATGTCCTTCAGTGCTATGCAGCATAGTGTTGTCTGTGGTCAGTTCAGTTAGCTGTGGGCTAACTCTAGTAAAAACTCCACCAGAAGAGAAAACATAAACTCTGATCAAATTTATAACGTATCTGCAAAAGTGCTGCAATGTCTGTTTCCATCCAGCGCCAGGGAATCCACAAACACAAGTTAGAATGCATAGCTACACATTAACTGCCAGAGAATTTCCTTTGATCTGGAATGTCCATTGCATTCTTAATTTTAGGAATGCCAGGTATGTGGATTTCTGAACAAAAGCCGGTATCTCTTATTCCACAGGAATTTGACCATCTCTACCTCCCTTTGACTTACTTCGTGTTGTGAACACCACTCTTCTTTCCTTGATCACACCCTGTTGTTTCATTTGCTCTCCATACGCTTATCAGTTGTTTGGAATCTAACGTGTCCAGGAAGCAACATTTGCTCCAAATATGAGTCTGTAGATAAATAAATAGTTTGTTTCCCACATATTTATATATGTATATTACTACACTAAATGTATAAATATCTTGTTATAATTCGTAAAATCCTGGTTCATTTAAAATGACTTTTGGATTCACAGTAGAAAATTGTCATAATTTGTTTATTTTTTAAGCAATTGATTCTACACTGTTTTGTATACTTCAAAAGCATCTGAAACATAATATTACTATTTTTAGATGGAGTCACCACAACAACAATATGACTGCTTAAATGTAATGTGGAAAAGTTTAAAGTAATATTTGGAAGCATGTAATCAAGAGAAAAAAAGATTATTTATTACTTATAATGATTGTATTAGTCTCAGATAGAAATATATTTGATTTTGTATTTTAGTCTCACTTTGATGAAAGTTTCAACAAGTATCCTATGGCTCTGAGCATGAACCCACACTAAACTAGTCAACCTAGCTTGACTTTTATCCAAAATACTGAGGGGGGAAAAATAAGCATTTAATTACTCATTACGTTAATACACATCTCCATATTCTTCAATCTCACAACAACTGTTTATAACACAAGCAGAACTGTTCTTTGAATCCAAATAATTCCACCAGCCATATCAGAAAATTTGGATCAAAAATCGGAATTTTGCCAAGTAGAGAGTAATTTTTGTAAACTACATCTTAAATATAAATAAATATGCAACTTAGTAAAATGTAATAAAACATTCCAATAATCAGGATTTGGTTCAGTGATACTTCAGTGAGTTCCAAAAGTAAATCCAGATTTTTGTATTTGAGAAAAAAAGATAGTGAATAGCATATGCTATCCTGGGTATGAAGATACAACCATTCGAAAGGCTAGAATCAAGAATGTTGAGAAGGTTAATGAGGGCAGGCAATATGCTTGCAAGGAAGATGGATTTGGTAAATTTACCTCCACTGCTTAGACCAGGAAAAGAAGTTCTAAGATCTCATGGAGATTTGACGAAGCATTGTATTTGAAAGTACCTGAGTAGGCCAGGCACGGTGGCTCACGCCTGTAATCCCAGCCCTTTGGGAGGCCAACATGTGTGGATCACCTGAGGTCAAGAGTTCGAGACCAGCCTGGCCAAAATAGTGAAACCCCATCTCTACTAAAAATACAAAAATTAGCCAGGCATGGTGGCACATGCCTGTAATCCCAGCTTAATCCCAGCTACTTGGGAGGCTGAAGCAGGAGAATCACTTGAATTGGAGGCAGAGGTTGCAGTGAGGCGAGATCGATCCTGCCATTGCACTCCATCCTGGGTGACAGAGCAAGACTCTGTCTCAAAAAAAAAAAAATAATAATAATAATTTAAAAAAAATAAAGTACCTGAATAAAGAGAAGAATTAGGTCAGATCAGAAATATCCTTTCACCTTCAAGGGATATAAGCAATGCTGATATGGTGGGGAAAGAGTTCTTTTAAATTCAGTGAGGAACCTGCTCAGCAAAAATAAATAAATAAAAGTCCAAAGTTAGAGAAGGACAGATAATCAATGACTGAAATAGAAAGGGAGAGGATGTTTATTAGGAAATAAATATTTAATTAGAAAGAACGGTTTGATTTGAAACAATAGAAATGAACTTTGAATCATAAAAGGGAGAAGATAAACATGACTTGGAATTGACCAAGGCTGGATTTTATCATCTCTAACCTTGACTCAATTGTCTACCTTGTCAGTGATCTCTGTACAATCCTCACTATCTGTGGTAAAACAGACTGAACTGCATTATAGATGTTTAACAAAATGTTGGTGGATGGGGCAGGGTTTTTTTTAAAGAGACACAGAGGAATTCAGGAAACCATTAAGAAGCCCACAGGTCCGGTGCGATGGCTCATTCCTGTAATCCCAGCACATTGGGAGGTCAAGGCGGGCAGATCCCCTGAGGTCAGGAGTTTGAGACCAGCCTCGCCAACATGGTGAAACCCTGTCCCTACTAAAAATACAAATATTAGCTGGGCGTGGTGGCAGGCACCTGTAATCCCAGCTACTCCAGAAACTGAGGCAGGAGAATCACTTGAACCCAAGAGGCAGAGGCTGCAGTGAGCCAAGATCATGCCAATGCACTCCAGCCTGGGTGTTCAAGCAAGATCGATCAAAAAAAAAAAAAAAAAAAAAAAAAGAAGCTCACCCCTCACTCCCCAACACTCACTTAGGTTGTGGAAAAGGCAGAAAGTAAGTTAAATAGCAGAGTGTATGTTGCCCTGTACACTAGAAAATCTAAGAAGGAAAAGCAAATGAATTAATGATGTAAAGAGAGTTAATCACAAGATATAATGTAATAGAAAACCACTATAACTGTTTAATAAAGAACATGATAGTGTGGCATGAGGATTAGTCCATTCTCACATTGCTATAAGAAAGACCCGATACTGTGGAATTTCTGAGGAAAAGAAGTTCAATTGGATCTGCAGGCTGTATTAGTAGGTGCCAACATGACTCATCTTCTGGTGAGGCCTAAGGGAACTTTTATTCGTGGTGGAAGATGAAGCCGTGTCAGGCACTTCACATGGAAAAAGCAGGAGCAAGAGAGTGAGAGAGGAGGTGCTACACACTTTTAAATGACCAGATCTCACCAGAACTCACACACTATCTCAAGGACAGTACCAAGAGGAGAGGATGTTTATTAAGGAATAAATATTTAATTAGACAGAATGGTTTTCTTTGAAACAGTAGAAATGAACTGTGAAACATAAAAGGGAGAAGAAAAATATGTTTTGGAATTGAGAAGGCTGGATTTTACCAATTCTATCCTTGACTCGATTGTTGTCTAGCTTGTCAATGATCTCTGTACAATCCTCACTATCTGTGGTAAAATAGACCGACCTGCATTATAGATGTTATATTATTATATAACATTATAGAGCAAGTTAAACAAAACATTCATGAGAATTCTGCCCCCATGACCCAATCACCTCCCACCAGACCCCACCTCCAACACTAGGGATCACAATTCAATATGAGACTTGGGCGGGAACACCATTCAGCCTGTATCATCAAATGTGGGGAAAAAAATGCACTAGTAAGTGTTGGGGGCCTAGTCTTGTCCCTCTTCTCTCTCGATTCACAGGTGTAAGCATATGTTAAAATATCAAATTGTACACTTTAAATATGGGCAGTGTACTGGATGTCAATTACATTTCAATAAAGCCATTAAACAAATAGGTAGCACCCAAAGAAAGCTCTCCAGATTATTTTTGAAAGTCTGGGGAGAGAAAAAAGTCATAATAAAATAATCCTACTTCTATATTCCTGTGGGTGATGTAGGAGCAAATACAGATTAAAAATAAGAATTATCTTTTTACCAGGCAAGAGACTTCTCCCCTGCTTCCTTTTATTTCAAAATTTCTTTCTCCGTCCTTTTCAAATGTATATAGATCTTAATAATGGTAAAATAAACCTCCGCCAGTCTCACAATTCAAGAATGTTTCCTCAAGTACCTGTAAGCCTTTTTTAAAAAATTGTTTACCAGTTTATTATAAAGGATATTACAAAGGATACAGGTACATCGGGCAAGGTATGGGGGAAGGGATGTGGAGCTTCCAAGTCCTCCCCTGGTGGTCAACCCTCCAGGACCCTCCCCATGTTCAGCCATCCAGAAGGTTTTGAATCCTGTTCTCTTGGGTCTTTTAGGGAGACTTCATCAGGTAGCCATCTTTTTGAAAGGCAAACATGAAGAGAGATAGTGACCCTACCTTTCAGTTAGTGTGGGAGAGAAAGAGCTTAACATCTGTGGGCATCTTGTTCCAATTTGCAATGAGAAGTTTGTTACTCCTCCTGATACAGTCACAGGGAGTCTCCCCAATTATCACGATAAAATTAAGATAAACTAATGTGACAAAAGGTATTGCAAAGTCCTCTTACTTGAGGACTAATGATTGTCTGTCTTGAGTGCATGTATGTAATAAGTCTATCTGCTTGGACCTATAAGGGGTGAAATTCGTTTCTGTCTTTTCAATGTGATTAGCATCACATCCTGGTTTAATGCTTTTTTAAATAATAAAACTGGTTTATTTCTCTGCTATCTTTGTTGAGAAGTGTTCTGGGTTGGGGAAAGATTTAGTTTCCAACTATATTTCTTCAACAGTGGATGCATTCACACTTTTAAGTTTGAATTTTTGTTTTTTCTTTTGAGACAGGGTCTTGCTCTGTCACCCAGGCTGGAGTGCAGTGGCATGATCTCAGCTCACTGCAGCCTGGACCTCCGGGGCTCAAGTGATCCTCTTACCTCAACCTCCTGATGAGCTGAGACCACAGGCATGTGCCTCCCTACCAAGTTAATTTTTAAAAATTTTTTGTAGAGACAGTGTTTCACCATGTTAGCCAGGGTGGGCTCAAACTCCTGAGCTTAAGCAATCCACCTGTCTCAGCCTCCCAAAGTGCTGGGATTACAGGCGTGAGCCACCACACCCAGCCTTACATTTGAACTTTTAAGTTTAACGTTTAATGGGAATAAAAGCAAACTTAGTCATTTACTTGAGGCTTTGTTTTTCCAAAGGTAAAATTATAAAACAAAGTATTATATTATTTTTCCATAGGGCACAATTGCCAAAGATGAGTCAGGGCTGTTTAAAAAGGGTGGTGGTAGCCTGGAAAATATGTAAATGTATCCCCTTTACCAGTTAGTTGAATTCCTTTCTAATCACTAGATTCATAGAATACTGTTATCTGACTTCAGTAGATTCCCTACCAATGTTTATTCTTGAAATATAAATATTAATATTTAGTGAAAAGAAAATACTGTAGAGAAGTTGAGTTTATTTTTAGTGCATTTAATCTTCCTACCTCATTTTCTATAGAAGAAATGCAATGCTGTATTGAACCAGGTCTTTTGAATAATTATGATTAGAATGATTACTGTTAATATTATACTTCGAAAATTTTCTTGATTTTATATAAACTCCGATGTGTCTAATGTATCTGATTTCAATTCCAATTAAATTTTGCCTTAGAGAAGACATTGGGAAATTAATAAATCCAGAGTATCAGACCTCATATCCCTATTCCAGGAAAAGATCAACATTTGAAATTCAAAGTATGGTTTCTACTGAATGTATATCACTTTTGAACCACCATGAAGTCAAGCCATTGTAAACAGGAAACATTTATATATGCACACAAAATAAATTTTCACTGATGACAGTGATCATCCACCCAGTTTTCTTGTGGTGATCTGTGTCAAGTTCCTAACTGGTTAAATTTCCTCCTAAGATCAGAGCAAGGTTGAAAAAATATTCTATGACATGGAATCAATAATAACAGCTCTTCTTAGATAAATATCAGAGTTAATATCTATGCCAAAGCAACCAGCTGAAAGAAGAAATAGTCAAAAAGTACAAAATATATATAGTTTCTCAAGTTTGAAGACATTTTAAGTTCCTTTAAACTTTTGAGAGTCCACGATTTTTATTAACAAACCATAGGACATAAGATTTAAAGCACGGAAAAAAAATAAAATTATTTTCCATTGTGATCCTCCCACCAGAGTTATATTTATTTAATCATGAACTTCCAATGACTACCCTATTCTATACCTTGTATTTTATTTCTTAAACTTTTATTTTTGGTTCAGGGGTATATGTACACGTTTGCTACGTAGGTAAATTGTGTGTCACGGTGGTCTAGTGTACAAATTATTTTGTCGCCCAGGTAATAAACATGGTACCTGATAGGTAGTTTTGCACCTTCACCCTCCTCCCACTGTCCACCTTCAAGTAAACCCCCATGTCTGTTGTTCCCTTCTTTGTGTCTACGTGTACTCAATGTTTAGCTTCCACTTACAAGTGAGAATATGAGGTATTTGGTTTTCTGTTCCTGCATTAGTTTCCTTAGGACAATGGCCTCCAGCTCCATCCATGTTACTGAAAAGCACATGATCTCATTTTTTTTTAAGGTTACATGGTATTCTATGGTGTATGTACAACATTTTTTATCCAGTCTATCTTTGATGGGCATTTAGGTTATTGCATGTCTTTGCTATTGTGAATAGTGCTGCAATGAACATACGTGTGCATGTGCCTTTGTGGTAAAACAACTTATATTTCTTTGGGTGTATACCCAATAATGAGATTGCTGACTCATACGGTACTTCTGTTTTAAGTTCTTTTAGAAACTACCAAACTGCTTTTCACAATAACTGAACTAGTTTGCATTTCCACCAGCAGTGTATAAGCATTCTCTTTTCTCCACAACCTCACCAGCATGTTATTTTTTCACTTTTTAATAATAATAATTCTGATTGGTGTGAGATGGTATCTCATTGTAGTTTTGACTTGCATTTATCTAACGATAAGGGTGTTGAGCATTTTATCATATGCTTCTTGGCTGCATGAATGTCTTCTTTTGAAAAGTGTCTGTTCATGTCCTTTGCCCACTTTTTAATGGTGTTGTTTTTTGCTTGTAAATGTAAATTCCTTATAGATTCTGGATATTAAGCCTTTGTCAGATGCATAGTTTGAAGATATTTTCTTCCATTCTGTAGACTGTCTGTTTACTTTTTGATAGTTTATTTTGTTGTGCAGAGGCTCTTTAGTTTAATTAGGTCCCATTTGCCAATTTTTGTTTTTGTTGCAACTGGTTTTTGTGTCTTTGTTAGAAAGTCTTTGCCAGGTCCTATGTCCAGAATAGAATTTTCTAGATTATCTTCCAGGGTTGTTATAGTTTTTGATGTTAGTCTTTGGTTTTAGTTTTTAATCCATCTTAATTTTTGTATTTGGTGTAAGGAATGTGTCTAGTTCCAGTCTTCTGCATATGGGAAGCCAGTTATCCCAGCACAATTTATTGAATAGAGAATCCTTGCCCTATTGCTTGTTTTGTGGATTTTGTGAAAGATCAAATAGTTGTAGGTATATGGCATTATTTCTGGGTTCTCTGCTCTGTTCCATTGGTCTACATGTCTGTTTCTGCACCAGTACCTTGCTGTTTTCATTACTGTAGCCTTGTAGAACAGTTTAAAGTCAGGTAACATGATGCCTCCAGTGTTTGCTTAGAATTGCCTTGACTATCTGAGCTCTTTTTTGGTTCCATATGAATTTAAAAATAGTTTTTTCTAATTTCATGAAGAATGTCATGGGTAGTTTGATGGGAATAGCACTGAAGCAGTGCTGTTTGGGGCAGTGTGGCCATTTTGATAATACTGGTTCTTCCTATCCATGAGTCTGGAATGTTTTTCCATTTGTTTGTGTCATCATTGATTTCACTGAACAATGTTTTATATTCATCACAGAGGTCTTTCACCTCCTTGGTTAGCTGTATTCCTAGGTATTTTATTCTTTTTGTGGCTATTGTGAATGAGATTTCATTCTTCATTTGGCTCTCAGCTTGGTGGTGTTGGTGCACAGGAATACTAGCGATGTTTGTACATTGGTTTTGTATCCTGAAACTTTGCTGAAGTTGTATACCACATCAAGGTCTACCTTCATTTTAATTACATTTGAATGAAAGACTATTTTGAAAATCTGTAAAATTGGATAAATTTAGACAAAAATTACGTTTAAACCTTTCTCTTTTCTTTGGGCACCATAATGTTAAGTTTCACTCTATTCAATTCTGTAAGACACAGTTGGTTCTCCTTTGTAGCTTATAAGGGTTGAGCAACAATAAAAACTATCTATATACTAGTTAACAGTGCATGCTTCCTAACGAACACAGATCAGAATTGATAATCTAGCTTTTATTACCTTTTATATTATTTAACTTCCACATTAAGTGATCTGTAATAGTTTTCAGATGCTCCTGACCACATTCTATGTGGGAAGCAGGGAACGTTCAAAAAAGAAATAAAATTTCTATTCAAAAAGCATATTTTCTTCTCTTTTCAGGATGAAACAAAAAATATTGCTTTTAAGTGCTTCTTAAAATTTTCTGACTCAAAAGTAATATCATTTATCAAGCCATGAATAGTCATGGAAGAATATGAAAAGCATATTATTAAGTGAAAACAGACAGTTTGGAAAAGCTACATATCATATGATTCCACGTTTATGCATTCTGGAAAAGGCAAAACCATTGAGGCAATAAAAGAATACACGGTTGCCAGGGTGTGGGAAAAAGAGAGAGACAGACAAATAAGCAGGTAATGCACAGGTCACTTTTAGGGAAGTGAAACTATTCTGTATGTTACTGTAAGGATGAATATCTGTCATCACACATTTGTCAAAACTTATGGAATGTGCCACAGAGTGAAACCTAATGGAAACTATGGACTTTGGGTGATAACAGCACGTTGCTGTTGGTTCATGGACTGTAACAGATGTATCACTGCAGTGTAGGATGTGATGGCAGGGGAGGGAGGGATGTGGGGCATGGAACGGACCACACATAGGAACTCGCTATACTATTTGTTCAATTTTGCCCTGAATCTAAAACTGTTCTAAAAAAATTTGTCTGTTAATTGGCCGGGCGTGGTGGCTCACGGCTGTAATTCCAGCACTTTGGGAGGCTGAGGCGGGCAGATCACAAAGCCAACAGTTCAAGACCAGCTGGCCAGTATAGTAAAACCCCATCTCTACTAAAACTACAAAAATTAGCTGGGGGTGGTGGCGCGTGCCTGTAGTTCCAGTTACTCAGGAGGCTGAAGCAGGAGAATCGCTTGAACCTGGAAGGTGGAGGCTGCATTGAGCCGAGATCGCGCCACTGCACTCTAGCCTGAGTGACAAAGCAAGACTCCGTTTCAAAAAAAAAAAAAGCCTGTTAATGAAAATGAATAGTAATGCCATTTCATCTTCTCTAACTTCCCTCACTAATTCTAAAGACACTTGTTTACTCATTCAGCATTTACTGGTTATGTAACCTTAGGTAAGTTGCTTAACTTCTAGGCGTCTCCATTTCCTTACCTGTAAAATGAAAATGAAAATAATCATGATCTCACAGGAAGAATTTAATAAATATACTGAAAGCATTCTTCACAGTTCCCAGCAAGTTTTGGCTGCTGCTGCTTTTATTATAATTATCTATTCAGACATCTATCTGAGACAGACTGTTCCAGGTGGAATGATACTCACAAGTGGTAACAATGGGTGGCAAGCTTATTGTTGCTTTCTTCTTTGTACTTTCTGTAATGCTAAAATTTTTATGAACTGTTAAAATGTTTATAAAAACACTAACTTTTATTTTAAACCTGTGTTTAAATGAACTGGAATGGAGCTGGCTGAAAGGAAAATATAGAGAGGGGAAAGAAGAAAGAAGGTGAGAAAGATCGAGAAAGATAAGGTGGGAGGTGGGGGAAAGAAGTTGGAAGCTGCATGTCAGATTATGGTAAAAAAATAGAAGTGATGAAAAGAAGCAAAAGTGCACCAGTCTACATGAGTGGACATGGACTAGAATATAGAATAATAAGTCAGGAAGTTTCAGGTCAGAAATTAATTTAGCTATTCAATAGCATTTATTTAGTGCTTTTTTAAAATGAATTAAAAATTTATACAAGGCCTAGACCCTGTAGGAGAGCTAATACAAATACAAAAATAACTAACAACCAAAGGAAAAGATACAGTAATCCATATAGGTGTTATACATTAAGACATATGTAGGTAAAAAGGAGAGTCACAGTGGGGTTGCAACATTACCCAATTAGTCAAGTCCCTGAGTTTAGAACTCGACCCGTATCTCATCTCTATGCACAGATGTGACTTTACTATCTCTTGTAGTCTTCACAACATGATTGGCATGAATAAGGCTTACTGTGAGAATAGAATGAAGTAAAATGTACCAGGAATCAGATCCTTTTATTTAGAGTCTTCCATTCATCTTCAGTTCACTGCCTGGATATTTTTTTTAATTTTTAATTTTTATGGGTACAACATAGTAGGTATATATGTCACTGCTAGGAATTTGATGCGTATGTTAAAAGAAGACTGGTTTAAACAAACATACACATTATACATCTTCCTTGAGTTTTGATCTTCTGTCTAGCTTAGTAGTTTTTATATTTTATTATATGTACACTACAGGTTGAGTATCTTTATCCAAAATGCTTGGGACCATGTTTCAGATTTCATATATTTTTGAATTTTTAAGTATTTGCTTATACATAATGAAATATCTTGGGAATGAGACTGAAGTCTAAACATAAAATTCATTTAGTTTTATATGCACTTTATACACATAGCCTGAAGGTAATTTTACAAAATATTTTAATAATTTTTTGCATAAAACAAAGTTTGTGTACGCTAGACCATCAGAAAGTAAAGGTGTCCCTATCTTAGCCACCCATATGGACAATCAGTAGCATCAGGTCAGCACTCAAGTTTCAGTTTTCAGAGCATTTCTGATTTGGGGTTTGTATTACTACTTGGCGGTTTTATACATTGGACAATCTTTAGTGTAGTTCATGGACTATTTAAAATATTCTCAGTAATTTTTAATATGTGAGATTTTGCACTATAGGCTAACTGCAGAGCATATCATCTAACTGAGATGTGAATAACTGTATTTTACCAGTTCAGTGGAACCAATCAATAAGGAATTCCCACAGTGACTTAAATCCAGTGTCTATGGCTTAGAACTATTGGACACCACTCAAGATTAACGGAGCAGAAAATCTAAGCAAAATTCCCTGCCTAGTCTTGGAATGCAATAAGTTAGATCTGAGATTTAGATTTCTGTGTTAAGCAGGCTCTGAAATCACCTCTATAGCAATAATTACATCACTCAATATTGCCAATACTCTAATTGTTAACAGCAGTAAGTTGTAAAGATTTTGCTAAGCAGAGGTTTGCTAAAGTAATGAATGTCCTGTGATCCAGTTCTCATATTTGCAAAATAAAGAAGAGACTATCTTCTATATACTCTGACAGTAGAAAAGCTCAGTAGTATATATGAGCCTTCTCTTGAAATTCACTCTTAGTTTTATTCCATGGAAATGTGGGTTTCAATCCACCTACATTTCCACATTAGGAAATACAAAGAAAGAAGTTACGAAATTGTTAAACTAATAGGTGGAAATAGCTCAGAAGTATCCTAAGAGGACTTGTGAAAAAAAATTGTATTGAGAAAATTATAACTAGGAAAGAATGGCAGTCAATCACATCAGTGATAATTAGACCTCAATTCTGAAAACTATGGATGACTATAAAAAGCGCAGAAGAAAATCTTCATGGTGATGAAAGGTTTGATAAAAAAGAACAATGACTAGAAGCTCAAGCAATTACAATTCTTCACCTACAGAAACAGAGAGAACCAGCCACCTTGGCCAAAGGAACATCTGGCACACATAGAGGTGAACTAATTTAACTCTGTTTCAACCTAAGGACAGCAGAGGCAGCAATTACTTGGCTTAACTTACAGTAACAAAAGAAGACAAATGAAAAGGAAGCACGAATGACCTGGCAGTACAGGTGAGGCTAATAGGAAGAGTTGTTGGGAGGGTGCATAAAACTCTAAGCACTTTTGCACAATCATACCTTCTCTCACTTCAGTTTGCTTCAAATGTGGTTCTGCCTAAAGGAAACAAGAATCTTCCAGAACTCTAATTCTTTTATAACATTTATTACACAAGTTAATACAGTTTAATACACTTTCAATGTATGCTTGAGTTGAACACAAGGAAAACTCTTTAAGTCTATCCAACATTTATTAAATGTTTGTTTGCTTTTATAAGAGTTTTGACATAAAGCAACTTCCTTTCCCTTTCTGAGTTCAAAGATTTTTGAAGTGCTTCAAACTATGAATTTTCTGGAAATAATGTCTGAAATTCTAAATGAAAAGAAAACAATGTAATCGAATGTGCTTTACTGCAGAACTTTTAAAACCAGTGCAACGCCAAACAAGAAAATTATGTACGATGCACAACAGATCTAAAAGTCTGTATCAATTTCAAGAAGCTATGATGAAATACCTGGCAACTTACTATTATTTGGAGGAAACATGATGTTTCCCTCACATAACACTGAAACCCTGACATTTCTCTCTGTTATTTCAATGTGATTTGAACATGTTTCTTTTCTCTTTAAACAGGTCATCTACATCCATAGATACTATGCTTCGGATAAAATTATATACTAATATTTGCCTTTTTAAAAGTAATTATAGGCCGGGCGCGGTGGCTCAAGCCTGTAATCCCAGCACTTTGGGAGGCCGAGGCGGGTGGATCACGAGGTCAGGAGATCGAGACCATCCTGGCTAACATGGTGAAACCCCGTCTCTACTAAAAATACAAAAAACTAGCCGGGCGTGGTGGCGGGCGCCTGTAGTCCCAGCTACTCGGAGACTGAGGCGGGAGAATGGCGTGAACCCGGGAGGCAGAGCTTACAGTGAGCCGAGATCGCGCCACTGCACTCCAGCCTGGGCGACAGAGCAAGACTCCGTCTCAAAAAAATAAATAAATAAATAAATAAAATAAAAGTAATTATAAAAGAGCTGGCATACTCATTTTGATGGCTTCACTTCACCACTTTTATACTATAATGTTTAATATAGTATAAAAATGTTCTGAGAAAAAATATGTGTACCTGATCTATGAGTATTCACTACATAAAATGAAAACACCCTGATGTGATTCCAACCCTTGACAGTGTATTTATATTTATAAATATATAAGTATATTTAAAATATATATATGATTATTTGTAACATGTGATATGAAATATATATTATATGTGTTATATGTAATACATGTAAAACATATACGTATACATTACATGTAATTATATATGTAAACATTTGTTATATTAAATATTATCATTCTACAATATTATTTTTAATATTTTAATCGTTGTTATCCTTTTCTCTCTGTAGTACCTATCATATGCCCATTCAGGTTACATATTTGAGAAATAATTACATTTGCAAAATATGAAATGCTTTAAGATTTATTCATGGTGTTATCTGAATTCTATGTTTAATTTAAAACTCAACTCACAAGATGATGAAAAGAGAAATAAAAAATACACTGTTTCCAATTGAAAACATCCTTCTATTATGGTACCTTTAAAAGAGTTTTCCAACTTCTGTTACAACCTGGTGAGCAAACTCTACCTGAGTAAGAATGTGGGATAAAAAAAGAAGCAAACTATTGGTACTAAATGTATAGAATAATACCTTATCCATCTCCTTTTTGAATCTTCTATTCAAACTTAGCTATTATCATAGCACTATGCATTATTCTTATTACTAGGTTTATAATGATAAACTGGTTTTGAATGTGAAGATATGCAATAATCTTATATTGTAATACACAGAGAGATAAATTAGGAATTAATCCATTCTTCCTTTCTTATTCACAACATCTTAAATATATTTGGTACTGTTATAAAAGTGTTAACTCAAGCTGTCATCATACAGTGATTAAAGCTGTATTTAAAGCTCTCTCTGCACAGGAAGGCTAAAGTGGAATAAATGAGGAAATCCTCCTTTTAAAGAATATTTATGTAACTCCAAACAAATAGAGTGGACCTCTCTTCTTTTTCGTTAAATAAACAATCTGCCTGGGAAAGCCACATGTCTTAGAGATTGCAGAAATAGTACCTTCTCTCTGTGAGCTCTGAAGGCAACAGGAAAAGAAAACAAATGAGAAGTAAGCATTAACGTCTGGCAGGAAAATTATGCATCCGGATTTAAAACTGCATGAAGGACAAAGATAGCAAGAAGATAGTAACAGAGAACTATTTTAGCTGAGAACAATGGATTATTTTACATTTTAAACAGCCTCCACAGAAAGGACCCAGCATTCCAAATACCAAACACATTTTGCTTAAAGGAGATTAACTTTAAAAAAAAAAAAGAAAGAAAGAAAGAAAAAGAAAAACATCAAACAGGTGTACTTTCAGAGGGTAGACAACATTTAACTTTCATAACTATCATCATATAAAAATAGATAAATTGGCTAATTAACATGCATATCATAGGCAATATAACATTTATAAGTTTATTTTCTCTAGTGTTTTAGAGGAGTACATATACATGTACTCTTCTAATATTTTACATTAGGTCTATTTCAATATATGTTCCATCCCTTTGACATATATGGAAGATCAGGAATGAGTGACATTCAAAATACGCAACTATTGGTATCCCTTGGACATCAAGAAATCAGAACACCAGCCATAAACCTAAGCAAAGCTACCTGTGTGAAGTGAATCATTTTCAAAATCAAAAGAAAAAAGAATTCCTATAAGCTGCTTAAGATAGTCCAGTTTTTGAATGAAAAGTTAGAGATCCAGAATTACCCTTGGGTTGTGATATTGTATCCGCTACTAGATTTCACAGGGTTAGGAGTAAAATTCAAAAACTGAGTAAAAAAAGAATTGTTCCCTAAAAAGTTACTGTTCCCAAAAAGTACTTTGGAACTTACTGTTCCCAGATAGTATAATACAGAGAAAGAGGTAAGATAACAGGGTATCCAAAAATATACTTTAAACTTTTTTATAACTGTAAATGCCATAGGAATGTACAATTTTATGGTACACAGACACAGAATTTTGTGTTTAACTGTGGGATAACGTTTAATTCCATATACGTCCAGGGAAAAATGACAAAGATTGTAAAGAGACTTGAAACCATGTGATGAACAAACTATACATATCTGTAATGAAAACAAGACTATTTGGGCAAAATACTCTGGTTGCTTTGAAATGTTTGAAGGAATCACATGAGAAGGAGGGACTGGAGTTTTTTTGTTTTTTTTTTTTAATGTCATACCAAGGGATAGAATTAGAACAGGAGGGCATTTTCTACTTAGTAAAAACTTCGCTGCTCAGCATAACAACTTCATAACGGTTCGAGTTGTTCAATAAAAGAACAGGTTCCCTGGTGTTGGCAGTGAGATTTAAATTACTGAAGATGTTAAAGAAAACCTGGTTAGTAATAATGGGGGGGTTGCACCCTACCCCCAAGGGATTCAAACACTGGAAGAGGAATCTTACAAGGTGATCGCTTCAGGATGGTGATGGTTTGTTGCACTAAGATTCCTTACTGCATTAAGACTAGTTGATTAAATAGAAGTGGAGTCTCCTTGTAGTTAAATTTAGCTCAACTTATTCAGAGGAGTAAGCTGGAAGCAGCCTTGAAACTGCAGCTAGTTGATTGGCCTGCAATCAACCCCTCCTAATGCGTGTCTCCTAATGAAGGCCTCTTGCAATATTCAGCACTGCATCAGAGAAACCAGCAGGGCCTGTTAGTTCTTTTCTTTGCATTCCTGTTTAGCTTGTAGCTACACCCATGTAACCATTTTCTGAGCATCCTGCAGAGCCTGTTTAGGCTATTGCTAAACAAGAAACAAGAACACCATAATGAAGTAACAAACAGGAGTTTCATGACAATTTTTCCATACTATGAAATAGGTTATTATAAGAAACTTACTTATAAATCCCTCAGAATTATCTTGATAGGTGCCAGAAGAAAGGACAGGATATGATTTTAGATTTGGATTTTGATGCTTTGAGGCAATTAGCTTACACAGTCTGCTTGGGAGTCTCCAGAGTACAGATTTGGTGGGATATTGGAAGTTTCTGAGCCGTTATATTCATTTTCTTCTTCCTTATTACTGAAAGCATACCCTGGTATGTGCCTATGCTTGTCTGCTTGTTTCAGAAGCCGTTCCTTTGTGCCTGCTTGCCTTGGTCCCAGGGCACAGTAAAGAGGAACCTGAGTTGAACGACGAAATTAGAACAGTAAGATCAGGTCTGAGGTAAACATTGTAGACGTAACCCACAATAACAAAAGTTCTTTGAAGTCCTTCGTAGTTTTTAAGAGGGTAAAAGAGTTTTGAAACCAGAAATATGAGATTTGCTACTTTTTAAATTTTATTTTTATTTATTTATTTATTTATTTTTTTTTTTTTTGAGAAGTCTCACTTTGTCACCCACACACAGTGGCACAATCTCAGCTCACTGCAACCCCTGCCTCATAGGCTCAAGCAATCCTCCCACCTCAGTCTCCCGAGTAACTGGGACTACAGGCACCACCATTATGCCTGGCTATTTTTTTTTTTATTTTTGGTAGAGACAAGGTTTCACCATGTTGGCCAGGCTGGTCTGGAACTCATGGCCTCAAGAGATCTGCCTGCTTCGGCCTCCCACAGTGTTGAGAATAGAGGTGTGAGCCACCATGCCCAACCCGGAAAACATTTCTATACACTCTCTTTCTCCACAACAGTGCATAGCTGGTTTCTGGCCTATATCTTAAATGCTTCAAATTATATTCTTTTGTCTATTCCCTGTGCAAGAATGTCTCCTTGAACTAGTATACTCTCATTATAGAAAACTCAGAAAACATTAAGGCATAAAGAAAATAAGAATCACTTCAAACCAAGAAAAATGTATCCCTCCATCAACTTTTTTCATAGTACTTTTTCCATATTGCCATGACAGAAATTATCGCTTTTCAAAAACAATTTAAAATGGTCTGTTTCCTCAACTAGATTCTAACCCTCTAATAAGGACAGGAAGTTCCTCTTCTTGGTATCTCTAGACATTGCCTGCTCAGATTTGTTGAACAATTATCACCAATGCAAATGTAACCCCGCTTTTCAGAGCAAATAATGGCCATGTAATGTACAACAACTGGGCCAAAAATAAATAAATAAATGTTGTCAGTTGAATTGTGTTCCTTTCACCCCCAAAAATACGTTTGAGGTTCTAACTTGCAGTATCTATGGTTATGTTTTTAAGAAATAAGGTCATTGCAAATGTAACTAGCTAAGCTTAGATGAGTTCATACTGCAGTAGGGTGGGCTTCTAATCCAATGTGATCATTGTCCTTATAAGAAGATGGCCATGTGAAGACAATGCAGGGAGAATGCCATGTGGTCTCAAAGTTAGAGACTGGAGTTATGCAGTTGTAAGTCAAGGACCACCAAAAGTTGTCAGCAAACCACTGGAAGTTAGGGGAGTTAAGAAAGGATTTATTACAGGTTTCAGAGGGAATGTGGTCCTACTGAGAACTTGATTTCAGACTTGTAACCATCAGAACTGTGAGACAATAAAATTCAGTTATTTCAAGCTTCCCAATTTATGGCAGTTTATTAGTGCAGCCCTAGCAAACTAACATAATAGGCTATTATTATTAATCACTCTTTCTTACAGCTTATGGCCAACATCAGGATTTCCCTCATTTTATCAGCTTACCAGCATCAGAATAAGGAAAGAAACCTATCAGATTTTTTTTCTTGTTTCCTTCTTTCTATCCTTCTGTGGTTGATTGAGCTCTAGAAACATGTGTTATTAATGGCAGGTGCACAGAATTTGAAGCTTGCACGTCTCATGTCTGAGGCAGACAAAATTTTATCTTAATATCCACAAAATAGTACTTTCATGAGACTGAGAGAAGGAAACTGGCCAATGGCTTTTACATGCTCATTCATTTCCTAGTACATATTTATAAATACAATGCTCTATGAATAGTATATTTTATCCACATTGCTTCCAATCTTCTTTTCCAAGGCAGAAAATTTAAGTGCCTGAAAAGTCCTAGGTGAATCTTTAAAAAGAGGTACAAGTTATTCCCTAAACACCTTGCAAAGAGTTAGAATGAGTTAGAATGGTCCCTAAGCAAAGGAACTCTAATTGAGAGAATCTACAAATATATGTATTCCTTCTTAATGTCTACATGCAAATATCTTATAATAAAAGATAATAAAACCTTTGGCATAATGTACGTAAGAGTTGAGCACAAAAATGTATCAATATTCCCTCTTCCCATAAAAAGGAAAAATATTAGATGGCTAGTAAGTAGAGGACTTGAGCTCTCCCCTTCCACACACCTAATTCCAAAGAACACTTAATTTTTGACCTTCTATTCAGGTTTCTGACGTATTAATGATGACTTTGCATCTTTACGGACACACTCCAAACAAGGCAGGATTTAATTTGAGATCTATCCACAGGATGCCACAACATTTCTAATTTTAATAAAACCAAACACAGCAAAAACCTGCTTGGGGGCCAGGTGTGGTGGCTCACGTGTGTAATCCCAGCACTTTGGGAGGCCAAGGGGGTGGACTGCTTGAGCCTGGGAGTTGGAGACCAGTCTGGTTATTATAATTAGTATGGAAAAACCCCATCTCTAAAAAAAAAATACAAAAATTAGCTGGGTGTGGTGATGCAACACCTGTGGTCCTAGCTACTTGGGAAACTGACGGAAGAATCACCTGAGTCTGCATGGCAGAGGTTGCAGTGAGCCAAGACAGCGCCACTGCACTCCAACTTTGGTGACAAAGAGAGATCCTGTCTCAAAAAGAAAATCCTAAAAAACAAAACAAAACAAAAAAAGAAAAGAAAACCTGTTGGACTTCTGCATAAATTATTTTTTAATGTGTAGATATTTTCAAAATCAAGAGCTAATGTTTTATTGATTTTATATTGATGTTGTATGTTTAAGTAATATTATTTCCAAGATACTGTAATTAATTAACCTTGAGTACATGATATCTTTTAAAGGTACAAAGTTACCCAGGGTAACAGAAAAAATTTCCCTTTGCTTTCCATGCACTCAAGACACAAGATATTTTTTAACTATTTCTAATGAGAGACTGAAAGAACTGATTTTCATGTCCAACAAAAGACATGATATAAAAAGTACATCAATTAATTATTGGAATTTACAAAATAAAACTAAATGGCATGACAAGAATAAGTTTTTAAAAAACTTGTATACAGAACCTTTAAATATTTTTTCTTTTTATTTGTGGACAGTTTTTACTGACTGCATAAGACATCAATATGGATGCAATCTACCTGCTAAAACCGTGGAACTAAATATATTAGCTGACTTACAAAATAGTGAAATCTTTATTTGCAAAACATTTAAAAAGCAAATGACTTTTATCCCCTTTTAAGGGGATAAAAGTAATGCCACCTAATACATAACCTTTTCTCCCAATTTAATGATTTACTTTTGTAAATCACAAGTTACTACATCATACATTACACTATAGGGCATAACCCAGGTACAAAGTTAGCTTTGAATAGTAATTAACTTCCTTTATTTACAGTTTAAAAATATTTACTTCTGATCCAACTTGTTTATAATTTAAGATCAATTCAAGTGTATTTCTTTAAGAAGCATTCTTCAATGGTTTATTGGGAAACTCAGAAAATAGGGAACAGGGAAACTGGGGACTCAGAACAAAGATATGCAAATGGCTCAGGAACTAAGTTTTCAGTAAATGTTGCTGCTGCTCACTCTTTGGGTTTGCACCGCCTTTGTGAGCTGTAACACTCACCGCGAAGGTCTGCACCTTCACTCCTGAAGTCAGCGAGACCACGAACCTACCAGAAGGAAGAAACTCCAGACAGAAGAAACTCCAGACACATCTGAACATCTGAAGGAACAAACTCCAGACACACCATCTTTTTAAGAACCGTAACTCTCACCACGAGGGTCCATGGCTTCATTCTTGAAATCAGCGAGACCAAGAACCCACCAATTCCGGACACACTACTACTGGTTATAACTCCGTGTTTCCATCACATGAGAGAACCCCATAACAGCTACACTTTTGATTCAGAACAGCACCTAATTACAGCTGAATGCTACCACCTGAAAGGCCCAGAACTGTCTCTACAGTCACTTAGGTCATCCCAAGATCTTTGCAGTTTGCAAGGTCATCGCATAAAAATGTATTTTTGAAAAAGGTTCATAACAAGTGCCAGGATATTGTTTCTCACAGCAGGAATCATGGAAAAATGTCCAGTCTTCTATATCAAGGAAGCTTCTTGCTGGTGAGATTTAGCAATGGGTACATTGATTTCACTTCAAGGTAATTAGTGTCACTTTTTGGATCCCTAAACCTTAGACAAAAAATATATTTATCCACTGGCTAAGTAATTTTTCAAGAGAGTGATTAATGAAGAAATTATGCAAAACACGTGACCAGTATTCCTCAAAAGTGTCCAGGACATAAAAAACAAGGGAAGTTTTACATGTTATCATAGCTAAGAGGAGTCTAAATATGACAACTAAATGTATTACCTGGATGGGATCTTGGAATAGAAAAAGGACATTAAGTAAAAACTAAGGAAATGTGAATAACATATGAACTTCATTAATAATAGTGGGTGAATACTGGTACAATAATTATAACAAATATATCATACTAATTATAACAAATAAGATGTTAATAGCAGAGAACTGAGTGCCAAGTATGTGGAAACTCTGTTATCATAATCTTTCTGTAAAAAATCTAACAGTATTTTTAAAAATTACATTTATTTTAAAAATTGTTCAACTGTTTACATACATATAAAACACTTAGCAAATTATTCACCTGAGATCTTACTTATATGAAGTTTTGTGTCCGTAGTTGGTTCTTTCTGGTGGGTTTGTGGTCTTGCTAATTTCAAGAATGGAGCCGCAGACCTTCGCGGTGAGTTTTACAGCTCTTAAAGATGGCACAGATCCAAAGAGTGAGTAGCAGCAAGATTTATTGTGAAAACCAAAAGAACAAAGCTTCCACAGTGTGGAAGGGGACCCAAGGGGGTTGCCCCTGCTGGCTGGGTTGGCCAACTTTTGTTCCCTTATTTGTACCTGCCCACGTCCTGCTGGTTGGTCCATTTTATAGACTGATGATTGGTCCATTTTACAGAGTGCTGATTGGTGCATTTTACAATCCTCTTGTAAGACAGAAAAGTTCTCAAAGTACCCACTCGACCCAGGAAGTCCAGCTGGCTTCCACTCTCAGTTTCATTAATATCATATACCTGAACACATGCACACACACGCACACATACACACATGAACACACTCACCCCCATACACACAGGGCTGCTGAGTTGCTTGGGTTAAAGCACATCTACTTGTTTTCTGGTGTATGAGATAGGTTGCTTTGAATCCAATACATTTTAGTTAGTAAGTGAGTGGCCTGTTATTTCCCTTGAACATACAATTCTTTGAGACTAGAATTGCTGTTTGTTTTGTAATCACATGAACAGCTGCTACAAGGGCTCACTCTGTCTGTCTGTGCTTCATAAAGCTAATATTTCCAATCTAAGAGACACCAAAAAATGCCCCCAGGTCTGGGATGAAATATAATTGAAATATAATAAGACTCTTGCTATAGATATGTCAATGAGAACTAAGGTCATCACAAGTCTTCCTCAATGGTGCAGTTTAGAAAATTTATTTATTTCATGCTCTTTGCATAAAATTTTTGTGCAGGTGCTCAATTCATATGTTTTGGACATAATTCAAAAGAGAAACATGTGTTTTCCCAAAGTAGGCCAATATAATTTTATAGTATCATTCATCTGAAAATGTTGTAAGTTTTGCTTTTCATATATATTTAAGGATTAAAAAAAAACAATACTAAAGCAAGGCTTTTCATGATTAATGTATGCACTGTGGAATAGCAGATGTTACAATGTACCCTGAGGACAAAAGAGGCTGCCAAATTTGAACACATCAGTTTTAACAACGCTGAAACTCATTTTTGCCAAATGTTTTAAGTACAGGAAATAAGTTGAGACACACTGTGTTTTCTTTTTTCTTTAAAACATGACTAAAGATTGAGTCTTTCAGAAGAGCTGAGGCAAATAGCCAATTAAAGCTATGTCCATGATTTGCAAACTTCTTTGTGAGATTATTATGCACAATAACCCAACTTCAGCTACCTAAAGTAACAGGTTGATGATAAGACCCCTCATGTTTTCTAAATTATTTGTAATGATCCATACTATTGGTCTAATTAGAAGGCGTAAATAAGGAACTATAGACATAAATGTTTGGCGACACTCTGGATATGTTTTAAAAAGGAAATAAATGTGTTCTAAAATACCTCAGTGTGATATTGGGTTTTGCATCTTTAATTTCTGCATTATCAGTCCAGTACTTATGCTTTCATCCAACAAATATTGAGTGTTTTCATCCAATTTGCATTCACAATTACAGATACCCAAAATATACTTGGGAGTATAGAAATGTAAAAAACAAAACTTCAAACTATCTATAATCATTTTAAAGTACAAATTGTATCAGAATAAAAATTTACTTAAAGGAAAAATCCAGCAATATTTGTTGAGATATATTGTGTATATATGTGTATATATTCATGTTTGAATAGCAATCTTTAAATCATTTTGGGAGTTTATTCTGACATAAAACTTAAAGTCATATAGTTAGGTCCAGCATGTAACTACAGATGACTTTCTTTTATAGGCTCTGACAATGCTCTTAATTCCACCCACATTGGTCACAAACCTGTCATCACTGAGAGAAAAACAAGTCAAAGTACAAGCAGATTGGGTCAATAACATCACCATTTGCATATGCAGTGCAAGATTTTTACATTGTATTCCCTTAGTTCTATTTGTCATGTGCCCAGAATATATAGCCAATATATTCACAAAAATGCTGCAATTATTTTTGCACAAACCTAATAATACTAGAACATCAAGACATATTAAAAGGGTTATATTTATGAAATGCATTTAGTGTAAATGGCCCCTGGAAATGTCAAAATACAGAAATTATAGGATGACACCTCTGTTCTGGCAAAACCATATCTATCTCTCAGAATCCAACTTAGAAATCATTTCCTCTGGGAAGGTTAACCAAAAAAACCACCATTTGCCCCCATCTATAGATAGTTTTCTACTATCTCTTTCTCTATTTTTTTTTTTTTTTTTTTGAAACTGAGTCTTGCTTTGTCATTCAGGCTAGAGTTCAGTGGCGTGATCTCGGCTCACTGCAACCTTGGGCACCTGGGTTCAAGCGATTATTCTGCCTCAACCTCCTCAGTAGCTGGGATTACAGGTACGTGTCACCAAGCCCAGCTAATTTTTGTATTTTTAGTAGAGACAGGTTTCAGCATCTTAGCCAGGCTGATCTTGAACTCCTGACCTCATGATCCACCTGTCTCAGCCTCCCAAAGTGCTGGGATTACAGGCATGAGACATGGTGCCTGGCCTACTATCTCTTTATGTTTTTATTAAGACTCCTATACTTACTTCACTCTGAGAGGTGAAGCCTGCTGGACTTCCTGGGTCAAGTGGGGACTTGGAGAACTTTCTGTCTTACAAGAGGATTGTAAAATGCACCAATCAGTGCTCTGTAGGTAGCTAGAGGTTTGTAAAATACACCAATCAGTGCTCTGTAAAAATGCACCAATCAGCCCTCTGTGGCTAGCTAGAGGTTTGTAAAATGGACCAATCAGCACCCTGTAAAAGGGACCAATCAGCACCCTGTAAAGTGGACCAATCAGTGCTCTGTAAAATGGACCAATCAGCAGGACATGGATGGGGACAAATGAGGGAATATAAGCTAGTCACCCCAGCCAGCAGGGTCAACCTGCTCAGTTTCCCTTCCACACTGTGGAAGCTTTGTTCTTTCACTTTTCACAGTAAATCTTGCTGCTGCTCACTCTTTGGGTCTGTGCCACCTTTAAGAGCTGTAACACTGTGAAGGTCCGCGGCTTCATTCTTGAAGTGAGCAAGACCACAAACCCAGGGGAAGGAACAAACTCTGGACACAACTCTATTGTAATTTATTTTTTTATTTACATGTCTGCCAGCCCTATTAAATTACGCACTCCTTAAAGGGGTGAATTCTTATTTCTCCAACTTCTAGCTCACTGCTCTGTACATTTTAAGCGTTCATTAAGTGTTGATACATATGACTAAGTGAAAGAAACCAGTCAAAAAGGCTATATAGTATTTGACTGTTCTGCATTGAGCAGGTCTATGCAAACCTACCCGCAAAGGCCAAGGAAGCTGAGAGGCTGAAGAAATAGGCTGATAAATCCAGTTTCTCAGAAAGAAACATTTAATAGGGACTTAAGAACAGAAGTCATGTCTCAAGCAGCCACAAGATGAGATGGTGGATCGCCACACTGCCCAGGGCTTATATAATATGCCACAGGGAAAGGGTATGTGTGTTACAGAAGGGATGTGTCTGATGATTGCTTAAGGGCAGGATTTGTGGTAAATACGATAACATCAAGCTTGTTTTGACCTAAGGGAGGATTTACAGTAAGTACATGCTCTTACACAAGGAACGGTAGGTAAAATAGAAATCTTAGAGGCATTCCAGAACTGGTGTTATTCAGAAGTCAACATGGCAGATTAGCATCCAAGATGGAGTTGCTTTAGTCTCCACAATGACAGTCTGGAAAAGGCAAAACTATAGGTAGTAAAATAATAATAATTAATAATTAATAAATCAGTGATTCCTAGGATTTGGGCAAAGAGAGGGAGGGACAAATGGGTGGAACACAGGATATTTTTAAAGCAGTGTTTTAGTCTGTTCTCATGCTGCTAATAAAGACATATCTAAGACTGGGTAATTTATAAGGAAAAAGACGTTTAATGGGCTCCCGTTTCCATGTGGCTGGGGAGGTCTCACAGTCAGGCAGAAGGCAAAAGTCACGTCTTACATGGTGGCAGACAAGAGAAAATGAGAGCCAAGCAAAAGGGGTTTCCCCTTATAACACCATCAGATTTTGTGAGGTTTATTTACTACCAACAGAACAATATGGGGGAAACTGACTCAATGATTCAATTACATCCCACCAGGTCCCTCCCACAACACTTGGGAATTACGGGAGCTATAATTTGTAGGGGTTCAGTCAGGATGGTGGGATAAACTGTAAAATAAATACAAACCGTCTTAGAAAGCTGGAAGGTTTCTGAAAAAACCTCAGGATAGAGTTATGACTGAAGGCAGCCCAATCCTCTTTGACTATAGCAAGGGTAATTAACATAGGAATGTAGAGGTGTCTATCTAAATAGCTTATTTACTCATGTGGTCCTAAAACTAACCTTTGACCATCCACAGTTGCATGATTGCTCTCTACTTGGGGTTTGGCAATGGTAATTACCTTCTAGTGGTGTTTACTTGAGAATTTTATCATTTAATATGTGCTGAATAAATGCCGGGAGGGCTAGCTAATTGATGCCCAGTTGCAACGCTTTACAGCACTCTCGTTGGAGTATGTAAGCGGCCCAAACCATCAGTCAAACAGATAAGCATAATATCTGTGTCAGTGTACATTATTCATTTGTCATTGGGTCAGGTTCTGCAGGATGGACCCTGCAACAATTTGAGATGAGATTTTGGGTGGGGACAGAGCCAAATCATATCAAGCAGTGAGACTATTTTGTATGATACTATAATGGTAGATGGATGACATTATGCATTTGTCAAAACTTATAGACCGTGCAACACAATGAATGGGTTGTAGTGTAAACTATGATCCTCAGTTAATAATAGTGTACTAATTTTGGATCATCAACTGTAAAGAATGTGCCATACAGATGTAAGATATTAATAAGAGCAGGAGGAGAGAGAGTAGAAGAGGAGAAGGCCAAAATAACTTTTTGTCCTTTCTGCTCAATTTTTCCATAAAACTAAAACTCCTCTAAAAAACTTATCAATTTCAAAAAATGTGTTCAAAAATAAATTATATTTAAGGGCTGTGATTCTATTTCAAGTTACTGAGCAATGTTAAATTCTTTCACAAACTTTGCAACTGCCATTAGAGTATTAAAAAATTCTGAACATCAGCAGGTTGAGATTAATTTGGCCAAGCTGTAGTTGGAATTTCTTATACTGTTTACATTTCTGACACATTGCCAATATCATTACTTGGCAAGACAAGTATCTCCCTAGGGTATCTTCTCTACTTTCAAACATAGTTTTCTGGTTATCTGCAGCCATACCTCATCTCTACTAATGTTTAAAGTGTATGCACACAAAGAAAGGGTTTCATATTTACTCATACTACTAGTATTAATTTGATGATTATATGTAAATCTTTACCACATGCATTTATTAATAGATTGTACTCAAGTTAGATTTTTTGACTCATGTATATTATCTAGTCTATTTCCTCAATCAAGGTAAAACTTAGAATATTACCCCAATATATAATTTTAGCCACTGTGTACTCAACACTATTAAACTCAAAAATATTGAAATTATTACATTACTCAAAATTATAATTTATCTCAAATGTCTCACTCAATAAATTGTTTTATTACACACTAACTTCCAAGAAATGTTTGAGGAGCTTGGAATACAAAGACTATCACATACTTTCTACCATTAAGGAGTTTGTACTTTTTTAAGTGAAAGGGACAAATGAACAGACAATTATCATACAGTACTACTATTTCTACTATAATGGGTAAGTTTAAGGTTACTTGTTAGTAGAAACTGTCCATAAAACTATTGGTTTTATTGTCAGTCTGAAAATACTGCGGAGTCAGAATAGACTTGATAAGAAGAATCATCAGGAAGAAAAAGAAAAGATGAAGGAAGAGTGAGAATATCACCATGGTCTCTGACTTGGGAAAGTGGGGATATAGTGCCACAACTCGCAGAGATATGGAATACAGGAGTAAGACCTGATTCCATGGACAGCTAGAGATGGGTAGTTAGAGGCCAAAAAGGCAAATTGATAACTATAGATGGATCGTAGGCATAAGAACTGATGCCATGGGAGTAAATATACTTATTGAGGGAGTGTACATGATGTAGACTGTGAACATAAGAGAGCCTGTGTTAAAGTCCTGAAAGGAATTGACAGAAGTCAACACCAATAGGTTAACAGAAGAGGACCTTGCAAAGAACCCTAAAATGGCTAAAAACTGGGGCAGCAAGAAACAGAATGCAGAAGCATGAAATTCAAGGCAGGAAAATGGTTCGAGAAGAGATAAAGAAGGTCAAATGCTAAAGAGAGTAGAAATGACAAAGGCCACAACGTGTACGTGTGTACTTGGACACTGCATGATGGATATTGCTCTTATCTTAAGAGAAAAGCTAAGGTGGTACCATTTCCTCTCCTTCCCTTCAGTGCCTATCATTCATCATCCTTTGATATTCATCATCCATTTATTTATTCAAAAAATTTAAAGGGCCCATAATGTCCTAAGAAGTGGAATGCTTTAGAAATAGAAAGTAAATTCTTTCTAGTGGTTGGGATATATCAAAAAGAAGTGGGGAAAGCAGATAATGAAAAACAAGTGAAGGGAAAAGAAATTTTAATGTATTGAAGAATGAGTAGTGTGTGTATTCATTCTTATTCTGCTAATAAAGACATACCCAAGACTGGGTAACTGATAAAGAAAAAGAGGTTTAATGGTCTCACAGTTCCACATGCTGGAGAGGCCTCAAAATCATGGCAGAAGGCAAAGGAGAGGCAAAGGCATGTCTTACATGGCGGCAAGCAAGAAAAGAGCTTGTGCAGGGGCACTCCCATTTATAAAACCATCAGCTCTCCTAAGAAGTCACTCACTATCATGAGAACCCTATGGGGGAAACTGCCCCCATGATCCAATTATCTCCACCTGGTCCTGCCCTTGACACATGGGGATTATCACAATTTTAGCTCAGATTTGGATGGACACACAGATCCAAACCAGATCCTTCTGACTCTGGCCCCTCCCAAATCACATGTCCTCACGTTTCAAAACCAATCATGCCTTCCAAACAGCCCCCAAAGTCTTAACTTATTTCAGCATTAACACAAAAGTCCACAGTCCATAGTTGCATCTGAGACAGGGCAAGTTCCTTCCACCCACGAGCCTGTAAAATCAAAAGCAGGTTAGTTACTTCCCAGATACAATGGGGGTACAAGCATTGGGTAAATACAGCCATTCCAAATGGGAGAAATTGGCCAAAACAAAGGGGCTACTGGCCCCATGCAAGTCCAAAAATCCAGTAAGGCAGTCAAATATTAAAGCTCTTAAATGATCACCTTTAGCTCCATGTCTCAGATCCAGGTCACATGGATGCAAAAGGTGGACTCCCATGGCCTTCGGCAGCTCTGCCCGTGTGGCTTTGCAAGGTACAGTGCCTCCCCTCTTCCCCCAGCTGCTTTCATAGTCTGATGTTGCATCTCTGTGGCTTTTCCAGGCACACAGTGCAAACTGTTGGTGGATCTACCATTCCAGAGTCTGGAAGATGGTGGCTCTCTTCTCACAGCTCCACTAGGCAGTGCCCCATTGGGGACACTGTGTGGGTGCTCCAATCCCATATTTCTCTTTTACTCTCTCCTAGCAGAGGTTCTCCATCAGGGCTTCACCTATGCAGCAGACTTCTGCCTGAACATCCAGGCCTTTCCCTACATCCTTTGACACCTAGGCAGAGGTTCCCAAACATCAATTATTGATTTATGCACACCAGCAAGCCCAACATCACGTGTTAGCTACCAAGGATTGGGGCTTGCACTGTCTGAAGAAATGGCTCTGACCTGTACCTTCAACCCTTATAGTCACAGCTAGAGATGTTGGGATGCAGGACACCAAGTCCTGAGGTGGCAAGCAGCAGGTGGGCTCTGGACAAGGCCCAGGAAACCACTTTTCCCTCATAGGCCTCCAGACCTGTGATGGGAGGGGCTTGCCGTGAAGTTCTCTGGCATGCCCTGGAGACATTTTCCCCATTATCTGGGTAATTAAAATTGGGTTCCTAATTACTTATGCAAATATCTGCTGCCAGCTTGAATTTCTCCCCAGACAATTGAGTTTTCTTTTCTACTGCATTATCAGGGTGCAAATTTTTCAAACTTTTATGCTCTGCTTCCTCTTGAACACTTTGCCACTTTGAAATTTTGTCTGCCAGATATCCTAAATTATCTCTCTCAAGTTCAAAGTTCCACAGATCTCTAGGTCAGAGCCAAATGTCATCAGTCTCTTTGCAAAGAGTGACCTTTGCTTCAGTTCCCAACAAGTTTCTCACCTCCATCTGAAAATACCTCAGCCTGGACTTTATTGTCCATATCACTGTCAGCATTTTTGTCAAAGCCATTCAACAAAGTTCCAAACTTTCCCACATATTCCTTTCTTCTGAGTGTTCTAAACTGTTCCAAACTCTGCCTATTACCCAGTTCCAAAGTCACTTCCACATTTTTGGGTATCATTACAGGAGTGCCCCATATCCAGCACCAATTTACTATATTAGTCTGTTCTTATGCCGCTAAAAAAGACATACCCAAGACTGGGTAATTGATAAAGAAAAGAAGTTTGATAGACTCACAGTTCCACATGGCTGAAGAGGCCTCACAATCATGGTGGAAGGCAAAGGATGAGGAAAGGCACATTTTACATGGTGGAAGGCAAGAGAAGTGACAGTCAAGTGAAGGAGGAAGCCCCTTAAGAAACCATTAGATCTCATGAGAACTCACTCACTATCATGAGGATAGTATGGGGGAAACCACCTCCATGATTCAATTATCTCTACTTGATCCCATCCTTGACATGTGGGGATTATCAAAATTCAAGATGAGACTTGTGTTGGCACACAGAGCCAACCCATGTGATGAATTCGAGATAACAAATGTACACCAACATCAAAATGAAATGCCTAATATAAGAACAAGGAATTTCTTTCTTTCATTTTCATTTTTTTTAATTCAAGAGAAAAGAGAATTCAGATATTTACCTGCCTCATATCATTTGACTTTGGGTCTCCATCCAAATCTCATCTCAAATTGCAATTCCCAAGTATCAACGGAGAGATCTAGTGGGAAGTTGAATCATGGTGAAGATTCCCCCATTTCCCCCATGCTGTTCTCCTGATAGTGAGTGAGTTCTCACAAAGTCTGATTTTTTTTTTAAATTATTTTTTATTATTATACTTTAAGTTCTAGGGTACATGTGCATAACGTGCAGGTTTGTTACATATGTATACTTGTGCCATGTTGCTGTGCTGCACCCATCAACTCGTCAGCACCCATCAACTCTTCATTTACATCAGGTATAACTCCCAATGCAATCCGTCCCCCCTCCCCCCTCCCCATGATAGGCCCCAGTGTGTGATGTTCCCCTTCCCGAGTCCAAGTGATCTCATTGTTCAGTTCCCATCTATGAGTGAGAACATGCGGTGTTTGGTTTTCTGTTCTTGCGATAGTTTGCTAAGAATGATGGTTTCCAGCTGCATCCATGTCCCTACAAAGGACACAAACTCATCCTTTTTGATGGCTGCATAGTATTCCATGGTGTATATGTGCCACATTTTCTTAATCCAGTCTGTCACTGATGGACATTTGGGTTGATTCCAAGTCTTTGCTATTGTGAATAATGCCACAATAAACATACGTGTGCATGTGTCTTTATAGCAGCATGATTTATAATCCATTGGGTATATACCCAGTAATGGGATGGCTGGGTCATATGGTACATCTAGTTCTAGATCCTTGAGGAATCGCCATACTGTTTTCCACAATGGTTGAACTAGTTTACAATCCCACCAGCAGTGTAAAAGTGTTCCTATTTCTCCACATCCTCTCCAGCACCTGTTGTTTCCTGACTTTTTAATGATTGCCATTCTAACTGGTGTGAGATGGTATCTCATTGTGGTTTTGATTTGCATTTCTCTGATGGCCAGTGATGATGAGCATTTTTTCATGTGTCTGTTGGCTGTATGAATGTCCTCTTTTGAGAAATGTCTGTTCATATCCTTTGCCCACTTTTTGATGGGGTTGTTTGTTTTTTTCTTGTAAATTTGTTTGAGTTCTTTGTAGGTTCTGGATATTAGCCCTTTGTCAGATGAGTAGATTGCAAAAATTTTCTCCCATTCTGTAGGTTGCCTACAGATGCCTACTCTGATGGTAGTTTCTTTTGCAGTGCAGAAGCTCTTTAGTTTAATTAGATCCCATTTGTCAATTTTGGCTTTTGCTGCCGTTGCTTTTGGTGTTTTACACATGAAGTGTAAAAAAGAGAATTTTAGACCAATATCCCTGATGAACATCGATGCAAAAATCCTCAATAAAATGCTGGCAAACCAGATTCAGCAGCACATCAAAAAGTTTATCCACCATGATCAAGTGGGCTTCATCCCTGGGATGCAAGGCTGGTTCAACATTCGCAAATCAATAAACATAATCCAGCACATAAACAGAACCAAAGACAAGAACCACATGATTATCTCAATAGATGCAGAAAAGGCTTTTGACAAAATTCAACAGCCCTTCATGCTAAAAACGCTCAATAAATTCGGTATTGATGGAACGTACCTCAAAATAATAAGAGCTATTTATGACAAACCCACAGCCAATATCATACTGAATGGGCAAAAACTGGAAAAATTCCCTTTGAAAACTGGCACAAGACAGGGATGCCCTCTCTCACCACTCCTATTCAACATAGTGTTGGAAGTTCTGGCTAGGGCAATCAGGCAAGAGAAAGAAATCAAGGGTATTCAGTTAGGAAAAGAAGAGGTCAAATTGTCCCTCTTTGCAGATGACATGATTGTATATTTAGAAAATCCCATTGTCTCAGCCCAAAATCTCCTTAAGCTGATAAGCAACTTCAGCAAAGTCTCACAATACAAAATTAATGTGCAAAAATCACAAGCATTCTTATACACCAGTAACAGACAAACAGAGAGCCAAATCATGAATGAACTTCCATTCACAATTGCTTCAAAGAGAATAAAATACCTAGGAATCCAACTTACAAGGGATGTTAAGGACCTCTTCAAGGAGAACTACAAACCACTGCTCAGTGAAATAAAAGAGGACACAAACAAATGGAAGAACACACCATGCTCATGGATAGGAAGAATCAATATCGTGAAAATGGCCATACTGCCCAAGGTTATTTATAGATTCAATGCCATCCCCATCAAGCTACCAACGAGTTTCTTCACAGAATTGGAAAAAACTGCTTTAAAGTTCATATGGAACCAAAAAAGAGCCCGCATCTCCAAGACAATCCTAAGTCAAAAGAACAAAGCTGGAGGCATCACGCTACCTGACTTCAAACTATACAACAAGGCTACAGTAACCAAAACAGCATGGTACTGGTACCAAAACAGAGATATAGACCAATGGAACAGGACAGAGTCCTCAGAAATAATACCACACATCTACAGCCATCTGATCTTTGACAAATCTGAGAGAAACAAGAAATGGGGAAAGGATTCCCTACTTAATAAATGGTGCTGGAAAAATTGGCTAGCCATAAGTAGAAAGCTGAAACTGGATCCTTTCCTTACTCCTTATACGAAAATTAATTCAAGATGGATTAGAGACTTAAATGTTAGACCTAATACCATAAAAACCCTAGAGGAAAACCTAGGTAGTACCATTCAGGACATAGGCATGGGCAATCTGATGGTTTTATAAGTGGTCTTCCTACTTCGCTTGCCCCAATCTCTCACCTTCTGCCAAGTAAGATATACCTCTTCCTCTTCTGACATGATTGTAAGTTTCTTGAGGCCTCCCCAGCCATATAGAACTGTGAGTCAATTAAACCTCTATCCTTTATCAATTAACCAGTCTCAAGTATTTATAGGAGTGTGAGAACAGACTAATACAATGCTATTAGATTGATGCTATTATAGAAAAGGAAAAGATACTGAAAATAATGTAAAAATCAAGCAGATAAATTGTGAAGTAGTACTCCAATGAAGAGGAAAAGAACTAGATTTTGAAGTAAAATTAGAAAGATTTATGGTTACAGCAAAGAAGTGACATTGTTAGCATGATCTGGAAGCAAGGAAAAAGGAAATAGTCATAAGTGTGTTAACAGTAATTAAAGGAATTTACACTTTATACTTTTCAGTAAAGTAAAAGGTCTCCTACTCACAGTGAAGAAGATAGTTTAGTGACAGGGAGGTTAGAAGAGATTGGAAATGCTTGAATTTGCTACAGTAGGTCATGACAGTAAATAGAGGGCCACATTTATTTTTGTAGTTTATTATTTGCTCTCATAACTCCCTAATAGCACGAACTTGAAAATACACAAGTTTTATAGAGTTATCCTTGTGGATACAACAATAACATCATCACATTGACATTATTGAGAAGAAAGTGATGCAAATAAAGGGTTGTGAAATCTGGAAAAGAATGAATAGAGAAAAGTCAAGAGAGAGCTGACAGGGAAGAAGTAGAATTGCCAAAGATCTACAGATCTAAAGTTTAAGAGCCTCAAAAAATTACAATAATGTATGTCCAAGTAAAGGTAAAAGTTAAAAAATACTAATATCTGAAAATTTATTGAAAAACTAGTTTTAAAACAGAATGCTTTAGACAAATATTGATTTAACTGTTTGGCATCATCTCTTAAATAATTACCAACTGTTTTATCAGGTATTCTTAATTAACCAAGAAATTCAATTATGTACAAAGAAGACAGTGGACTTATTTGAAATTAACAGAATATGACAAAGATTTGGAAGTAGACTTTTGATTCATTGCTTATGGTGAAATCTTACAGAAAAAGCTGGAAGATGACTGGAGGTACAGATGGCATAGCTTCTCTGTTGTTCATCTGTTAGGGAAAAGAACAGAACTTTGGGAACAAAATCAATAGAACTACAGATACATTCTAGGGTGCTAGGGAGGTATTCACCAGTAAAACTCAGGGAGATAAAACAAGTTGAGGAAATGAGCCTGTTTTAGTTGCTATTTTTTTTTAACAGACTATATTTTGGAGCATAGGTTCACAGCAAAAATAAGACAGAGAGAGAGAGAGATTGAGAGATTGAGAGCAGAAGGTACAGATATTTTCTCTATACTTACTGCCCTCACACATGCACGGCTTCCCCAACTATCAACATCCCTCACCATTTGTTAAAACCGATTAATCAATATGGCCATGTCATTATTAACCAAAGTCCATAGTTTCTATTAGGGTTTCCTCTTGTTGTACAACACGAGGAAATATATCAAAGCCAATATTTGTGACTTTGAACAAATGTATAATAACAGGTATTCATCGTTATAGTTTTAAGCAAAATAGTTTCACCACCCTAAACATCTCAAGTGCAATTAAAGATCTTTGTTCTGTCTCCACACTTTTATCATTTCCAGAATGCCATATAGTTGGAACCAAGGTACCCTTTTCAGATTGGTTTATTTCACTTAGAAGTACATTTAAGGTTCTCCCCGTCTTTAAATGGCTTCACAGCTCCTTCCTTCCTTCCTTCCTTCCTTCCTTCCTTCCTTCCTTCCTTCTTTTTTTAGACGGAATCTTTCTCTGTCACCAGGCTGGTGTGATCTTGGCTCACTGCAACCTCCAACTCCCTGATTCAAGTGATTCTCCTGCCTCAGCCTCCTCAGTAGCTGGGATTACAGGCACGTGCCACCACGCCCAGCTAATTTTCGTATTTTTAGTAGAGATGGGGTTTCCCCATGTTGGCCAAGATGGTCTCAATCTCCTGACCTCCACCAGCCTCAGCCTCCCAAAGTGCTGGGATTACAGGCATGAGCCACTGCACCCAGCCACAGCTCATTTCTTTTTAGCACTGATTAATATTCCATTGTCTGCTGTATCACAGTTTATTCATTCATTGACCTACTGAAAGACATCTTGGTTGTTTCAGGTTTTAGCATTTACATAAAGCTGCTATAAACATCTATATGCAGGCTTTTGTGTGGGCATAAGTTTTCATATTCTTTGGATAAATACCAAAGAGCAAGATTGCTAGATGAAATTTCCAATAGAGATTTAGAAGTAATTTGAGTCCACTTTCAAATAACACTATGCCACTTCATGGGTAGTGTAAGTACCTTATAATAAAAAAAAAAATTCTAATTCCTCTCTCTTATCCATATCATTGCTGGCATTCATTACACTTATACATAACCATACATAAACATATATATATATATATATATATAAATACATTGTTGCTATTGTTTTGAACAAACTGTTACCTGTTACATGAATTAGGAATCAAAAATAGAAGTTTTTATTCTATCTTTATTTTTTTTCATTCTCTTCCTATCTTTATGTAGATTCAACTTTCTGACCTATATAATTGTACTTTTCTCTACAGAGTTTCTTTAACACATCTTGCAAAGCAGGTCTACTAGCAACAAATTCCATTAATTTTTGATTGTCTGAGACAGTCTTTCTTTCTGCTTCACTTTTAAAGGATAATTTTGTAGGGTACAGAATTCTAGTTTGGTGGGGTTTTTTCCTCAACATTTTAAATACTTCACTCTCTTCTTACTTGCATGGTTTCTGAGAAAAAGTAGTATGTAATTCTTTGCTCCTCTATAGGTAAGAAGTTTTTTCCTCCAGCTCCTTTCCAAATTTTTTCTTTATTTTTGATGTTCTGCAATTTGAATATAATATGCCCACATGTACTTTTTGTTGTGTTTTGTTTTGTTTTGTTTTTCTTTTTCTTTTTTCTCTATCTTTCTTTGTTTTTTTGCAACTACCTGAGCTTCCTAGATTTGTAGTCTGGTATCTGTCATTAGTCTGGAAAACATTCTGAGTCACTATTGTTATTGCTTCACATATTTCTTATCTCCTTTCTCTCTTCTCCTTCTGGTATTCCCATTATGTGTAGTTAAACCTTTGTTGTTGTCTCACAGTTCTTGGGTACTCTGTTTTTGTAGTCTAGTCTTTTTTTTTTTTTTTCTCCGCTTTTCAGTTTTGGAAATTTTTTTTTTATTGAAATATCTCTAAGCTCAGAGATTCTTTCCTCAGCAATGTCTGAGGGAACATTTACAAAGGGCCAGGCACTGGGCACCATGTGCCATGCTAGGCACCAGATCAGTGCTTTCCAGTCCATTTTATTAACTGGATCAGAAATACGTGAAGATCTCTTGATAAGTGTGTAGATGTCCAAGGACTACCACATGTCCATGGGGAAAACAGAGTACAGGTATTTGTATTTTCTCAATTTTAATAATCTTGGATTTATTTTCAATATTTCTTTCTACCCCATAGTAATCCTCAC
This sequence comes from Papio anubis, assembly GCF_008728515.1. Taxonomy (NCBI): domain Eukaryota; kingdom Metazoa; phylum Chordata; class Mammalia; order Primates; family Cercopithecidae; genus Papio; species Papio anubis. The sequence goes on from NC_044978.1 coordinate 15,099,876, forward strand.
CAACATCAAGACACCATACTCATTTAAAAAATATTTTTGAGTCCTTTATCTAATCATATATATTCCTCATATCTATCTATTTCCTTCCATCATCATTTTTACTATAGTTTAGTGTATGTTTCTGCTAGGCAATTACAATAACTTTTTAACTGGTATTCCTTTGTCCACTCTTGCCATTTACACTTGTTCTTCCACGGCAGCCAGAGTGATTATTTCAAAACCTAAGGCATATCATGCCATTTCCTTGCTTAGTAACCTCCCAGCATAAAATCCCCATGCTAGTTAATTGATAACCTATTTTAGGAACCATGTCTTCTTATCCCTTGTAAGTCTCTTTCTTTTATTATCATGGGTATGAATTTTCAAACTTAAAAATAAACTTGATTTTCAAAAGGGACAAAATTGTGGTCAATGTGTAATTTGTACTGCAATACTCTCAAACGTTTTTTAAAAATGGAAATAAAGAGAATTTAAGACTATGATCACATCCAAAGTGTTGTCCAAAAGCACTTATTCAACACTCCTAATAAACCAGAGTACAAAGGCCAGTTCAGGATCCTTAACTGACAATCAGCTTATGTAATTTTTTCTCTAAAAGATTTCCATTTTACCATTGTACTTTTTTTTTATCTTTTAAGGTACATGTGAGCTAGATTTCTTTCAAAGTGAAAGACGATTTAAAACTTTAAAATTTGTTTTTATTTCTTTAGTTTTTATGTTTCTTTAAACACCACCATGTGGTCATGGCTGACTAGGTTAGGCTGAATGAAAATAGTGTAGTGAAATATCATGAATTTTGCAGTCAGAAGACAGGTTCAAACCCAAAATACATTTATTAATTTTAGGAACTTAAGGCAATTTAATTAGGCTTTGTGAGCCTCAGTTTCCACATTAACATATTATATGGGCATAGTAATAATAATGATGACTGCAAATAATTGTTGTGAGGATTTAATAATATAATACATGTAAATACAGAAAGCCCTACATGTTAAATGCCTTCTTCTTAGGTGAATCAGAATTAAAAACGATTGCTCTTTAAATTAAGGAAACTGTAGTATTTACCTTCTAGTTTTTCAGTTCCTTAATGGTCTTTCCAATTTTTATGGTTGTTAAAAACCAGCACACAAGGTATGTAAAATGGCTTTATTGAAATAAGCTATTCTTTCATTTTCATATCTTTGACAGGTCTACAAACTTGGAGTCCTTACTAGGATTTCTCTACACCTCTAATTTGGGAATTGAAAAAAAAAATCGCTAAAATGTACACATTTTATACACATACTTCAGGTGGCCTCAAGTGTGGTATTATAAAATTTAAGAATTGGAATGGCCTTCAGAAACAATCTCTTTTACTAATAATTCTGCAAGCAACTAATATTTATTGGATGCTTAATGTGTCAAACATCATGCTAACGGCTTTACATGTAGTCCTTCATGTATTAATTACTCCAGTACTCTTGTATACATTATTTTTTATCTTCCTTGTATACATGAGGGAACTGACACTCTGAAAGGTGAAATAACTTGCTTAAATTCACATAGCAAGTAGCAGTGCCGGATTCTGAAACCAAGTTGATTCACTAGCTTCAAAGCCCATAGATTTACCCACCACATTCTTATAAATCATTAATGAAAACACTCATTAGGGGAACGTCACACACCGGGGCCTATCATGGGGAGGGGGGAGGGGGGAGGGATTGCATTGGGAGTTATACCTGATGTAAATGACGAGTTGATGGGTGCAGCACACCAACAAGGCACAAGTATACATATGTAACAAACCTGCACGTTATGCACATGTACCCTACAACTTACAGTATAATAATAATAAATAAATTAAAAAAAAAAAAAAAAAAAGAAAATGGGCAGGAGATGGTCATATTCACTGGACACCGAGTCTGGCTCAAGGTGATGAGTGTGGGAAGGTGTGTGGGGAGGCTTTACTGCAAAGAAGCGAGTCTGAGGGCTGGCACCAACCAGCAATGACTCCGCTTCCACTTCCGGAGAGCCAGGGGAGACGATTCCGGTTCTCGGATCCCCCTTCTTGGTCACCTGCAAGTCCCAGCTCGCTCTACCTACAGAAAGAGAAGCCATCTCAGTATGATCTTTGTGAACATAGTCGACCTTTAATGACTTCTGAAAGGAATAGAGTTTCCTTGGTGAGCCTCAGAGAGAGTTGTGCCACGTGATGCGGAGAATTTTGCATGTATAACCGTACCAGGTTGTTGGTGTGGAGCAAAGGGAGAGCAGACATCCTCCGTGGAGTGTTTCAGTAGAAAGTGTCACAGCTAGGTCCATTCATCCAGAAGGCTCATCCCTGTGAGAAGTGTGTTCTGGTCATAAGGGACATTCTGTACCTGGCTGATCACCAAGGAACGCTGTCTGGGCAGAAATGGTACACTTGTGAGGCATGTGGGAAACAATTCTGGTTTAGTGCAAACGTGCACCAGCACTAGAAGGAACACAATGGAATGGAGATGTGGACAACGCTTTCTCTGAGAAAGGCTGCAGATTTTAAGTGTCAGGAAGGCACTTCACCTGTGGGAAAGTTGGGAAGGATTTTCTTGGCAACTGTGCCTTCTCCAACACAGGCTACTCACAACTGGATTGAAGTCACACAGCAGCACCAAATGTAGGGAGGCCTTTCACAGCAGAAAAAGTCATTACAAGTGCAGTGAACCAGGAAAGCTTTCAGGTACAAATACAAACTAGCTCAACATCAGGGAATTCACAATGGAGAAAAGGCCTTAGGAGTGTGGCAAATGTGGGAAATTATTTAGCCAAAACTCCACTCTCATTTGTCACTGGATAATCATGCTGGAGAAAGACTTATGAGTATGTTGAATGTGGAGAATTTCTTTAGCCAAAGCTCTGGCTTCATTGAACACTAGAGAATTCACACTAGAGTTAGGCCTCATGTGTATGGTGAATATAGGATATCCTTTAGCCAGAGCTCCATCCTTAGTTAATCACAGAGAGTTCACACTGGAGCAAAGCCCTATGAATGTGTAAATATGGGAAATCCCTTCAACAAAGTCCTGGACTTATTCAACACTGGAGAATCCACACTGGAGAAAGGCTTCCATATTCAGTATAACAACTCAGGGGGAAAATCTCTGTGAATGTAAAGGAGGCATCAAATCCCATACATCTGAACATCCACAGTGGAGAAGTTCCCCAAAAATTCCAGGTAAGTGGGAAGCTTTAAGGAGCTACATTGTACTTTCTAACCTGTGCAGGACAGGACCCTTGCCAGATTTAGGTCACTGCCAGTTTCCGTGGCATAAACCATGTCACCTCTACCACCTGACAGATTCCCCATAGTGTGTATTAGTCACCTCAGTGTAACAAAAGAAAGCAGATGTTTCTGTTCTCTCATTCCCTGGAGAAAATCACGAATAGTCTGCGCCCTTAGGGGAATGTCATTCCTTCCTCTCTGACTAGTTAAGGCATGATCCTGACACAATCTTGTCTAAGAAGATTGATCTAGCCTGAGTATTACCGGCAATTCGCAAATCATTTTTCCTTCTTCTAATTTTGGTCTAATTTGCTTTGCTGCCAAAGCCCACCCAGGAAAGAGTATTTCACTTTGTGATCCTAATTTGTGGCCTGAATGCCAGGATTTCTTTGTAGGCTCAGAGTTCGCCCTGAGGATGGGGAAGTTGTTGTGACATCCTGTAGGACTCTGGGGAGAAGGATGAATCCCTTTTTCTCGGGGATGTCACATAACTCCTAGCACCCCTAAGAAGACTCCAGGCACTGCAGAGGAACCATGTGGCTGGATGTCCAAAACTCAAGTTTCTGGTGTCACTTGTAAGAGGCCAGGCTGAAACCATAACTGGTGCAGAAACACTGAGTGTGATTAATGAGGTCTGGAGGAGACTGCATCAAGGTTGAGAATGGCATCACCTCTGCAGTGTCTCCATAGGTGTTTCAATGGCCGTGGCTATGAGCATGAGTGGGTGCACTCCATGCTGGTGTTTTTCCTGGAACTGACATCACTGTCAGAGCAAATAAGGTTTTGTTTACTCCTGTCATGACCTCAAGGCCATTGCTGCACAGTCAAGAAAATGAAAATAGAGAAATGAGAGATCTCATAGTCCAGCGATGTGGTTTTTGTCACCCTTCTAACATTTCTGTTGACTCATATAGAAATGATGTTTATTGCTCACCAATATTTCCTCCCACTGATGCGGGCTGACTTTCCAAAGGCATGGTGGAGTCACTATAGGGTTGCAAAACCTTATGTTTTCCTTTAAAAAGTAGATCCAGACTTATAAGTCATTTTTAACTTCTATTGAAACGTAATCGGCTTGCTATAAACTACACATATTTAAGGTGTGTAGTTGAGTTGATTATCAGCCCGGGTGATACACCAAGACCTTCATCTCTATAAAAAAATTTAAGAATATTAGCTCCCCTTGGTGGAGCTTGCCTTTAGTCCCAGCTTCAGAGACTTGGATGGAGAATCCCTTGAGCCCAGGAGTTCAACACTGTAGTGAGCTATGATCACAGCCTTGCACTACAGCCTAGGCAACAGAGTGAGACACTGTCTCTTAAAAAAAAAAAACAGAAAAGTGTACAATTTAGGTACTTTCCATGTACCGATAAACTCAGGAAACTGTCAAAATCATGCTAATGAACACATCCAAATATCCATTACTCCTGTACACCTTTCTAAAAATCGTTCCCTGCTCTCATTTGCCCTCCAGACAACCCTTGATTTACCTTTTTTCAAAATAAATTAGTTTAATATTTTCTAGAATTTTATATTATTTTAATTGCAAAGTGTTTTTTATTATTCTTGTTTTCTTCATGTGGCATAATTATTTTAATATTCATTAATGTTGCTTATGTGAATAGTTCATTCTTTTCTTGTGGAGTCACATTCTGTTCTATGGATGTTGTCACTCCATTTATCTGTTAATGGACATTTAGGCTGTTTCTGGTTTTGGATTATTACAAATAAAATGGCATAGTTGAAGTATACAATTTGACATCTGAAACTCTTGAAACTGAAAGTTTCTTCCTACACTTGCAACATATAAAATTACTTTTACGAGGACATAGTCTACCTTTTGTAATGGACATTTTGTATGTAGACACAAATGGAGAGGGATGTATTATGAAACTCTAGAATCCCTTCCCCAATCTTCCATCATTATACCATTTCATAGTCATTCTTGTTTCATCAGCCTCTGCCACATTGCTAGGTGATTTTACTTACAATTCCAGACATCATGTCATTTAATGCATAATTTTTTCAGGATGCACTTCTATAATGTAAGTGTTCTTCCATAGCTCTAATAACTCTCATACAAAATAAAAATATTTTAAAATATTAAAAATGGATAAGCAAATGATTTGATAACCAAATAAAAATACTATAAGTGAGCACTAAGTATATGAAAAATATTCAACCTTACTAACAATAAAGATACATGCATTTAAATAAAAACAACTATTTAATGTTTTTCTTACCCACATTTGGCAAAGATGTAAGTGAGTGACAGTATTTGATAGTTAGAAGGGATATGGTCACCTTCAAATTAATTGGTGGGAGTATACATTGGAATCTCGTTTCTGCTTTTTTCTTTTTGATTTTGGAGTCAGGGTCTCACTCTGTTGCCCTGGCTAGAGTGCAGAGGTGTGATCACAGCTCACTGCAGCCACGAACTACTGGGCTCAAGCAGATATCCTGTCTCAGCTTCCCAAGTAGCTGGAACTAGAGGTGCACAGTAACATACCCAGTTAATTTTTAAATTTATTTTGTAGAGACAGAGTCTCACTATGTTGCCCATGCCTGGTCTCTAACTCTAAGCCTCAGGACCATCCTCTCACCTCAGCTTCCCAAAGCACTGAGATTACAAGCATGAGCCACTGCATCCAGTGATTATCACATTTTTGGAAGGTAATTTGGCATATCCTCATAACTCAGAAGTTTTACTTTTAGGAATTTAACCTAAGGACATAACTAGAAAACTTCAAAAAAGTGTCACAAATGCAAAAATCTACATGTGCAAAAACAGATATTGATAAATTAACTTATGAAATTTTGGCATATTGGAATAGATATGGAATACAGTTTTGTCATTTAAAATAATACTATTAATAGGATAACAAATACATTTTAATTTATGTGCTAAATTTTATAATAATAATAACTTCACTTGTCATGGACAAAAATAATAAAATTAGCAAAATATGTATGGTTTATTATGGATCACAATAATTATTATATAAATACAACTAAGATCAACTTATTTATATATTTAAATGTGAGCCTTTTGTTTCATATGGTTAGCAAAGTCATGAATATTTTGGCAATATTCTGTGAATCCCAATAAACATTTAGTCATTTATGTTTTCCGTGTAGACGACATAATTATATTGTTTTCTATTTTTTAATCGACACATGGATACAATTTGATGTTTTGATACATGTAGATGTTGTATAATAATCAAATTAGGGTAGCTAGCATATTCATCGCCTCATGCATTTTTCATTTCTTTGTAGTGAGAACATTCCAAAACCTCTCTTCAAGGTATTTTATAATATACAATACCTTACTGTTAACTATCTTCACCCTATTATGCAAAAGCACACCAGAACCTTTTCTATCTTCTTGGAACTCTGTATCTGTTGACCAACTTCTCCCCATCCTCCCAATCTCTCATTTTCTCCCCAGTGTCAGTAACCACTGCTCTGCTCTCTACTTCTATAAGATCAACTTTTTTGGCCGGGCGCGGTGGCTCAAGCCTGTAATCCCAGCACTTTGGGAGGCCGAGACGGGCGGATCACGAGGTCAGGAGATCAAGACCATCCTGGCTAACACGGTGAAACCCCGTCTCTATTAAGAAATACAAAAAACTAGCCGGGCGAGGTGGCGGGCGCCTGTAGTCCCAGCTACTGGGGAGGCTGAGGCCGGAGAATGGCGTGAACCCGGGAGGCGGAGCTTGCAGTGAGCTGAGATCCGGCCACTGCACTCCAGCCTGGGCGACAGAGCGAGACTCCATCTCAAAAAAAAAAAAAAAAAAAAAAAAGATCAACTTTTTGTTTTTTTAGATTCGATTTCAAAATGTTAACTTTAAAAAGCAAGTTATTCCACCAGATAGTTTCTTCATATGGCTTACTCAAATCTAGAATTGTTTTGTCTACTTCACTTTAAAGGCTGGAAATTATATCAAAAAAGAGGTTAGTTTAGCATGAGAAATTCTTATTGAACCCATGCTGGCTCCTAGTGGTAACCACCTTGCCTTACTAAGAGCTCAAAAATAATTGGTTCAATATTTAAGCATAGAATTGTGCTGCAGATGGATATCAACGTCACCTCAGTACAATTTCTGGAATTTATATATGATAACCTCTTCCCTAGCCCCACTCCCCCTAACCATCTTGACCTGTCTTTTGAAAACATAGCCATTTGTAAATTTCTGGTCTCTGGTACCCATCACATTCTCCTCCAAGTTTGTTCACAGCAGCTCTTTAATCACAAAAGAAAATGCTTAGACACTGAAGAATGTCATTTGTTGGGATTAATAATTATTACTCATTCTAAAAGTATCCAGGTCATCTTTTTCATTCTTCTGAACCCCTTGTGATTTCAGACCACTCTTGCTTTGTTCTTTCTAGTTCAAATAGTGTTCTCCTGGTTAAAGAAGATTATAAACAAAATAGCACTGAGAAACAGAGGGTTCATCTGATTAGGTCTGCCAAGTTTAGCATGCCCTGCTTGCTTTTGGTTACCTGCTTTTTTTCTTCTTTTTCTTTTTCTTTTTTTTTTTTTCATGAAACTGAAGGCCACAGTAAGTGAAGGCTGCACCACTAAACACTGAAACTTAACCTTCATTAGCTGCATAATAAATTGAACATTTATAAATCACCATGGTAATGGTCACTTCAGTTGTTTTTCAGGAATGTGGGGCAGCTCCTGACCAGTTCAAACTGGTTGACTCTTCAGCTGGGCCTGTGTAAATGCCGGAGAGCATTTTGACATCAGAGGACCAAAAATTCCACCCTCAGATCATAATACCATCATTTTCTGCAAATATGTCCTATGAAATGCCATAAATCCCAACTATGTTTGCATAGATCACTGATTGCTTCATTTTTCCCCCACTGGCAATCACCTTTTCTCATGTCTTAGATGACCCCTCTTGATTAACCCATAAATACCCCTAAGCCTTATCTTCAGGGAGGTGGAGTTGAGACCTGTTCTTCCACCTCCTCCTGGCTACCTCATGAATAGTCCTTCTCTTTTTCAAAACCCATTATCTCAGTGATTGACTTGCTGCAATTGGGCAGGAAGAACCTGGTTGATGATCATTGTAGAAGCTGCAGATACTTGATTATTCACTCTCATCTGTTGCATCAGCTATTCTTGTGGGGAAAAGAAAGAGATCAGCCTGTTACTGTGTCTATATAGAAAGAAGTAGACATAAGAGACTCCATTTTGTTCTGTATTTGAAATGCTGTTAATCTGTGACCCTACCCCCAACCTTGTCCTTGCAAGAGACATGTGTTGCGGTGACTCAAGGTTTAATGGATTTTGGGCTGTGCAGGATGTGTCTTTGTTAAACAAATGCCTGAAGGTAGCTTGCTGGTTAAAAGTTATCACCATTCTCTTAATCTCAACTACCCAGAGACACATACACGGCCAAAGGTCGCAGGGACCTCTGCCTAGGAAAGCTAGGTATTGTCCAAGGTTTATCCCCATGTGATAGGATGAAACAATGTTGCTAAAAAGTTTATCTCAAGGCACAGGATTTTCCTTTGAACTTATTCATATCACAGAGGTTTTTGTTCTTATGTCTTACTGCTAATTTCCTCCCTAAAAATGATCCTATTGTCCTGCCACTCCCCTGTCTTTAAGATGGTAAAGATAATTATCAATAAATACTGAGGGAACTCAGAGACCGGTGCCGGCGTGGGTCCTCTGTAAGCTGAGCGCCGGTCCCCTGGGCCCCCGCTTTTCTTTCTCTATACTTTGTCTCTGTGTCTTATTTCTTTTCTCAAGTCTCTCGTTCCACCTAACGAGAAACACCCACAGGTGTGGAGGGGCAGGCCACCCCTTCAATTCTGTCTCCTCTCCACCTTCATGTAGACATAGATATAGATATCTTGTTTAACATATTTTAAAGAGCATTTTTATTACCCTCCCCATGACGTAGAAATATCAGTTCATGGAAGCCTTCACCTTCATAAACTCTTCTTCAAATCTTATGCATTTCTTTTCATTCTTCTACCAATCTCCAGGTAGCTGGGTCTTTCTTATTCCCTTCTCAACTCCAGTGTTGCTTCCTTAGAAGCCTCCTTTCACAGCTCATCTCATGGAATCCTTCCTTCTCCCCCATTCATATCACTCTACCCCAATCATGTGTTGTTAGTTTTGTTTCACTTATCACTACCTGCAATAATTACTTTTTCTACCTCCTTCAACTGGAAAGTGAGCACGATGAAGATGAAAATAGTACTGTTCCCTTAGGGCCTGTTACTGACCCAGTCACATACTAGATATCAAATACATATCTGTTGAACACAGCGCTGATATTCCAAGCATTAACTGGTACAGCACAGGCAATAAATAATCAGAAGAGATGCCAGCTATCAACAATAGGAGCTGCCCTACTGGTGTGGGTAGACTGCATCGTAGCCTTAGTCAAATAATAAGTAAATTTAAGCATATCTCATCTACCACCTGACCAGGAATTATTCCTGTTTTCCCTGTTTGCTTCTTTAGAACATCTTTCTAATTCCTGTTTATAATATTGAACATTTTATTTAGGAAGTAGAACTTTATTGTAAGTCTCACAAATATTTTCATAGATATTTATATTGATCTGTAGTCATGATATAGCTCTCATACTTTCTGTGAACTTTCCATAATCTCAGGTTGGAAAGGCTAATAATAATCCCAGCATTTCCCTCTTTATTCAATAGGCATACTGAGATGTCAAAATTATTTTACAAATCAGTTCTTCTTTTTGGATTAAAATTCAACACAGAGTCATACCTTTGTTGCCTCATCTATCTTCAGACACTCAAAATGGACAATGTAAATCAGATATTTTTCACATGTTTTGTTCTTTCAGTAGAAAATAGAAAAAATATACCACCCTTATCAGATAAAGCTTTCATTCTGTGCCACATGTCACTCACTCGCTCTACTCACATTCACCAGATAATAAATTGTTTAAAATCAGGACTTATTTCTTCTTATGTTTCTTTTAATTCCTGCCACCCAGCACCAGACCTTGACTATAAGTGGGATCATTACGTTTAAGTTGAACTAAATTGAGTGTACTGATTTATCAAAGCTAGACTTTTATAGGTACTACAGATAAATAATAATTTCACATTTCTCTTGATCCTTTTGTGTTGACCCACTTTCTCCTTTAGATTTTTGTCTTTCATTTGTGCATATGCTTTCAACTTCCTTGTGCCCACATTCAGATACGTTTATTTAATATAATGGATAGACTTATCCTGCCATATTCCAGTTCTGACTGCCATCTCACTAACTCATTAAACATAATGTTGAGATCATGTTTATCTACTTATGGTTCGATCTACATTTCATTTTACTCATCACTGACACTCATATTGTGTAATCAGTTTTCTTTTGCTTTCATTTAAGAGTTACAAGAAAACCCTTCCAAAGCATCTGGGTTTAAATTTTATCTAGTTATTTCCCCTTTCCTCTAAACATTTTGCTGAAGTCAAGTCTCTCAAAATGAGTCCTATTTTTGCAGGAACTCACTGAGATCAACTAAGATTTGATGATCTTTCTAATACTGTGCTATAAACTTCACATACATCTTAACATTTAACCGTCATGAGAACATTCTATAAAAAACATTATTGCTTATTCTTAAGTTGTATACAACTGATTTGAAAAGGATTAAGAAATTCACTGCTGGTTACAAGTGGTAAGCTGATATCTGTGTTTCCTGCTTTATTTAGGAAGAGCTTTCCTTCCCATTCTTCATTTTAAAACTCAGTGCAGAAAGTCTTGTTACTTAGCACCACCTAAACATATAGTTACATTAAGTCCAAGATCTTATTCCTAGTATAAAAATTATAAAATTTGCTTAAATATTGCAAATATTTCTTCTAGAAATATTATTCATTCCACCACAAATCAGAAAATGATAGTAATGGATAATGAGCCTAAGAATATTTGGCAGATTCTCAAACGTATAGCAGAATAATACTGTGACAAGGCATAGGGTGGCATCATGTTGGTCAGATCTCACATATACTTACAGAATGAAGTTGGAACAATTTACCAAATATCTGTAAGCTTCAGTTTCTTCTTCTGTAGATTAGAAGAAGAAACCTCATTGCAACATTTTAGGAAATAAATGAGATAATGCGTATAAACCTCTAGGTATAATACCTGTTGCAGAGTAAGCCTTTAAAAAATGCTAACTATCATCATCGTCATCATCACCATTATCATTATTTTGAAGACTCTAGGCTAATAATATACATCTGTTTAATTATATCAAGCCACAGTAACCCTGAACATCATAATACATACCTCTTCCTAGACTAATGTGAGATTTCTGGGTAACTTTCAGTACCTATAAATCTTGTTATTTTTCTCTTCACAAAGATAGCTATGTTCAGTACAAAATGTACTCCCTGGGAATACTTGATCTAGCCCCTAAGTATAACCCAATCAATAACAACTGTGTGACATAGGAGAGACACTTAATTGTTTTAATCTACTTATCTATAAAATAAAGGGATCGAAACAGACCACAAGAAGCAAAGTCTTTATCCAAACTAAAGTTCTGAGATTTCTTCTTGCGCAGCTCTGTCTTGTGGTAAATAATTAACATCTATGGTAGCAAAGAATAAATTATTCTCTAGTTCTAGTTTGCTAAGTTGATGTCTAGCTCTCTGAGAATATTACACCATTTTAACTCCAAAAATAACAAGACACAGCAGCTCTACTGTCTAGTGGAAATTAATAAGCTAATGACCTGAAACAAAATCAATGTAATGCCAAATAGACATACTATAATAATGCATTCTTGAAATAAGTGTAGTCATCTGTGACTGTCTGTTGCCTCATTAATCCTGACAAAATCCCTACAAAGTATTTAAATAGTTTGTAGCGGAAACATTTTTGTTTTAGTAGGAGAAAGAAAAACCTTATACCAAACAAGAAATTTGCATATTTTGCCTAAAATTACCCACAAGATTGAGGAACAATCTAGAAGAAACTGGATCTGTGAACTTCCAGCTGAGTGTCTGTAAGGAGGATGAGAAATAGTGAGATACGCAGATGGAGAATAAGGAAGGAGATGTTTTCTTCTTTCCTTTATTCGTATCTGAACTGCCTACGAAAAACAGATGAGGCCAATTCCCAAAGTGTCTTTTCTTTAAAAGAAGTTTTGTAATAGTGCTGTATTCTCTCCACAGAGTGAAACTGTGCAAAAACTGAATTTTCGTTCACAGTGGGTCTCCGGGAACATACCTGGTCTTATCTCACTGTCAAGTCAATCACTTTCTATAATTACCGTTACTTAGAGCTTCCCCTCCTGGACAGTTTCTGTGCTTCTGAGCAGAGGAAGACCTTGATTTTTGGGCGAGACACTGAGATGCCTATTCTTGGAAAAGTATGCTAACGTTTTCTTTCTTCCTTCCTTTCTTCCCTCCGCGTCCCTTTCTCTGTCTCTCTCCTTCTTCCTCTCCTGATATTGGTCTTGGTCTCTACCTCTTTCTCTGTCTCTCTCTCTCCTACTCTTTGTAAAACAGACTATTGCCTCTAATTCCATAAGATACTTAGGTTACTTGCACGGTTACAGATAAAACTCATAAGGATTATCATCAGTAGGAATTTTTCTAACAATAACTTGTGCAGTTACTCATACAGTGTATTATACGCTCCCACCGTTGCAGATTCAAAAAGTTGACAGAAATCAGGGAAATTTAATTCCAGAGCAGAGTGCCAGTGATCCAGGATAGTTACACAAAAGTAAGTTTAAAAAGACAATTTCAGTGTCAGGATTCAATTGAAAAGCTGATAACCAGTTGTCTTGATATGTCCAGATATATTTAAAAACAAAATTCTAAAAATTTTTTTTGTTTTTAAAAGAAGGAGTGTTCTAACTCTCAGAACCAAAAATATATTCACTGATAAAAGTTTTGTTGACCTTAGTTCATAAAGGATATTAAATTTAAAAAATCCTAAGAATTTATGAAACATGGAAAAAAAAAAAAAAAAAAAAAAACCATGTTAAGAGCCTCCTCCAAGTCTAGGCAATGGGCTTCTGAAAGTTGTCTTCTCTTGACACCAGGTACTGAGGAATAGGACCTGTTTTGACACCAGCTAAAAAGACACTCAAATCACTAATGACCCATGAGCAACATATTCCCGTTCACGACTCTACATCATTTCTCCACAGAGGACTTCAGTTGTTCACTCGAGTGCTCTGAGGTTTAGGTCAGTTTTGCTAGTACCCTCCAGAGGGTCTCCTGTCTGATAAGACTGCCTATTTGAATAATCACAGAATGAAGAAACTTATTCTCCCCACTATGCATGGGAGGGTCCAAACAGTATGTGGAATCTTTTAAGTGCAGAAAACTTGCATTTCCTTCTCCCCATCATAATGTGAAATTAGGAAAAGCTAATCTGACAATTCGTTCATGACCAGGAGGGTTAAATTGCCAAAAAGTAAAAGGAGTTTGTCCCAAAGAATTTTCTAGGACTGATATGATTTGGCTGTGTCCCCACCCAAATATAATCTTGAATTGCAGTTCCTATAATTCCTACGCGTTGTGAGAGGGACCCAGTGGGATATAATTGAATCATGGGGGCGGTTTCCCCCATACTGTTCTCATGGTAGTGAATAAGTCTCAGGAGATCTGATGATTTCATAAGGGGTTTCCCGTTTCTCTTGGCTCTCATTCTCTCTTTTCTGCCACCACGTAAGACATGCCTTTTGCCTTCTGCCATGATTGCGAGGCTTCCTCAGCCACATGGAACTGTGAGTCCATTAAACCTCTTTTTCTGTATAAATTACCCCGTCTTAGGTATGTCTTTATCAACAGCATAAAAACAGACTAATACAAGGACACTACCCAAAAGTTCAGAAAGAATAAATACATTGCAAAGATGAAACTCCTCAATCAAGTGGAAAGAGGTTTCTTTCCCCAAATTTAAAAGCCAAATGTATAAGCTGACATCCAGTGTTATACACAACATATTTGCTTTCATTATTATGAAAAGTATGACAAACGCGAAAATGGAAAATGCAGATATGAGTGGGTGATTGTCACCAGAAGTCTCACTGACGTTCTTTCCCATGATTCTGTCCTGTCAAGTCAATTCTCGTGATTAGCATCATGATGGAACACTCTACGCCCTTTCTGTTCTCAGGAGGGACGCCTGAATTTCTTTGTTTCTTCCCAAAATCCTAGATCCTATAACAATAAAACAGGCAAAATACAGTTGCTGTGGTTCCATTGCCCCTGACTACAATTCATTCTCCGAGTTAAACCAAGATAATCTTTCAAACACCCAAAACATAGAGGTCTCTCTAGGTTTTAAAGCCATTCAGTGACTTCCCATTGTCTGAGAGTGAAATATGAAGTCCATTTTATGGCTTAAAATGTTCGTAGTGGTGTGCCTCCTTCCTTCTTCTCCAGCCTCATCTTCTGCCATTTCCTCATCCCTCATCAGCATCCCATGTTCTAGCCTTTCTTTTAATTGTTCAGATACACAGCATTCTCCCTTTCTCCTGGACGCTAGAATCTTCAGCTCCCTCTGTTTGCACTACCTCTTCTTCCCTTCTCCTAACTTCTGTTTTACCCATAAACATTTTTCAGACTTCAGGAGAAACAGCACTTCCTACAGGAGACTTGCCTCTTCCCCCTCACCATGTTAAGCCCCTCTGACATGGGCTGCCATATATCTGCCTGTGACCAAATTATTGTCTGCACCCCCAATGAGGCTACAAGCTCCATGGAGGTAAGATCATTTGTTTTATTTACTGCATGTACTCATGCCCTAGCACAGGACATATCTGTGGCGGCCAAAAAACATTTGTTGAATAAATTGTACAAATTATATGAGCACAACATGTTAAGTAGAAGTTACTTTAGAGTAGTTGTTTATGACTGATACCACCCAATATTGGAACACATGTGTAGAAATGCCTCAAAAGTTCTTCTTCCTCAGTCTTCAGGTCCACCTGTAAGTGATGAATTTCTTTTCCTCTTTCTCTGTGTCACAGATTACCACCACGTGACCATTTGGCAACTGAATAACTTTGACCATTAGATTCTTCTCCCATTACTGAACTGAATGGCCTTTCTGTTCTTGCCGTTTGCAGGAATGTGTGATGTTTTGTTAAGTACATATCACAAGACTGGCTCAATCCTTAATGCATCCATCTGTCAGTTTCCCCAATACAGTTTTGTCAAAAAACAGAATTCCGTTTCCAGATTGGAAAATATATGTGTTGTGAGCTGAATTGTGTGTCCCCCCACAAATCCTTACATTGAAGCCCTACAGCCTAATACCTGAGAATGTGGCTGTATTTGAAATTAGAGCCCTTAAAGAGGTGACTAAGTTAAAATAAGGCCACGTGGACTGTAATCCAATCTGGCTAGTGACTTTATAAGAAGAGGAAATTCACACACACACATGAACACACATTCACAGAGAAAAAGCCTTGTGAGGACACAGCGAGAAAGTGACCATCTGAAAGCCAACAAGAGAGACCTGAAGAAACCAAACCTGCCAACACCTTGATCTTGGACTTCCAGCCTCAGGAATTGTGAGAAAATAGATTTCTGTTGTTTAAGTCACCAAGTCTATGGTATTTTGTTATAGCAGTCCTAAGAAACTAATACACCAAGAAAAGTTAGAAATATCTCACCATATTCTGGAGTCGAAAATCTATCTGTATCATCGTTCTTTCTCCATTTTCAACTAAGCATCTCTTAATCCAGAAATAAATATGAATATTAAGGAAGAAACTTAATAAGAATATTTCATTGATCACCAAATTTGTGCCAGGCATTGTACTGGGTGCTTCAAGGAATGTCAATTTGTTCCCCTTTTGACAGCTCAGGAAACAGGATAAGGGAGGTTACGTAATCACCAAAAGATCATACAGTTAGCAAAGGGGATGAGACAGCATTTGAGTATAGATCTAAGAGAATTCAGTGGAGTAGACAAAGCAAAGGCTTTGGAGCCATGTGACTTGGATGCGTACCCAAATTTGTTGCTAAATTCTGGTATCAGTCACTTGTCTTGCATGAGGCTCATTTTCTTCATCAGTAAAATGAAGGTAATACTACTTAATCGTGCAGGGTTAGCAAAAAAACTAAATGAAATAACTTATAAAAGACCAGAAACACAGTAGCTATTTAAAAATAGTCAGCTCCTCTATTGTAGCTTGTGGTAGCAAAGCTAAGACAAGCCCCCAGACCCCATTACTAGTAGTCACCGTCTTACGCCAGCAGTGATTTTTTGTTGTTGTTTGTTTGTTTCAACAAAGAAAAAGCTGATTTTTGTATTGATTTATATGTGATTATTTTAAAATTCAGTAAATATGTCTATCAGGTGAGTGACTGGCCTGCCTAATCTGAGCCTGGGCCTGTGAGTGAGTACTTCTTGGAATGTCTCACCACTGTGCATGGGATGAAGGAAAAATGAATTTAAGACTAGCCTGGCCTAACAGGTCAGAACTGAGCTGACAGACACTAGGGTATGGGAAAATATATGTTTGCTCATGAGTGCTGATTTCAGTCTATTTTCAACTTCTATTTCTTAAATAAATCACCATTCAGACAGGGCTAAATGTATTGCTCAGCTACAGTTATCTCAAAATTAAGAGTTTAATTTTCAAAAAAGAAGTAATAGGAGTCAGTCACACCTTGAGTCAAAGCCTCCTCCTTCATTTTCTAGATAAGTGACCTTGACCAGATTCCCCAAACTCCTTAAACATGTTTTTCTCATCTGTAAAATGACCACAATAATAACTACCTCACAGCT
Organism: Papio anubis; assembly: GCF_008728515.1. Classification (NCBI taxonomy): domain Eukaryota; kingdom Metazoa; phylum Chordata; class Mammalia; order Primates; family Cercopithecidae; genus Papio; species Papio anubis. Next base: position 15,116,897 of record NC_044978.1, read on the forward strand.
TGGTTGTGAATAATAAATGCAATTATATATGTATACTGCTTAATGATAATAGCATTTATGTAACATTTGCTATGTGCCAGTCACCGGTCTAAGCACTTGACCTGTATCTAACTTAGTACAGTCTTCACAACAACTTTATGAAATAGGTGTTGTTATTATCCTCATTTTACTGATGAGGAAGCTGAGATTCAGAGAAATTAAGTACCTAACTATCCAAAGGTCACAGAGCTAGTAGATGGTAGAGCTGGATTCAAGCCCAAGCAGTCTGATTACAGAGGCTGTGCGTGTAGACAATAAGAGATGCCTGCTTCTGAGTAAATATTCAACAATCAACACTTCTAATTGTGTTAAAGGAATAATCACCTCTCTTAACTTGGCATCAGTGTGTTGCATTTGTTTTTATTTTAAGAGAACTTTGTTTGAAAAGCTAAATCAAATACAGCTCTCTACATGCTAGGAAGCCATGTGTCATTTCAAACATACCCACTCTCCATGTCTTCAGGCCTTTGACATTTGATACTCCCTCCTCTAAGTATCTTTGCCCTCCCACTTTCTTCAACTGTTTTCTTATGCAGCTATCAGATCTCTACCATGGAAACACCAATCACAGGATCATAAGGAGCTTACTGTCTCTGGGTGTCTTCAAAGAGGACTGTGTCTTTTTCTCTGGATCCCTTCCAGCTGATGCAGCACAGCGCCACCCAAAGTACATGCGCAATACACGCTGACCAAAGAAAAGTAGAGATAAATATGAGATATGTGTTCAAGAGAAGATGGAAAATTTTAATAGGATGGTCAGATTTCCCATAGGTTGTGATTATCTTTTTATATAACAGAAATATATTGATAATGGGTTTTTGGAGAAGAATGTTCTCATATTTTACATTAAAATTCCATTTTGAATTTAAAATATCTATGGAACATTATATGTGGTGTATTATAAAACCAGAAAAGGGCTGCTTACCCAGTCAACATCTCCCGAATCTTCTGATTTTTATATGCATTTCTCAGCTTCTGTGTTCAGGACATTATTTACTCTCACTTACATTAGCTATGTATTTCTGTCATCACAGTGATTTGTGTTATAAAAAACATAATTCTTAGCAAAAAAGAAGTTAAATTTGAGATAAACCATCATCCATATAATTTTGCAAAAACATTCTTATTTATAGGCTATACATGTGAGTGTCCCTTATTCAAAATGCTTAGGACTAGAAGTATTTTCAGATTTCAGAATTTTGGGGGGATTTCGTAGTATTTGCATGTACATAATGAGATATCTTGGGGCTGAGACCTAAGTCTAACCACAAAATTTATTTGTTTCATATACATATTATACATATAGCCTGAAAATAATCTTATGTGTTTTAATAATTTTGTACACGAAACCAACTTTGTATTAAGTACTTACATGTGGAATTTTCCACTTGTCATGTTTCAGATTTTTGGAGCACTTTTTAACAAAATCTTTCATTTAAAAAAGATTATTGCTTAGGAGTGGGGACCAGGGAGGCAGTGTATAATGACACTATCTTTATTTTGTTAGATAAGTGATTTATGTCTATTTGGAGACTTTATGGCAATAAATGATCTAGTAGGTTAGCCAATTTGGTTGGCCTGACTGCTATCTACCAAAAAGATTTAATTTGCTCAGTGTTCTACATGATTTGGTCATCAGGGACATTTGGGAGGATTTTTTCTATTGGGAGATATATTAGGTTAGGCTGTGACAGCAAATAGAAGCAAACATGCAAAGGCCCAACAGATTAGAAGTTTATATCTTGCTTACATCGCAGTCGAGGAAGGCTCAGATTTTGGAGCACTTTGGATTTCAGATTTTTAGACTAGGAATGATAAACCTGTGACTGACACATGGCTTCCTGGCATGTAAAGAAGGGCCACAAGAAAGACACGGGGCATGGGACACCTCAGATGTGATGCCCAGGAGTTTAGATATTTTAAGGATTTTAAACATGAGAATATCTAAACATGATCAGATCAGTTTTAGAAATTTTCCTAGGAGAAGTGCAGAAGCTAAATTGGATGTAAGAAATGTGGAGCAATTAAATGAAATAAGTCAGGTACAGAAAAATAAATATTGCATGTTCTCAGTCACATGTGAAAGCTAAAAAACACAAAACCTTATAGAAGTAGAGAGTAGAATTGTGGCTATCAGATGCTGGGAAGGGTAAGGGGAGGTGTGTATAGGGAGAGGTTGGTTAATGGATATGAAGAAACAGCTAGAGTAGAGGATAAGTTCTAGTGTTTTCTAGAACACATGTAGGGTGAATATGGTTAACAATAGTTTAGTGTATAGGTTCTAAAAGCTAGAAGAGAGGATTTTGAATGTATACAACACAAGCAATCCTGATTTTATCACTATACATTGTATACATGTATTGATATATCACTCTGTACATATATATCACTTTGTATATATAGATCACATAAATATGTACAGTTATTACATATCAACTAAAAAGGGAAAAAATCATTCCTTACAGAGATCACGATTTGGTAAACAGTTTAATTCACTGAAATAAAGCATCTCACAATGAAAAAAAAAGCGGGGGAGGGGAATTTGGAGGCAATGAGAAGCTAACTGCTGTTGCTATCATAGGAGAAAATATGAATCTGGACAGTGGCAGTGGAAATTGAGAGGAGGGAAAGGGATGAAGGGGTACTAACTTTTCTCTAGACCTCAGTCCTTGCTATCTACTAAAAAAACCTATTCCTCACACTTTTCTCTATCTCACATTTATTATTCATAAATATTTCAGAAGTAATATGTTGGGACTACTATTAATGTAACATTACTTTGTGGCAAGCTCTGTAATAGTTTTTAATATGTTTTACCTATTTTAATTTTCACCATTTTTTTTTTTTAGAAAAGCTTACTTTATAATAAGGAATCTGAGACCCAGAGTTGAAGCAAATTGCCCAAGGTTACACAGCTGGTCAGTAGCAGACACAAGATCCAAACCCAGTTTGTCTGAATCCAATGCTGATGCCCTTGTGCCTCACTCACCCACTGCCAAACTTCTTCCTGTTCTTCCACTTGTCACTATCCTTGACCCGTTGCACTTTGACCTCAATCAATCTTCTTGTCTTTTCTTAAAAGAAAAACATATTTGCTATCTAATCTTTTCAACTACTATCCAGTCCATTTCTCTTTCCATGTAACCTTGGTCTTCAGTCCATGACAATATCTGTCTTCTCACAGGTCATTTTCTGCTTTAATTCCAGCTGTTCAGTTTTTGCGCCTTCTAAATTTACTCACACTAAATATTGTCCTGAAAAATTCAAAATATTTCTCCATCCTTTATTCCCTGGTGCTCACCTGAGTACTTTGCATTATTAACTACTTCTTTCTTCTTGAAACTACTTCTCCCACAAAAACTGCAAACCGGTGTTCTCCCAACATGTTCCCATGTTACCCCAGCAGTTCCTTTTCTGTCTTTTTTGCCAGTTCCTTCATCAGAAACTTCTATGTTCTATGTTCTGTGCAGGCCATTAGAGGAGCTGAAGTTTTGTTCGGTTCCTTGTTTTCTTTTTGTCTTCTACTATTATTTCCTTTCAATATGACCCCTCAGTTTACTCTTCATATTACAATTTTAATTATCATCCTTAAACATCTATCTTCCTGTCTTACTTTCTCAACATTTTGTCAAGACCTAATTTCAAATTAATGTTAAAGACATTTGCTTAGCAGCTTACCAACAACACGACAAGACACATTTTACACAGTCTCCTCATACACTCCTTCCCTGCCCAGCCAGCCACCTTTCTCAGTGTCTCCCTTGGAAACAGGCAAAAAAGATATAAAAATGATTTATTCTGCTGTTAGTCTCAATCTTTTGCTCAACTCCCATTTCCCCCAAGTATTTAAAAATTTTTTTCTTTAAGAAAATAAATGCCAGCTGGGCACAGTGGCACATGCCTGTAATCTCAGCACTTTTGGGGAGTCCAGGGTAGGAGGATCTCTTGAGCCCTGGAGATTTAGGTTGCAGAGAGCTGAGATTGTGCCACTGCATTCTAGCCAGGGAGACAAAGCAAGATCCTGTCTCAAGATTAAAAAAAGAAAAAAAGAGAAAAAAAAAGGTCAACCAATTACGTTTACAGAATTAAAATTGCAGCCTGCCTCTGACAACATGAGAAAAAGAGAAAAAGGTCAGTGGAATAGCCCTTGCTGAGTGCAAGTCCGCATACAGCTAGTCCTGGAGTTCCTGGAGAGCAAGGAACGTCTGTCCCAAACTTGACTCAGAGCTTCCAAAGTTGGCATATTTCAACAAGTAAACATTCCATTGAGCCAACAATTTGCTAGGCTACCAGCGGGTCTGGAGGGCCTGTTGATGATGGCAGTTCTTGTGGGGATATCTCAATATGACACACAATTGACACTGATCAGAAACACAGCGCCAAGGAGACTCTAGTCCTAGCCTTGAAATGTTATGATTCCAGGTTTTCAGGACAGAGCAGAGTTCACTTCTCATCTCCAGTATGTGTAAAAATTTGTCCAAAATGTAACTAAGAAGAAAACAATGGTATTAGTTACTTCTGCTCCCTGTCACCCTCAACCCTAGTGATTATGACATGGGAACTCACACAAAACTTTGAGACAAAAGAGCAACAAGTCTGCTTTATTGTTTGCTTGTTTGGTTCCCGAGTCGGGGCCGGGAAGGAGTGCAGGGGGAGGAATCCAAGCTTGCAAGCCTCTGCTCCGCTCTCCTTCTATCCAGTTGGTCTTTAGGATACTGAAGGAAACTCTTCTTCAGAAATAACCTTTTAACTTTTCTTCTGTCAGCTGTCTGCCAATCACGGAGCCAGAGGCTGAGGGGAGGCTTTGAGCAGGGCTGCGAGTCCCGAAGGCAAAGATCGCGAAGCTTGGCTCTCCGGAGCGCTCAGGGGGCAGGTGACACAGTCGTGGGCTCGCCGGCGGGGGCTGGCTTGACAGTTTCCTCCCCGCCCACTGGCAGGGGAGCGCCCCGCCGGGCTGCACGCGCGCGCGCGCAGGGGGGACATAAAAGCTGCGGCCGCGCGGAGACGCGGAGCTCGCCCACCGCCCGCCCCAGCAGTGGCTGCATCATGCACGTGAACGGCAAAGTGGCGCTGGTGACCGGCGCGGCTCAGGGCATAGGCAGAGCCTTTGCAGAGGCGCTGCTGCTTAAGGGCGCCAAGGTAAGCCCGGCGCCCAGCCGCGGAAATTTCTCTGCTCACACACTCGGAGACTCGTCCCGCCGCCCGAGGTGCACTGGGGGAGACAGGGAGGCCGCGCCCCGCGTGCCCACTCCACTTCCAAAATTTGCTGAAGCTGAGGCTGTGAGCACACCTCAAAAGTGGCTGGGAGGGAACCCGAACCTAATTGCCACATTTCAGGTCCAGGAGGGGAGCCTCTTGTGTGTTTATTGTTTGTCCGTCTGTTTCGTGAGCTGCGCAGGCCCGCGATTCCTCTCCTCTTGTCTATAGGTAGCGCTGGTGGATTGGAATCTTGAAGCAGGTGTACAGTGTAAAGCTGCCCTGGATGAGCAGTTTGAACCTCAGAAGACTTTGTTCATCCAGTGCGATGTGGCTGACCAGCAACAACTGAGAGGTAAGACAGGGGAATCAGTCTGTTAACTGGGAACGGAACGTGCTCTGAGCAAGCAACAACCTGAAGGCAGCGGAGCCAGGGGGCCCTGGGTGCAGCCTCCGCTGCCTCCTCCAGAGCAGCTACCTTGAAGCTCCAAAAGACAGTTTGGACTGATAGGTTTCCTTCTGACAGCCTAATTGCTGTAAAACCGAAAGAAAGGCAAGACTGCTGGAGAAATCCTTTTAGTGTAGTCATTTGGCAGCACTTAATGTAATCAAAATTCCTCTATGTATTCAAAGACAGTGCTGCTGCAGTAATTATTAAATGACTGAAATTGCAGACAAAACTTGGAAGATTAAAGTAGGCTAAGGCACTCTTGACAAACAACTTCTCCCAGAAACCTGGCCAATGACAATCAAATGTAGCAGTATGGTTGTTTTAAACATATCGGAATACAAGTTCAAGGACCATCATCACAGAAGTGCTAGATGCTTTTGACCATATGTTTTCTCTGGCTTTTTCCCCAATGAGACAGTACTTTAAAATAATAGTAATAGTAATCATAATAAACTATACAATGTTAGAATTGTAGTGGAAACGTCTCTATCAGCCTTTCCTCAATGCTTTCCTGTTTCCGGCTACTCACTTAAAATAGACCAATCTACTTGTGAAGTATCAGGGACAATATTGGCATACACAATAAACAGCTTTGATTATAAAGCTGTTTTTTTTCTTTTTTTTTTTTTTTTTTTGGTACATCTACTGGAGAACTTGAGAGTGCCCCCAATAAACTTACAGGAAAAAAAATTCTGGAGAAAAACTAGAAAAGTAAAATATTTGTATTTCACAAAGTTTTATTCAAAGAGACTGAGTAAATTATTAGGCACTTTTTAATCAAGGGGTCCGAAAACTTTTGCAAATCTTATTCCAGTGCTCCTGTTCTTAAAGGGACATCAAGTGTAAATTTATTTTAAAATTTTAAAATATTCTGTAAGAGAAAGAAAATGAACTGATGTGTTAGAAGGAAGTGGTGTACCCACAGTTAAGAGAAATTGTAAAGGAAATTACATAACTGCAATCTGAAAATGCTAGTAAAGACCTATAACACAGATGACAAGCATGAGCAGAACAGATTTGGAAACACAGTACAAGAGGAACATATTGTGCCAGAGGACAATTATGTTGAAAGTACATGATATTTTGGATCAAGGATAGAGCCAGGTCAGATCTTAATATTAATGCTGATGGAATAAGGAACAGTATACACAATCTGAAAGCCATTTCTGTCTCAATTTATATAGTTTCATAAATGACATGTAACTACTAATTGTACTAATTGTTTTTTTCCCAGTATTTAAAATTAGTATATTGGCTATAAACACATTCCTTAAGGATAAGTGATTGTGGAGGAGGAAAAAAACTCAGACACATAATGAGTGACCCGGGAAGGCATGTTGGTCATGAGAAATCCACGTTGTCTGGACATCAGCATTTGTTTGCATCTAAAGAAAACATGACATTGATTTTTCCAATTTCAGGATTTAATGTTGCCTATAACTTTTCGAACTGTTTAGACAGTATGGAATTATAAAAATACGAGGTGAAAAGGTTCTTGGAGATAATCTAGACATAACTTATTTTACAAATGAACAAATTGCAGCCAAGAGAGTTTAGATAAATTGCAAAGAGTACCACAGCATATAAATGTCAGCAAGAGCTAGACCGTAGGTTGCTTGAGCCTGGAATTCAATGGGATGTCAGAAAACGAGATGGTATACTATACATTGGGAAGGGCAGAGTATAAGGAATACGGTGGAGAATAGAAAGAGGAAAGAAAATTAAAGCGGCAATTAGATATACATATTTAACACCCTCATTTTCCAAAACGTGAAAGTTGTTTCTGTGGAGTTATGAAGAGTTAGAACATACTCAGAATAGAAGAGAAAAAAAATTACTGGGGGACCTTTTCCGGACTCAATTTGAGATCTTAAGAAACCGTTTTAAAATTCTATGAAAAAGGCCAGGTGCAGTGGCTCACGCTTGTAATCCCAGCACTTTCGGAGGCAGAGGTGGGCGGATAACGAGGTCAGGAGATCGAGACCATCCTGGCTAACATGGGGAAACCCCGTCTCTACTAAAAATACTAAAAATTAGCCGGGCGTGGTGGCGGGCGCCCCTAGTCCCAGCTACTTGGGAGGCTGAGGCGGGAGAATGGCGGGAACCCAGGAGGCGGAGCTTGCAGTGAGCCGAGATCGCACCACTGCACTCCAGCCTGGGAGACACAGCAAGACTCTGACTCAAAAAAAAAAAAAAAAAAAAAAAAAAAAAAATCCATGAAAAAGTAAACAGTTTGTATTGTATTTTGTTGTTCTTCCATTCCCGTGCAGTGAGTGTAAAAGGTGCATATTAGGAAATCTTGAAAATGTTTTTAGTAAACAACTAGCATAGTAATTTATCCGTATGGGAACTGATTAATCCATGTCTTCCCCAGTATGTCTGGTGGTTGGTAATGATTATATGAATTTATTTCAATCAAAATTAAGCTTATGCTGACCTACTGTTTTTAAGGACTTTATATGTTGGCCTGGAGACCTGAGAATATATTTCTGTCATATAGAAAAATAACCACAATTTTTATCCATAGTGTAAAATAATATAAGTAGAATGAATGATCAAAGGCTCAGGGAAACAGTTTAAATCAATTAGAACTATGTCAAAGGCTGCTTTGAGAAACAATAGACATGTGATTGGACAGTGTAATGAAAGACACTCAGGCCTCAGAATCCGTGCCAACTTTATCCTGTTTGAACATAGTTTTATACAAACTAGTAATCTGAAGTAGTAATAGTAGTGAGAAAGAAGAAAAGAAGGAAATAGTAAACATCGAAGTTTCAGTAATCAAATAAAATCAACTGAATGAAAAGTAGACTTTTGCTAAGATATAAAAACTCCCCCAAACATGCATAATAGATCTGAATACACAAGAATACTTGTATTAACATAACACTTTATGAATTTAATGTGGCTTATAGAAAAGGATGTTTACCATAGTCTAAGCTGCAGAGCTTTAGTAACTTCTCAGGGACTAAGAGATGTTGCTTGCCCTAACTGACTTCAACGAGTTCTTAGCTTAGGATTTTAGCTCAGCTCTCTAAAATTTACCCCATTAAGTTACTGCTTATAGAACTTCAATGTGCATACAAATCATATATGAATATGTTAAAGTTAAGATTCTTATTCAGTTGGTCTGTGGTGTCTGCAAATTTCTGCATTCTTACCAAGCTGCCAGATTGATGCTTCTAGTCCACAAACCACACGCTGAGAAGCAAGGAATTAATTACAGTCAGCCCATGAGTTTAATAATTTTCAGTATGAGGGTAAATAAACTGAAATTCCTCTCATGGCATAGGACATGATTTAAATGTATACATGGAAAATAAGAATGTATCAGTAATGTCTTGTTTTATAATTAGACACTTTTAGAAAAGTTGTAGACCACTTTGGAAGATTGGACATTTTGGTCAATAATGCTGGAGTGAATAATGAGAAAAACTGGGAAAAAACTCTGCAAATCAATTTGGTGAGTTATCTTAGCTATGTTTCTTGTCTATAATTATTTAATAACATGATATTTATAAAGAAAAAAAGGTTCTTGGAGTCATGGAAACAAAACAATGACCTACAATATAGAAAAAGGGAAGTTACAGAAAGCTAGATAAAAGCATTTTCTTTGATAAAAAGGAAGACATTTAATGATGAAAGTAAGTCTGTCTTAAAATATTAGAAAGAAGCACGAATAAAATAGAATTGATTGCTTAACTCAGGGGGTGGCAGACTATGACCCACAGATCAAAATAGCCTGCCAGCTCTTTTGGTATGACCTGCAAGCTAAAAATACCTTTTTACATTTCTAAATGGTTGAGAAATTCAAGAGAAGAATCATATGATTATATGAAATTCAACTTTCAGTGTCTATAAAGTTTTATTGCAACACAGCCACAGTCATTCATTTAAGTATTGTCATTGGCTATTTTCATGATATAGGGGCAAAGTTTAATATTTGTAACAGATCCTGTGGCATTCAGTGACTAAAATATGTACAATCTGGCCCTTTACAGAAAAAGCTGGTCAACCGCTGACTTATTTATTTAAAAGTAATCTTAATTAAATGCCAGAATGTAACAGAAAGCAAAATTAAAGTGACAATTGAACTTTGTAATTAGTAGGACTTTTTATCCTGAAAGTTCATGGTGTGTGTGTATGATTTACACAATGTTTAATAATTATTTAGCTCTTAAAAATGGTAGAATTAAGAAATACAATTTTCTCTTGTATCCATTGAGTCATGAGTTTGTGGGTTATCTCATTCTATAAATGCCCTTGACATAAGATATTGGAGTTTAGTAAAAATCAAACGTTGACTAAAACAAAATGTCAGATAGGCTGTGCCTGGGGTCACCCTGCCCTTGCTGAGGTCATTCTCACCAATCTAACAAGCAGGTAATTGTAGAGTACAATTTGGCCACTGTGTGTGTATAAAGGTACAGGGAGTGGCCTCCTACTTCATGATATCCTCCTAGTAAATTATAAACTCCATAAAAACAAGAACTGGGTTGTGTTTTTCTTTGTTTCTCCTTCAGTAATCAACACAATATCTTGAAGATAGTGCTTAGTCAATACATTTTTTACTTAAATTGAAATGCCCATGAGTAATTACCTAACTGCTATAATAACTTGATAGAGGCAATGAGGATGACACTATACCACAAAAGAGCTAAATCTGTAAGTCCTACCTTGAGAAGAGTACAGAATTGCTCCCGAAACTTGACAGATACCTAAAATACATTTTTCTTTTAATTTTTTAAATTTTTAAATTATTTTTGTTGGTTTTCCTTTTTCAACTTTTATTTTAGGTTCAGGGTATACATGTGCAGATTTGTTACCCAAGTAAATTGTGTGTCACTGGCGTTCGGTGTACAGATAATTTCATCACCTACATAGTGGTCATAGCAACCCATAGATAGTTTTCCCACTTTCACCCTTCTCCCACCCTACATCCTCAAGTAGACCTTGGTGACTGTTGTTCCCACCTTTGTATCCATATGTGCTTAATGTTTTGTTCCTATTTGTAAGTGAGAACATGAGGTATTTGATTTTCTGTTCTTGCATTAATTTGCTTAGGATAATGACCTCCAGCTGCATCCATGTTGTTACAACCAACATGACTTCCTTTTTTATGGGTGCGTAGTGTTTCATGTTGCATATGTACCCATTTTCTTTATCCAGTCCACCATTGATGGGCATCTAGGTTGATTCTGTCTTTGCTATTGTGAACAGTGTTGTGATGACCATATGAGTGCTGTGTCTTTTTTGGTAGAATGATTTATGTTCCTTTGGGTGTATACACAATAATGGGGTTGCTGGGTCGAATGGTAGTTCTGTTTTAAGTTCTTCGAGAAGAGCTCCAAAGTGCTTTCCATGGTGTCTTTTACTTTCCTACCAACAGCATACAAGTGTTCTCTTTTCTCTGCAACCTCGCCAAGCCAGCATCCATTATTTACGTTTTTTTTACTTTTTAATGATAGCTGTTCTGACTGCTGTGAAATTGTATTTCATTGTGGTTCTGATTTGCATTTCTCTGATGATTAGTGATACTGAGCACATTTTTTACATTTGTTGGCCATGTGTCTGTCCTCTTCTGAGAAGCAGTCACAAAAGTCTGTTTATGTCCTTTGCCCTTTTTTTAATGGGGTTGTTTTGTTTTTGCTTGATTTCTTAAAGTTCCTTATATATTCTGTATATTAGAACTTCGTCACATTCATAGTTTGCAAATATTTTCTCCAGTTCTGTAGGTTATCTGTTTACTGCTTTGATAGTTTCTTTTGCTGTGCAGAAGCTCTTTAGTTTAATTAGCTCCTATCTATCTATTTTTGGTTTTATTGCAATTGCTTTTGGAGACTTCATCATGAGATCTTTGCCATGGCATGTGTTCAGAATGGGGTGTTTTGTGTTTTCTTCTAGGATTTGTATAGTTTTAGGTTTTATATATAAGTCTTTAATTCATCTTCAGTTGATTTTTAAAATGGTGTAAGGAAGGGGTCCAGTTTCAGTCTTCTGCATATGGATACCTGGTTATTCCAGCACCATTTATTGAATAGTGCATCCTTTCCCCATGCTCGTTTTTGTTGATTTTGTCAAAGATCAGATGATTGTAGGTGTACAGCTTTATTTCTGGCTTCTCCATTCTGTTCCATTGGTCTATATATCTGTTTTTGCACCAGTACCATGCTGTTTTGGTTACTGTAGGCTTGTATAGTTTGAAGTCGAGTAGTGTGATGCCTCTAGCTTTGTTCATTTTACTTAGAATTTCTTTGACTATTGTGACTCTTTGGATTCCATATGAATTTGAAAATAGTTTTTTTTTTTTTTTTTTAAATTCTGTGGAAATGATGATGGTAGTTTGGTGGGAATAGCGTTGAATCTGTAAATTGCTTTGGGCAGTATGGCCATTTTAACAATATCGATTCTTCCTATCCATGAACATGGAATGTTTTTTCATTTAATAATGACTCTGATTCCTTTCAGTAGTGTTTTACAATTCTCATTGTAGAGATCTTTCACCTCATTGGTCAGCTGTATTCGTAGGTATTTTATTCTTTTTGTGGTTGTTGTAAATGGGATTGCATTCTTGATTTGCCTCTTAGCTTGGATATTATTGGTGTTTGGAAACATTACTGATTTTTGTACATTGGTTTTGTATCCTGAAATGTAACTTAAATTGTTTTTCAGTTCTAGGAACCTTTGGGCAGAGAGTATGCTGTTTTCTATGTATAGAATCATATTGTTTGCAAACAAAGATAGCTTGACTTCCTCTCTTCCTGTTTAGATGCCCTTATTTCTTTCTCTTGCCAGGTTGCTCTGGCTTGGATTTCCAGTACTATGTTGAATGTGAGTGGTGAGACTTGGCATCCTTGTCTTGTTTCAGCTCTCAAGGAGAATGCTTCCAGCTTTTTCCCACTCAGTATGATGTTCGCTTTATGTTACTTCGATGCCTATGTTGTCGAGAATTTTTTAACATGAAAGGATGTTGAATTTTACCTGAAATCTTTTAATTAAGAAAGAAGATTCTATTTTACAGTATGAGTACCTTCTTTGCAGTTCTTTTAAAACTTTTTCTCCAGTGTACCTGGTTCATTATATGTGAAAATAACTTGAAACTGTCAAGTTTCCCTCAAAATCTTTTTGGGATTCTAATTGCAAATATACATACATGTGTTTGGAGAGAACTGATAGCTGATTTTCCTGAGTTGAGACAGTTCTGTGACCTTCTTCTGCTTTAGGGTAGAAATGTATTGAAATGAGATATTCTGACTGTGAATCATACTTATATCTCTTGGCTAAATCTTACATTATTATGGTATATGAATGTTTAATATACCATTGAATTTTTTAAATTCTTAATTTAGTATTTGTGCTTCTGTACTTAGAAATTGTATTATTCTTAATTTTCTTTTCTTACAATGTTCTTATTTGGTTTGGGTGTCATCTGTATCTTGGCTTCCTTTTATGTCCTTGATCTGTTCATTTCTCAACAGAGGCATTCTTATCTCAAATGGCAAATGTCAGTTTGCCTACCTCTTTTAGTAATTCTATAAGTTTAGACTCTATATATTATAAATATATAATATTCAGAGGATAAGTTGCTAATTGTTACAATTTAGTGATTTTTAAATTTGTTTTTTTAAAGTTAAACTTCTGATTTATACTTTAACGTTTACTGTTTTCTTTTTGTTTTTATTCTTTTACTGTTTCTTACCTAAATGCATTATACAGCTTTAATTTTCTTAGGCTGGTTAAAAAAAAAAAAACTATGCATTTTATATTTATTCTTCGGAGGTTACCCCTGACTTATTAAGAACTGTATTTCATTACATCTTTTAGTAGCCTGATAAAACAAACATTTTGAAAATATAGCTAATTGGGAACTGCAGGGATTTTTAAGAATATAGGCTCATGCCACTTTCCAAAACCACATTAAATGATGAGATTTTCTTTGAACCAGGCTATCCCAGTGAAAAAGCACAACCTGCACAACACATTTATCTCTTTAACATTGCTACTGATATTTGTAATAGCTTCATCAGTAATATCTACAGATATTTTTACGGATAAAATTAATAGAGTATATAGTTCCTGTATTCGGTGACTTCCTCATGGACCCTTGCTGTGTCTTTTCTCTGAGAAATCAGCTGTCAGAAACAGTGTGCAATGATTACAGTTGACATAAAGAAACAGGGAAATATTGAGGCAATTATTACAAAGTTACAGAATTCCACTGATGTCTTCATCCAGCTGAGAGGGCATGTTTGCTTTAATGTAACCTGTGTGAATACCTGCTCTGAGCTGGAAAGTGCCAATATCATGGGCAAACTGGAAGTTCTGGAAGACCACGGGAATTTTATTGTGATCCTTTAGTTAAAACTAACAGTCCTAGTTCCTTCTCCATTTAAATTTATCCAGCCTTTATTTTTCTCGGGACTCTGCTGACGTAGGCCACTTTTTAGCTTAACATCAGGAACTGATGACATAACTTTACATAGAGAAAACATCATGTAAACTTTGTTACCAATGTATTACTTAAAAATATGTTACTTCCTCTCCTACCTAAACCCATTGCAAGAGTAGAATCGGACCAATCATTCTACTTCCAACTTGATTATCGCTGTTATCGTAATGCAAATATTTGTGTGTAGTTTATATAACCCTCTTTTGAAACTCTGCTCTGGATTTAATTTGCCTCCTTGGGTCTTCTACAATTCCATGTTTGTTCTTTGGCATGTGTTTCTGTATTACTGCCCCTGTCCGTGAGTAACCTCTTAAAGGACCTTAAAGGATCTCTCCCTCTTCTGAAATACTGTACAACATATTTACACCATTCTCATAGGGCTTACTAGTTTTTTAATTTTATTAGAATTATTTTAATATATACATAATTCATACTATTCATGCTAGTAAACCACAGGTTCTTTCAAGGCAGAAAACTATTGTTTTGTGTCCTTATAGATGTTAGTTAATAGTTACTGGGTCAACTGCCATTACCTGTATATGATATTTTGCATACATGAGAGTATTCACTTTTATGTTTCAGTACATTGCTTTCCAAATAGATTAGTTCTTCCAAACAGTATCATCTGTCCTTTCACTTTTACTCCTTATCAAATTTACTCCTTATTTTTCACTTTGCTGATCTCATCCTTCTTCCCACTAAACCTTTTCCCAGTCTTTTGTTTGCATTGGGCTATTTTATACTTCCTCCTTAGTCTGAAGCCAATAACAGCAGCATTATTTATAGCTGTTCAGAACACAGAAGAAATGTTCAGGAGGCCAGGTGCGGTGGCTCACGCCTGTAATCGCAGCACTTTCGGAGGCTTAGGTGGGTGGATCACGAGGTCAGGAGATCAAGACCATCCTGGCTAACATGGTGAAACCCTGTCTCTACTAAAAATACTAAAAATTAGCTGGGCGTAGTGGCGGGCGCCTGTAGTCCCAGCTACTCGAGAGGCTGAGGCAGGAGAATGGCGTGAACCCTGGAGGCAGAGCTTGCAGTGAGCCGAGATGGCGACACTGCACTCCAGCCTGGGCAACAGTGCGAGACTCCATATCGTAAAACAAAATAAAATTAAAAAAAAAAAAAGAAATGTTCAGGAAAGAATGAGTCTTTGCAAAACTATAAACAGTCATGCTGGCAATTGGGCAGAGGGAAACTTAACTTTGAATATTGGAACGGTAATTCTGTCATGTAGTCTTGTAACTTTCTGAAGTTTCAATAAATTTAAATATGTTCATCCCCACTGATGTGGAACTTATAGTCTAATTTTGACATTTAACTAATATACGTTGAATTCCTTAACCCGTTTATGCCAGAGGTTGCAATATTTTGAATTTTTGCATGAGTTAAAAATTAGACCTTGGCGATGAACTTGAGCAGTAGGATATAAACAACTCTCACATGCTTAGTATTCCAATAATGGAATACTAGGCAAAAGTGGGTCAATATGTTCAAATAAGATTTAAACAAAATAGATGAATATTGATAGTCATTTTTTTTTCTTTCTGAAATGCACTTATTGACTAAAGATTTGCACTGGGAAATATATTTCTTTGGGATTAGTCAAAATTAGAATCCAGTCCTGAATCTATAACTTATAAACTTTAATTTAATTTCTCTCATATTGAACTTCCCATGGAGGAATGTAAACTCCCTATCTCTAAGGACTATTACACTTAAATAAACCACAGTTTATGTGAACATCTAGCACAGTGCCACTGCATCGAATTCATTCAATAAATTACACTTCCCTTCCAGAGCATCAAAATCTACATTTTCTGGCCAGGCACGGTGGCTCATGCCTGTAATCCCAGCACTTCAGGAGGCCGAGATGGGCCAGGAGTTCGAGACCAGCCTGGCCAACATGGTGAAGCATATATAATATACAGACACACACACACACACACGCATGCATATATAGTCTAGAATAAGGAATACATTGTTATAATAAAGGAGGAAAAGTGAAAAATATCATTTCTACACAGCCAAAGCATTAGACCCTGTCTTGTAGATTCATCCTTTGAACTCTTTCATTTGAATAATTGCCCAGTTCTTAACCTGATAATGGATGAGAAAAATAATCCCTTGCCTTCCTCCACCAAAGATCTAAAGATAAATATTGCTTTTTAAAAATACATCTTAAATATTCCCAAATTTTCTGTCTGGCTTCATCTTGTTCATGTTGAAAACACAACAGTGGGGTGTCATCAAAGCTGTAATACCCGAAAATAAAAGCATAGTGCCAATACGCATGAACAGAAGTTCTGTTCAGACATGCTGGAAACTTCTGCAGATACTAACAGAATCTAACTGGCTTCAGTAACTTCAGCCATCTACATCGTTTTCTTCTTATATAAACAATTAATATTTTGGTTTTCCTTTCTAAAGAAAATCATGTGGAGATTTTATTCATTCTCCCTAAGCCTACTTAATATCAAACTGACACATGACTTAAGTGAATAGAATCTCCAATTTCCTTTCTTGTTCTAGAGCTACTATTAGGTAGGAGAAATATATCTGAATCCTTGTAAAAAAACACTTCAAAGGAAATTTGTAAGAAAAAAGAAGGTAAACACCTGTGTAACCTCAGTTTCAGACTTGTTACCTATTGTATCGTTTTCTTTGCAGTATTGTAAAGCATGAAAAAAATAGGAATTAAGATGTTAAAAAAGAATTTTCCTTTTTTACAAGTCTGAGCTGGAAGGGATAGGACTTCTTAAATCCAAAAGGAAAACTAAGGTCTGAAATATCAATTTGATCTCACAGGTTGTTTTTTTTTTTTTTTTTCCTATTTTTTTTTTTTTTGGTAGCGATTAAAATAAAACAGGAAAAGTGCCTACACTTGGATATAAGTGGCAAAACAGTAAACTATCAAGAGGATAGCTGTAAGCAGTGATTAACAAAATTTAGTGATAGACACTACTAAAGACCAGATGTCCTGCTAACTGAAAATCACCACTTAAACTGGATAAAACATTTATGTGACTTCACACAACACGGAGTTCAGGATTGCTTGATCTTACAGGTCAATGATATCATCAGGGTCCAGAGTCCAGTCAGCCCTCCCACTGACCATTCTTATGTCGGTTTCATCTTTAGGATACTAGGAAATACGGGTTGTCCGTTTAAGTTATGACATTCATATAGAGCAGGCAATGTAACCGTTTCTTCTGTTTTTTTTAAGAGCAACAAAAAATTTCTCAGTAGCATCCATCCTGTTCCTATCTGCAGCTGATTGCCTTCCAGGTCTCACTGACCAAAACTGGGTTACTTGCTGGTTCTGAAACCAGCCACTGTCAAGGAGAATGGGATTTCCATGACTGAATTAAATTAATTAATCAGTGTCTACATTACATTTGGGCAGACCACCTTCCTCTGTATTGTGGGGAGAGGAGGTAGATACAGGAGCAAAATAGAATTTTTATTAGAAAGAAAAAGAGAGAAAATTAAATCTCTAGGAAATCAAGGGTAAGCACTATTCTATATTCCAAGATCCGAGAGAATTAAACAGAGTAGATAAGTGTGGAATACTGAGACATGAGAACCATATGCAGAGAAGAAGGGTAAATAAATTTTATGTCCAACATTTAGAAAACAAAAAGAATATATGGAATTATTGAAGATGTTGAGAATTGAGTGAAAGTAACAGACATTTTTGGAATACAACCTGTAGCGTAAAATCTCATATTAGGCAACTAAGTGAAGTTTTGGAGATATATGACAAGCTCCACAATGATTAGGCAAACAAAAAGAATCCAGGTTTAATGACTAACTTTAAAAACAAAGCTCTTTTAAAACCTTTCATTGATAATATTTGCAGAAATCTCCCTAGGTATCTGGAATAGCTATAAAAACTTTGGTGTGTGAAAATATGGTGAAGGATAATGACTATGTTCCTTTTCTCACTTATGCCCCTGGATTAGGTTTCTGTTATCAGTGGAACCTATCTTGGTTTGGATTACATGAGTAAGCAAAATGGAGGTGAAGGCGGCATCATTATCAATATGTCATCTTTGGCAGGTAAGGGCAATTATTACATTAAGTGTAACATTTTCTTATTGGTAATTTGGACCACTGAAACAAATCTTCACAGCATATTTATTATCAACTCAAGTTTGAAATTAAAAATCTGATTTTTTTGTAGTTCCGTGGAATTTTCTATTGCAAAATATCAAAAGTTTGAAAAATAGGTTTATTTCTCTTAATTTAACTTGTGGCTTTTCTAGTTATCTTACTGCAGTAATATGTGAAAACAAAATTATAATTTTTTTTAGAGCTACTGTTTTTCGTAGGTTGTTGTGAGACTCCTAAGCAATAATGCATGTGAAAGCACCTTTGTCAAAGTAAAAAGCATGAAAGTGAAGTTAAGATCTCTCTGCTCCCATGTGATTTTAGTAAGAGCGTGTAACTTTAAAATATGGCATATATCATAGTTAAGATATGTTAAACGAATAAATAAAGCCAAATATATGTGTGTGTGTGTGTATATATAATGTTAAGATATGTTAAACTAATAAATAAAGCCAAACTTACATATAGTATAAGCATATTCCTTACCCGTACATCAGTCCAAGGCAAGATCCTTGTTGCGGGTACCTCTTCTGTATGCAGACATTTGAAAACCTGACTGGCAGAAGTTCCGCCGTCTTCAGCAGGGAGCTCCTACCCTAGAACGGCTGGATTCCTTTTTGTCGAGCAGAAAGAGAAAAAGAACATGGAGCGGGCATGGCTACTCTTTTAAAAACCCCAGCCCAATAACGGCAGACCTTCTGCTCACATTTCAATATAGAACTTGAGCTCATGTTTCACCTAACTAAATGCAGTCTTAGTCTGGGAAATGCAGTCTAGCTGTGTGCCTAAGAGAAGAATGGATTTCAGAGGGCGGCTAATCGTCTTTTCCACAGCATGCAATTCTAAACTATATTATTTTCAGAGCAGTACGATTTAGTATCAGCTGATATCTTATCCCTCAATACTAGCTTTAAACCTCTGACTGGACTTTTTGGAGCAACTGAGTCAAGTGACTTTACTTTTGAAAACTCTAAGAAAAAAATCATCAATGATTCTTGAATAGTTCAAGTGAAGTTGTGAAGTTTAAAAAGTCTGGTCGATATGGACAGCAAATCTAAGTCATCCATGTCCAAAAAAAGTCAGACTTTTAAAAATTATCTGTTTGGTTTGAGTCAATGTGGTGATTTCAGAATAGAAATGTCAGCCCCACGCCCCACCCCAACCTTGGCATCCCAGCTGCAGTGATTTGGGAAGTTGGGTTTGGAGGTACCTGTGATTGAACCGCTGTCTGATTCTCAGCATTTTTCTCATCCCACTAGGAATGATGATTTTATATCACTGCAAAGCTGCCGCCAGAGGAGATTTAGAAATCTCCTTTAGAAGTTCTCAAAAATAAACTAGCATCTCATTTTCTGGGTTGCTTAAAGTCAAAATCATGTCCCTAAAGCTATTATGAACCTATTTCTATACATTTTTGGGGGTAATCAGATTCTTTTTCCTAACAGTACAACTACTTATAACTTATAACATTTAATTCTAATGATACTTTAAAAGAGCATGGGCAATATTTGAAAGGGATATGTGTTCCAGAGAGGGCCAAATGTTAAGCTGTGGGAGACTGAAACCCTAAAATAAATTGGCAAAGCTAAATCTATACTATTTTGAAATAAAATCATAAGAAAAAAACAAGTGACTGGAGAATTAAAAAGAGAGATAGTATTTTCTTAAAAGTTTATTTAAAAACCTGGGGCTGTGATGAAGGTTGATAATTCTGTATATTGTTTCTATAAAGCTAAAAGGGCCAGCAAAGCTTGGAGTACCATGAATATTATACAGGGAGCCCCTGGCCTTTATGTCACCAGAGGCACTGATTTCATTCTTTGGAAGGCTGAAAGCCTCAGGGTTGGATCAATTTAGGACGATCTGGGAGAAATTCTGTACCATATGAGGGTGCTTACTTGCCCCAAAGAGTGTGAATAAAGAAATGCAATGTAGTATTACTGCCTTTTATCTGATTAAAATATTCAAATATATAATATCATTTATTGAGCACTGTTTAACTGATACCATTTTAAACACTATACATTATCTCATGTAATCCTCACAACAACCCTGTGAGGTAAAATTCGATAATTTCCATTTTGAAAATGAAGAAACTAAGGCAGGAGAAGTGTGAAATATCTTGCCTAAGCTTACACATCAAGTAAGCCTCAGAGCTGGAATTCACATGCAAATAGCCTGGTACAAGTCTTCTTCGAATTTTAACCACTAGATTATCTGTCTGTCTCTAATATCTATGAGTTTATTTGTTAATCTACCTATATTTACCTCAGCCTAACAGAAAAGTAACAGCAACTGAAATCGTTTGACTTGAATAAACCCTTGCAATTTGCTCGTCTCTTCAGGCTTCATGGGCACAGCTCTAATCTCATGGCTGCATTACTAAACCTTCAGTGAAATCTTAAGCTTTTGCTCCATTTGACACTTCCAGTAAAGTCCTAAAAATATTTGGGGAGCTTACCGGTGTCACAAGTCAAAACATGCCATTGAGCAGAGCAGTTTAAGGCTTGCAATTTGATGTCCACTTTGCTTTGTTGGCTAGGAGCTTGCTTTAGCTCACTGCCACCGGCCCCCCACCCCTGGGTGTTAATCCTCTTCTTACCTATGTTAGATACAACATTTGCAATCATGTGTGGGCATTTCTCTGTTTATGCAGATAAAACAATGACTTGATAAAAATTCAGTGGTAACATTGCTTTGGTTTTAAATTACTTTCCTGGCACTGGTACAATTTAATGAATAATATTGCATTACAAACTGCTTCTCCCTCTGATTTTCCTCCACATGTACAAAGCAACACTATGTAAAATGGTTAAATAGCTTAAGTTTATCATTGTTCCCTCTGCTTGGCTTATTACTCTCTCCATTTTCAGAAGTTGTCCTCGGCACCCTCCCTTTGTAATTCCAGCCTCCACCCCTCTTGTGTTTATGCTGTTTCCTCATTGCCGCTGGCCAGTGTGGACAGTCTACTTCCTTTCCCATCCAGGGCTCCCACTAACATGCCTTCATCTCACAAAGTCTTAAAATGAATTGCCTTGTATTTTATCCACCAACGGAGAGCCTCCAGTTCTTCCCATAATGAAACTAGTTTGATAAAAAGTCAGGATATTGTAATAATGGGAGAAGGTAAAAGAGGACCCCTCTGTCTTTATCATTCCCTCAGAAATGGTATCAACAATTTTATGCCCTTGAGTCATAGCACGTAGGAAGAGGTGAGAGGACCAAAATAATCTTGAAGGAGTTATCAGAGTACTTCTAATATTTGACTACTCTGTTTTTCCAAACCTTGCTTCCTTTTTTCTTGTTTTTCTCCATACCACTTAGTCTGTTGAAGGGATGGCTGTGGGTAATATTCAATATTCAACTCAACAGGGCCTATCCTCATGATCTCTGGCGTGGGTACAGTGGAGTCCTTCACTGTCACAGTAAAACCTTAAGTTGGCACACTGGTTTGAGTAGAGAAGTTAATGAGTAATGACCACTGACGCAGACAGAGTATCAAATGCAATTAATAGGTTTAATAAACAGGAGCAGTTAAGTAGACAATGATTCCTCAGCAGATTATGGGATGGGTGTGCTGCAGTCTGGAGCTCCACAAGTTGTTCTGAGTGTTGTTAACCCACATGGACTTTTCTACACGAGTTTTTATTTCTAAACGTAATATACAAACAGACACTAATTTTGCCGCATCCATCCTGAACTATTAAAACAAAGTTGGAAGGAACAATAGAACAAAGTCTGGTTTAATGCAGATAATCAAACAGCTGTGCTCCATTAAAACATCCCATAAGAGTCAAATGCACTCCATTTGTTTGTTTGTTTGTTTGTTTGTTTTGAGACAGAGTTTCACTCTTGTCACCAAGGCTGGAGTGCAAGGGCAGGATCTCAGCTCACTAAAACCACCACCCCCTAGATTCAAGCAATTCTCAGTCTCCCCAGTAGCTGGGATTACAGGCGCACGTCACCACGCCTGGCTATTTTGTGTGTGTGTGTGTTTAGTAGAAACGGGGTTTCACCATGTTAGCCAGGCTGGTCTCAAACTCCTGACCTCAGGTGATCCGCCTGCCTCTGCCTCCCGAAGTGCTGGGATTACAGGCGCACTTCGTAGGTATTTAATTGCTTCAAACTGTGGGAAAGGAAAAGTAACTGTCACAGGAAAAGGAGCCTACCTAACGACCCTGCTACATACTCAGTTAGTGAGGCTGTGGTGTTCATTCAGGACATTCTCTGTCACTCAGTAGCATTTTGTGAGAGATACCATGAGGGTCTTATTTACTCAAAATTGAAAACATTGGAGTCTCCAGAAAATATTTTAAAATCATAGAAAATTTTCAGCATGTCTTAAGTAACAACCGAGTGGCATAGACGCTTGTGCTGTAAGTTTTATCTATAATAATATAATTGGCTCATAGTTAAGTGCTAAAATTACTACCTTAAATAAAAAATTCAAGTTAATCAAACATATGTTGAGCATTTGCAGAAGGGAAATGGAGATATTAAAGGAACTAGGCAAAGTTTCTACCCCAAGAGCTGTATATCAGTGTCTGTTATCGAGATGACAGAACCAAGTCATTTCCATGGCATAAAGTGTTTAAACAGAAGCATGGGCCAAGTGTGATGGCTCACACCTATAATCACAACGCTTTGGGAGGCCGAGGCAGAAGGATCACTTGAGACCAGGAGTTAGAGACCAGCATGGGCAACAGAGTGAGACCTGATCTCTATAAAAAATTTTAAACATTAGCTGGGTGTGGTGGTGCACACTAGTGGTCCTAGCTACTCAGGAGGCTGAGGTGGGAGGATTTCTTCAGCCCAGGAGTTCAAAGCTGCAGTGAGTTTTCATTGTGCTACTGCACTCCAGTCTGGGCAACATATTGCCACCTTGTCTCTCAAAAAAAAAAAAAAAAAAAAATCAAAAAACCCAGAAGCATGATATTTAAGTTGCAAGGCCTTGGGACTCCAATAGCCTGAAGAATGGACTAGAATATCCAGAAATTCCAGGTGAAATAAAACATTGATCGTCGTCTTCTATCTCCAGGCCAAAAGTAAGAAAATCGCATGGTACCATCCTCTACTACTGCTCTTGTGATAAGGCAGCGGGTCTAACACATATTTAGCAGTTGCCAAGCTCCAGGCATTGTGGTAAACCTTTGGCTTTATGACATTCACATTTAACTTTGACAAGTCTCTACAACAGAGGTCAATTTATCTCCAACTTATACTTGAACAATGAATCTCAAACAGATCCTGAAAAGTGTGGGAATTAGCAATGGTAATAAAAGCAATTTTATTTTGCTCCATTTTAGCCTGTGTCATAGAGTGGATGTACTGTTCCTATGCTGTGAATCATAAGTGCTCAGATGCCAACTGTCATGAGTATGGGAGCCACCCTTCCTGCTTAGTGCTGGCAAAGTTCGCCCATGTCAGTCTGCAGAGTCCATTTTGCTCTCTTTCGGCTTAAAATAGTTGAAAAGACACATATTAGAAGTCATCAGTAGGAATGATCAAATATTTGTAAATGAGGCATTTTGAAGGATAGATGAGAGATTTGGGGTTTCTTAACATAGGAAGGAGAGGGCTACTGAGAAACGAATAATCTTCTAGAACAGCGCTTCTTAGACTTCATGTGTCTAGGGACTTTGTCAGATGCAGATTCTGATTTCAGGAGGACAGAGATGGGTCCTGAAATCCTGCTCCCCCGTCATACCGCTCCTTGAACCACATTTTAAGAAGCCAGCCACTAGATGCATAGGGATGGATATTCTCTGAATGGCTAAGGGAGCTTCTCTCAGTTTCCTCTGACCACAGCCTAGGCAATGACTGAACACTAGTAGCAGCTGTCTGAATCACTGGGAATTGCTATTAGACATATCTTTCTGGGAAGATTTTTTGTTATAGAACATGCAGTGGTTTTATGAAAGCATGTGTCACTTTTTTTTTTTTTTTTGAGACAGAGTCTTGCTCTGTCGTCCAGGCTGGAGTGCAGTGGCGCGATCTCGGCTCACTGCAAGCTCCGCCTCCAGGGTTCACGCCATTCTCCTGCCTCAGCCTCCCGAGTAGCTGGGACTACAGGCGCCGGCCACCACGCCCGGCTAATATTTTTGTATTTTTAATAGAGACAGAGTTTCACTGTGTTAGCCAGGATAGTCTCAATCTCGTGACCTCGTGATCCACCCACCTTGGCCTCCCAAAGTGCTGGGATTACAGGCGTGAGCCACCACGCCCGGCCGCATGTGTCACTTTTTAATGTCG
Source organism: Papio anubis (assembly GCF_008728515.1). NCBI lineage: Eukaryota > Metazoa > Chordata > Mammalia > Primates > Cercopithecidae > Papio > Papio anubis. The sequence goes on from NC_044978.1 coordinate 15,141,397, forward strand.
TGTCACACTCTAAAGCATGACTTAGTGACAACCGTAAGAATGAAAAAATAAAAATAAAAAAAACAGCCATCAGATAAGGTGTTCCATTATGCGGAAAATCACAAATGAGGAAGTTCACCAGTTACTTTGGTCAGCTGTATGCACGAACCATAGATAAATATTTATCGCTAGTTCTCCCTTTTTTCTTCAAGTTGGAGAAGTGGTGGTTAAAACAAACAGACAGATACACTTTTTTTGTTGGTGGTGGTTGTAAAGAAAATGTGACAGCTTTAGATTCCTGCTTTTTTAGCATAGTAACAGAACTCCAGCTTATCATATGAGGGTCAGCATCCTTAGATTAACAATATATTTTTCTAAGTTGAATTTTCAGCATTTTTATATAGTCCATTTTACGTGGTTTCTCTCTCCTTAAAAGCAAATCCTGTTTGTGGGTTTAGTATGACTGCCCTGTCTGAGATTTCTGTTTTTGCAAAAAAAAAATCTTCTTGAGCTTTTTGCCTTCTGTGAAATGAAGAGATTAAAATTGGCTTTTGTAAATATGGGTAGAAAGATTATGAAGAATAGAAGAACTAATATAGAGATGGAATTTAAATTTTATTTTTCTAAATGACTTTCTTTGTTCTATCAGTCCACATGTAATTTTCAGATATTTTAAATGCTTTCAGGTATTTTAAATGCTATATATAGTATCTCATCAGTCCAATCATTTAGTGTTATTATCCTGAGTGGTTTTAGAAAATGTTTCTTTGTTTTGTGGGTAGAATTTCTCCCTCTACTGATTTTTTTTCTGTAAGTTTACAGTTATGACAGACATAAATCTGCTACTAATTGTACTTAGTATATTTTAAAAAGAGCCATTTTGTATTTCTATAAATAAACCTGCACGATGGTGGGCCTATCAGAAGTACTGAAAGATACTATTCTTAACTATTTTAATAAGGTATCCATTTTTAGGCACAAAGACAGGATTTCTCACAATGTTAAACAAAATGCCATTTCTTTAAAAGCAGAGACTGTTCTCATATGGTCACGATCCCTTGTTTTGTTGTTGTTGCTATCTTAAATCCCTTAATATTGTGACAAGATATTTCCATGTGCTCCCTAATTTTGAGAATTATTTTGCAAGATTAAAAAAAAAAAACCATATTCATTACAGCAACTGATCCTATAGTCATTTTACTGGTATCTGGCTATTCAACCAGCAGAATTCCACCTTCGCCCTGCAACAGGGGTCCTCCCGTTGGTTTTACACATTTCAATTGAGTATATTTAAAATATTACTTCATTAGACTTTGCACTTAAAAGGAACTAAACACATAGTACTTATGTGAATTTACTTCTGTAGAGCCTGTTGATTTAGGATTAGAAACAGTCCAGTTTACCAAAGTTCAGAAATCAAACCAAATTAGGACACTATACCAAAATTGTGGCATTTTAGTGCAAAAGATACATTTTCATTAAAAAGTACAATGTGGATGAACTGATAAATAAGTCAATAAAATCATTATTTGAGGTGTTTCATCTGGTTTACTCTTGATGTTGTATAGTCTATAGGTTTGGACAAAGGTATAATAACATATATCCACCACTATAATATCAAACAATGGTTTACTACCCTAAAAACCCTGTTCTCCATCTGTTCATCCCTTCCTCCCAGCAGCTCCTGATAACCACTGATCTTTCAACTGTCTCCACAGTTTTGCCTTTTCCAGATGTCATATGGTTAGAATCATACAGTATGTAGCCTTTTCAGGTTGGCTTCTTTCACTTAGTAATATGCATTTAGGTTTCCTCCACATCTTTTTATGGCTTGATAGCCCTTTGTCAGAGTTGAATATTATTCCATTATCTGAATATAAGACAGTTTATTTGTTCATTCAACGACTAAAGGGCACCTAGATTGCTTCCAAGTTTTGGCAATTATGAATAAAGCTGCTATAAGCATCCACACACAGATTTTTGTGTAAGCATGTTTTCAGTGCTTTGAGTAAATGCCAAGGAACTGAATGTTGGATTGTACTGTAAGAGTATGTTTACTTTTGAAAGAAATTGCCAAATTGTCTCCCAAAGTGGCTGTGCCATTTTGCATTCGCACCAGCAGTGAATTAGAGTTCCTGATGCTTGACATATTCATCAGTATTTGGTGTCTTCAGCATTTAAACTTGAGCCATTCTAATATGTGTAGTAGAATCTCACTGTTGTTTTAATTTGAAATTTTTCTATAACATCTGATATTTATCATGTTTTCTTTTTTGTTTGTTTTTTTTTTTTGAGATAGAGTCTCACTGTGTTGCCCAGGCTGAGCACCCACTATAGTTTCAGGAGAGAAAACTGCTAGGAAATATTACAAGAAATAACCCAAGGCTCCCTCTCTAGAGTTCAAGGCAGAGTAAGAGGTCTTGGCTTGAGATAAATATTTTAAATTTGAGAGTGTGTGTGTGTGTGTGTGTGTGTGTGTGTCATACAAAGATTTAGAGAGACAAATTGAGAGAATTAATTTTTATCCTCAGGAGTGAATACAATCATGTAGGGAAAGAGTGTTCATAGAAAAGCAAAGAGGACTAGGGATATCTCTGGAGTTTTCCAGCATGTTTAGGGGTCTAGTCAAGAAAGAGGAGCCAGCAAAGGACATGAAGAAGGAGCTGCCAGTGAATGTGAGATAGGAGACCAGCCTGGAGAAGGAAATGTTTCAAGGAAAGCGTGACTGTGCTAGTTGCTGCTAAGGAAGGGATCAAGCAAAATGAGACAGAGATTTAGCCTTAGCAAGCCATTGCTCATTGGCAACCTCCATAAGATCTGTTTGACTGCAGTGATCAGATGAAAGCCGATTGGAATGAATTGGCTACTTGGGAGACTGAGATGGGAGGATTGCTTGAGCCGAGTAGGTCAAGGCTGCAGTAAGCCATGGTCGTGCCACTGCACTGCAGCCTGGACAATAGAGCTAGACCCTGTCTCAAAAGACAGAGAAGGAGGCAGGAAAGAAGGGAGGGAAGGAGGGGGAGAAAGAGAGAGAGAAAGAGAGAGAGAGAGAAAGTGAGGCCAGGCATGGTGGCTCATGCCCGTAATCTCAGCACTTTGGGAGGTCAAGGCTGGTGGATCACGAGGTCAGGAGATCAAGACTTTTAACTTTTAATTTTCTTAAACTTTGGAGGGATTGTTCAAGACAGATTGGTAACAGGAAATTGCATACTAATTTATAGTGAACACTAATAATCTCCAAGACTCTCTGAAGATTCAAATTCCTTCTGCCACTAGGAAGCTTTAAAAATGTAGAATATGTACTTTTTATATATATATTATATTCAATTTAAACATTGAAAATTAGATGATAATTTACTGACTTTAAAGATGATTTTCTTTGTGTTTTATATACCATTTACTTTCCTTGACTTTCCAGAAGGCCTAGGGAGGCAGAAAAACACATATGACTCTTGGCTATATCTCTCAGTGTAACTTAGTTCCTATAAATTCTGGACGGCATGGGTCATGGAGCATGACCCATGGAGCATGACCCATGCCGAGACCTTCCTGGCCAACGTGGTGAAACCCTGTCTCTACTAAAAATACAAAAATTAACTGGGCATGGTGGCACACACATGTAGTCCCAGCTACTTGGGAGGCTGAGGCAGGCGAATCACTTGAATCCCGGAGGCAGAAGTTGCAGTGAACAGAGATCGGGTCACTGCACTCCAGCCTGGTGACAGAACGAGATACCATCAAAAAAAAAAAGAATAAAAGAAAGAAAGTGAAAGCAATGGAAGAGTAAACATTTTGCATAACAGTGAAAATGTGATTAGAATGTTACAAGATTCATAAAACCAACTGCCATTTAAAAACTGCAAGTAATTTCTTTCACATTCCAGTTGCATTTACAAATCTGCCTTTAAGAAAAGTATGTATGTTGTCCTTGCTTATTACCAGAACCCACAAAACAGTATATTTCTTTTGCTCTATGATACCTTGAACTAGCTGGGGTTCCAAGGTTCATCCCCTCTGCATATGTAACAAAAAATCATTTCAAATTCATCTTTGACAACCCTTATGAACAAATTCTTTGTACTTCTTGTGGCTATGTGAACTAGTTTATCTCTGATAAAGGTTCATGCTGCATTTCCTGCTGTATATGAACATTGTCCTACAACCACTGCCTTGTCTCATAAACATTTAAGGAATGGGCAAAGCAGGGACTAACAAGAACCAAAAGCAGCAACTCCTGGTTATACTTTTTTATTCCCTTTATCTTCCACTCCTAGTATACCTATGGAGCCTGTGGAAACATCATAAATTCTTGTTGACTGACACTGACAAACTTAATTAACTTACACATTTTACTTAACAACAGCAACGACAACAAGACAAGCCACATATTAACAATACTTCGAAATCATTGGGTGGACACACTAGGTGTGATCTACCATCCTCGGGGATTTAAACTGCCCTTGTGCAAACATACTTTATAAATTGAGACCTGGCAGGCACCCAGGGAGTGGTTAAGGTCTACATTTATTGCTGAACTTTGGCCCAACACCCTCAAATGATGGGCGGCATTCTGGGAGTAGTTAGCTGGGTGGAGATGAGCATGTGTCAGCAGAATAATTTGGTATTATTAGCATGACATTTGATATTAAATATAGTATAATAATCAGGGATCACTGTTTCTTGACTCAGAGAAGTCACAAACGTAAAAAGCATGAAAACAAGTTAATCCAAATTAGTTAAAACCAAATACAAGAATGACTCTGGTTCAATTTGACTGCTGATTAGATAATTAACAATTATGAGAAATAAGCTTGATAGTAATAGTTACTACAGTAAAATAGGTTTTTATTGTTGTTGTTTCATGTCTTTTTGGAGAGCTGAGCTAGGCTGGAGTTGGGGGAGAAGAGATGCTCTAGGTATACGCTATAATACTGCTTTTTCTCTCCAGACCATGAATTTAATCAGTCACTATTGTGCGTATGTGGAAAATTAAAAATTAAAAAATTCTGTAATTGATTGAATTTCATAGTTGACTATATAATTATGAAAGGAAATAAAATAGGACCATAATTGTTTATTTCTGTCTTCCTAAGTCATAGGACAAAGATCTAGGCATCTACAACAGATCAAATACAAAGAAGTTAACTTTTAATTTTCTTACACTTTGGAGGCATTGTTCAAGACAGATTGGTAACAGGAAATTGCATACTAATTTATAGTGAACACTAATAATCTCCAAGACTCTCTGAAGATTCAAATTCCTTCTGCCACTAGGAAGCTTTAAAAATGTAGAATATGGCCAGGCGCGGTGGCTCAAGCCTGTAATCCCAGCACTTTGGGAGGCCGAGATGGGCGGATCACGAGGTCAGGAGATCTAGACCATCCTGGCTAAAACGGTGAAACCCCGTCTCTACTAAAAAAATACAAAAAACTAGCCGGGTGAGGCGGCGGGCGCCTGTAGTCCCAGCTACTCGGGAGGCTGAGGCAGGAGAATGGCCTGAACCCGGGAGGCGGAGCTTGCAGTGAGCTGAGATCCGGCCACTGCACTCCAGCCTGGGCGACAGAGCAAGACTCCGTCTCAAAAAAAAAAAAAAAAATGTAGAATATATACTTTTATATATATTCTTATATTCAATTTAAAAATTGAAAATTAGATGGTAATTTACTGACTTTAAAAGATGATTTTCTTTGTGTTTTACATACCATTTACTTTCCTTGACTTTCCAGAAGGCCTGGGGAGGCAGAAAAACACATATGACTCTTGGCTATATCTCTCAGTGTAACTTAGTTCCTATAAATTCTGGACGGCATGGGTCATGGAGCACATAAACTACACTTAGGCTACTGGGTTTTACAAAGCTATCTGGTTTTATGTTACTCTGTTATTCAGATTCATCTGAAATTGAAATTATCACAAAATATTCATTTGCATTGTCATTATTGGGTATAGTCTGCTTATTTTTTAATCAAAGCATTTCAGTGTTATATTCGTTTGTTTCAGGACTCATGCCCGTTGCACAGCAGCCGGTTTATTGTGCTTCTAAGCATGGCATAGTTGGATTCACACGCTCAGCAGCGGTGAGGCTACGACAACCATCATATCTCATTTTCTCTTTGTACACATGCATAAAACATGAATTCTATAGAGAGGAATCACTTGAGAAATCAATTCTTTTGGATAAAAGATGGAAAAATAGCATACGTCCATCTCAATTACAAAAATAGTTATCAGATCACATAAAGGACCAAATAAATAATAGATCATTTTTAAATGAAGTAGATTCTAAATACAGATGTGTTATTAAAAAATGTATTAAGGATAAGTAATGGGGAGATCGTACTTATTTACAAAAATGACCCCAAATGTAAATATTGTTAACTTCAGGTTTTCTGAAATGCAAGATGCAATAGGCCCCAGCCGTTATTTGTCGCCAGAGATACAATGAAAATGACTGAGAACACGGAGCTAGAAGGAGGGGTGGGGCCAGACCTTTATTTGATAGAGTGGTCAAGGATAATGTCTCCATGGAGGCCTAGGGTGAAAGGTGTACAGAGCTTAGAAAAATACTTTAGACCTAATTAATCACATGCATTGATAGCATGAGGTAAGAATGCCTGCCTTTTTATAATTCACAAAAGAGCAGCTTGAATGGGGCCTGGCAAGCAAGGGGAACGTAGTTTGAGGTATGACTCAAGACACCAGCACAGGAGCCAGACCAAAAGCAGCCATGGGTCACTGTTGTGAGCTTGGATTTTATTTCAAGGGCAACCATCCATGGGGCTTTTACACACAGGAGTGATAAGATCAGATTTCCTTTGTTTGAAGACCATTCTGCCTGCTTTTGGAAATTGTATTACAAAGGACAAATGAAAAAGCAGAAAGAACAGTTGTAGGGGGGCTCTGGGTGGTTCATCTAGGTAAGACAAAGAGAGGATCTAGAGAGAGAAAGAGAAAAATATTAGTAATCAAAGAATTAGTAGGAGACAGAAAAAACAGATGCACAAATATTAACTGTTCAGTCGAAATGGAAGGTAAGTAGTTCTCACACTCTTAAATTGATTGGAAATTATTACTTAATTTGAAAAGACATAATCTTCAGACAGACTTCTTATAAACACATAAAGCTCTCTTACAAAGCAAAGTAAACCTTAAAGACCAGAAATTTTATATTTAAAATTACAAGACTGGAAACTTCTACAGTCAATTCTCATTATTCATGGTAGTGATGTTCCACGAAGTCATTTGCAAACACTACGTTAGTGTCTACTGAACCATTGTTTGGGGAAATACGGGGTTAAGTTCCTGAAAGCCTCTGGTCACAAAATTCCAATCAACCAGTCAATACCTAACCTTATTTTATGTGTATTCCTGTTTAAAGAAACCTTATTTATTATATGTTGTATGAACATTGAACTCATTACTAAAACACTTATTACTCATGCCTGAACAAAGTTTATCTAACACAAATATTTTCTGTACAGGACATCAGTCTTCTTACACTAAAGAACACTACACAGCACTTCTGCAGTGGGTTTAGCAGCCATTTTAAACAGCAGAATCACCAATAAGAAAGCACAAAATTAGAAAAACATGGCACGGCAGAGTATAGTCTTACTTGACCTCAGCAGGAACATGCACATCAGTGACTCAAATTTCTCACTGCCCTGTGCATGTCCACAAATAACCACAAATGCTCCACAAGTATTGGTTTCCAGGGTTACAGGTAAATTTTAGCAAGCAAATTTAACAAATTTGTTTATATGTAATTCATGAATAATGAGAATTGACTAATTTTTTAATAATTGCAAATAAAATCAGTAGTTGATAAATTAAGCCTAATAATGTTAGTCTGAAAATACTTAAATTGTCTTTCAGATAGGGCAGATTATTAAGAGTGTCTTTAGAATCAAAGTTCTAAAGATTTTCACTAAAAGTATTTTTAATTAAGTATTATTTGTTATACAACCACAATATCTGAAAGAAAACTTAGGATGTCAATTCTAAGTCTCAGCTGCTTAGCTTCAGGTTCCTGCAGAGTTCAGTAGATAAGAGAAGCTTACATAATTGTTTCCAGGAGTTGTCCAGTAATACTGATTTTTAAAAAATTAATTAGGTGAGACTTTCAGGAATTAATATAATACTTTAGGTATGTGTTATTTTACTATCTACTTACCAGTCATTGTTATATAGCTGGGAGGATATCTAACTAGTATTTTTTACATCAGAGAACTGTAAGATGCTTTAATGATCAGTTTGTCCTGTATTATATGTTTATGAAACTGCTGAAACCTACAACTTTCTAATTGGCAGTTGGCTGCTAATCTTATGAACAGTGGTGTGAGACTGAATGCCATTTGTCCAGGCTTTGTTAACACAGCCATCCTTGAATCAATTGAAAAAGAAGAAAACATGGGACAATATATAGAATATAAGGATCATATCAAGGATATGATTAAATACTATGGAATTTTGGAGTAAGTAAAACTGTATCTATTTTCTTTTAAATAATGAAACAAAGCATTTTTTAGACAAGCTATAAAAAGGGGTAAATAAGCTTATACAGTTGAGAAATGAACGCAAGCTTCAAACTTTTGGTTTGGCAAACTCTCTGGGAGAAAATTTTTTTTCTGGATGTGTGAATAGAATGTAAGTTTATACATTATGAATGCTACTTTGAAATATGTAAAATGCTTCATTACTACCTTCAGTTGTAAAGTTGACATTTAGTCACCTTTGAAGGCAATGATACCTTCTCTGCCTAAATTCCAAGCAATATTCAAATATACTCTTTGTGAAATATTGTAAGTTTTCGTAACTTCAACCACTTTTATAAGAAATAGTTGATACACACACATACTTTCTCAATGAATTATGTCAGAATTAGAGTAGTTGAGGATTTCACAGCACAGAATCATAGTTATCACGTTGAAGGAATCAGACCTGAGATCAAATCTTGGCTCTAGCACTAATCATGAACTTAGCCATCATACCTCTAGATGCTTCAATTTTCTCACATATAAAATAGAGATAATAGTGTAACAAACTTAGAGACTTTGAAAAAATTAAAATGATATATGTAAGGTACTTAAAACAGAAACTGGCAAAAAATAAAATTTTCAGTAAATGCTAGCTGTTTTCAATCATATTACTACACTAATAACATCTATATCTGGTAAGTCTAAGATCTACTGGTATGATAAAGATGAGAAAATGATCATTTGCTCAGTGAAAATAATGAGTATAAATTCCTCCTGCCAAAATGATAGAAGGTTACAGCTAAATTTATCAAATGATTTAGTTAATATCAATAGAAAAAAATCTAATTGAATAAATTAGATAAATAAGATATCTAATATGTAATTAAATAAAAACTGGAAGTAGCAATAGCTTAATGACACACATTTCCTTATAACATGTTCAAATTAATAGATTCTTCAGAAAATAACTTAAAATGAAGTGGTAACGTGCCTCATTCTTTCATCTCAAAATACTGTTTTCTTTATTTTTAGCCCACCATTGATTGCCAATGGATTGATAACACTCATTGAAGATGATGCTTTAAATGGTGCTATTATGAAGATCACAACTTCTAAGGGAATTCACTTTCAAGACTATGATACAACTCCATTTCAAGCAAAAAGTCAGTGAACAGCTTATGTGTTAGCCGTAGCCGTAAATAAGCACCAATGGCTTATATTCAGACCCTATCTTCATTTGAATATAGCTTTTAAATGAAATGTTACAGTTTTAAGTTTTCCTTCATGCATTTGATGATAAATATTTTCTAAATTTTGAGTGAAGTATATGGATAAAAAGTTATGAACTATTAAAATTGTGACGTGGACCAAAGCTAGGTTGTAATCTCAATAGTCTAAAAAATGATCAAAACAAATGATATTCAAGGAATATTCTGCTTTTCAGAAAGTGTATTTATATCTGTGTTTCATAAATATTAATGCTCTTCAGAACATCATTTTAAAGGAGATACTTGAATTGTTATTTAAATCAAACCAGATGTAAAACACTTACTTACGTAAAGTTCATACTTTAGAAGAGGAAAGCTACTTAACAAGGACAAATATTTCATAATAATAATTTCTACTTATATACCATCTTTCAACTGAACATTTCAGTTCTTCCAAGAGCTTCTTAAAGTAGCATATTTTGGGGGCAGTAGTTAAGGAATAAACTACAGTGTAAACATATCCCAGATGAAAACTGACGTATGGAAAAATGACAGAAAGTAACTGATTGACACTGTTGATTCACAGGTCAGTCTCCCATCTGGGAAAGATACTTCTTTCCTCTGCTCACTTTAAGAACTTTAACTGACTCCAAAAATCTCAGGAATTAAACTTTTAACAGTTACAGCAATAAAGAATAGTTAGTACTCCAAAAAAATGTTATATTTAAGATATGCTCAACAAGAAAAAAATGCAAATGTAACATTTTTTCAGATTACTTCTTTGTTGACTTGTACAGATTTCAAAAGTGCCTTTCAATACAACTTTTTTGTTCTTATCTCCATAAATTACTTAGTCTTCGATGTATAGGTGTCCAGGAAATGAAACCAATTTTGCCACAGACACAACTGTAAATGTTTTTGTACCTATGCTGAAACTCATAACAACACAGAGGTAAAGATAACTGTGAGGTTTTGCTTTTTTTGTTGTCAGCTGTCTTAAGAATCATTAAATACACCTGCTTTGGGTAACACTCTTTACAAGCAGTAATTAATGCTAATAACAATGAAAGCACAAGATTTCCAAATCAGTCGTTTTCTCAAAAAAATGTTGGATAAGTGACTCACCCTGTCTGCTAACTCCAGACCTCCCAGCCTGAGGCAAAATCTATCCATGTGAGGTTGATACAGATTTCCTAGAAGTACTGGAATGTTATCATATCTTGCCCTATTTTAATTCTGCTATAGAAAACTATTGCCTTCACTTTTAAGGATTAATTTGAATATGAGTAACTGTAGTCTAGATTTTCATTTAATGTGTTAGAGACAAAGTAGTGAACATCAATGAACATCTGATAGAGATAAATTGTAATCAGGCAAAAGCGTGTTTGTATGTTCTGGCAGTGACCAATCAGCAAATGATGTAGGTATGCCCAGTATCACTTATCTTCTGTATTTTTCTTCTGTCGTGTAAATATTATAAACTTTTATGGATAATTTTTGAACTAGTAGCCTTCAATATACATTCTGCTTTGAATTACTTTTTTCAAATCAATAAACTATGTAGACATTTAAAACCAAATCTCAAGTAGAACTGAAAAATGTGAGGTGCATAAGTTAAGTTAAAAACTTACTTTAAATCTTATGTTCTATAGGTAACTCTAAATAAATTCATACTGTTATATCTCTCTGTATACCAGTTGAGAAAATCATTAAATTGAAGTGTGGGGGAGGGGGACCTTGGTTTCTTGTATTTTTCAGTGAATATGCTAATGTAAATGGTATATTTTTGAAATGTGTTTTTCTTAGTAAAATGAAGTTGGTACTCTTAGAACAGCAACACTAGAAACATGTAGACATTGAGAAAAAGGTCGAGACTTCATAATGACATTGAAATGTCCTACAAATTTTATTTTCTCATATAAAAATAAATTTAGACACGTGTAATATCATTTAACAGTCAAGTGATTATATGACAATTTCTCCTTACTTTTGCTCTCTTTATAAATTTAGCACACTGAAGAGGTCTGAGAATGCAAATTTTGACAGAAGTTCAAGGTATTTCACATACTAAACATCATCGGATGGTTTTTCTTAAATTAGAATTTCAAAAGGGAAATGTACTGGTGCGTAGGAAAAGGTGATTGGATCCAGGGTCACATTTGTTGTCATAAGGTCTCCATCTCCTTTTCTCTTGTTAGCGTCCCTTCTGGGCAGGTCTCTCACATGATGACTTCCCGGATCTACAGGCCTGATTCCCAGCAGGTTCCAGTCCACCAAAACAAGAACTGATTTGGCCTTGCCTAGTTTATATGCCCACTACTGAGACAGGCCTTGTGGTCAGAGAGATAGCTACTCTGCCTGCCCAGAAGGAGATGGCATACCTCCCCAGAGCTGGTAGAATTATGGAGTGGGAAGGAGACAGGAGAGGTGGGCAGGACATTGACCTGAGTCCTATGGACTAAGACAAGGAGATGGAAAATTTCCAAAGGGAAAATCACACTGTCATTACCAGAAAGGTGAATGCATGTTGAGGTGACAAAAACAATAGCCACTGTAGAGAAAGAAAGAGTGAGTAAAAGATGAGTTACCTCTTGATCCTTTGGATAAGTTTGCATACATCTTGGTTCCTGTAACATGCCTAGATCCATGTTTTCAAAGTGTGTGAAAAACTGGATCACTCTGGATAGGGTATGATAAAAGAGGAGATAATGAATGGAAAATATAGGAGGCATCTCATGCATATATGATTCTACTCATTCTTGATATAAAATATATTTCTCATTGTGAATCACAATGAAAAAGGTTCAAAAGCTACTTGCTTTAATATTGACTGCAAAACTGCAATCATTGCCTCTAGACTTGCTTTGTTTTTGAGATTCTGAATATATGACCATCTTAATTCTACCATTACATTCAAGCTTATTAACATCCTTTCTTTTTTCTTTCCTTTTGTTGCTTTCCTTCGTTCTTAGACAAAGTCTCACTTTGTCACTCAGGCTGGAGTGCAGTGGCATGACGTGGCTCACTGCAGTCTCAACTTCCTGAGCTCAAGTGATCCTCTGGCCTCAGCCTCCCAAGTAGTTAGGATCACAGGCATGTGCCACCATGCCTGGCTAGCTTTTGTATATTTTTAAAACTCCTCCTGCCTTGATATTGGCACCATTTCTAATTCTTCCTACTAAAATCTCATTGTCAGCATATAGTTACATTAAATTTTATAAGATTTCTAAGGTTATCTTTGAACTATGAAACTACCTTTTCCCCACAGTTTTTAAGTAACATTTCCACACATAACATTCACTCATTCAACAAATAACAATTGGCTGGGTGTGGTGGCTCCTGTCTGTAATCTCAGCGCTTTGGGAGGCCTAGGCTAGTGGATCACCTGAGGCAAGGAGTTCAAAACCAGTCTGCCCAACATGGTGAAACCTCATCTCTACTGAGAAAGAAACAAACAAAAACATACAGAAATTAGCTGCACGTGGTGGCGGCTGCCTGTCATCCCAGCTTTCCAGGAAGCTGAGGCAGGAGAATTGCTTGAACCCAAGAGGCGGAGGCTGCAGTGAGCCGACATCACACTACCGCACTCCACCCTGGGTGACAAAGCAAGATTGTCTCAAAACAAACAACAAAACAAACACAAATAATTATTGAGAAACTGTGTTGTTGGAAAATTCATATATACATGTTTAAGTATATTATATTCTTTGTAGATGTTAGTGCAGACATGTATCAATTACTAGGTCCAATATGGAAAACAGCATTTGAGTCCTGAAGAAATGTAATATGGGGAACTATTAATAGTTGCAAAGATCCTGGAAGAGCCAAAGAGCCAAACATGGGTAATGAGGCAACCTAGCAACAGCAGGAAGGTTCTATCACCTCCAGAACTGGTGCAATTCAGGGTACTACCAGTGCCAAGGAACCAATGGGAGGCTGCCAATCAAAGCTGGGGCTACTGAGCAGGGGCTGTCAGATGGGAATTGGAATCCTGGAGGGGACAGCCACTGTCAGAGATGCCACCCAAAGAGAGTGGAGGGGGAGGAAATACCCTGGAATCTCCCCCTGCAATATCCTATCAAGTATCTCTTAGCTAGGAAGGGAGTTACGAAAAACGTGATTTTCAGGGTCAGCCGTTTGCATTACACAGCAGAGCAGCACAAGGGAAGGCTGTGGATTTGAGAACAAACAGGCAAATGACATACACTTTATATTTTTCTCTGCTACAATATGGATTTGGACTTGCTACTTACTCCCTTCTAAAGCTTGTTTTTGTTTTTGTTTTGTTCTGAGAGGGAGTTTTTTTTACTCTTGTTGCCCAGGCTGGAGTGCAATGGTGCCATCTTGGCTCACTGCAACCTCAGCCTCCTGGGTTTAAGTAATTCTCCTGCCTCAGCCTCCCAAGTAGCTGGGATTACAGGCACCCGCCATCACACCTGACTAATGTTTTGTATTTTTAGTAGAGACAGGGTTTCACTATTTGGCCAGGCTGGTCTAGAACTCCTGACCTCAGGTGATCCACCTGCCTTGGCCTCCCAAAGTGCTGAGATTACAGGCATGAGCCACCGCACCCAGCCTGAAGCTTGTTTTTAAGAATCATGAGTAAAGATATCACTCTAACTCCATAGGTATTCAATGGTGTGATGTTTCTGGGGTCTAGTCCCACAGTAGCTAATGGTCCTATAGTCATTTGCATGTAACTAATAGCCTATGCATTTTGCTATACAGATGTATGGATTTATTACTAATTCCTATCACTAATCCTTAACATCATTTGTCTTACTACTGTGACTTTAAGTATGTGTTCAAAAACTACTGTCTCATTCTCACTTACAAGTGCTATGAAGGAAACAAGGCTACTAAAAGATGTTGGGCCAGGCACAGTGTCTCACGCCTGTAACCCCAGCACTTTGGGAGGCCGAGGTGGGCAGATCATTTGAGGTCAGGAGTTTGAGGCCAACCTGCCCACATAGCGAAACCCCATCTCTACCAAAAAATACAGAAAAATTAGCCGGTCATGGTGGTACGTGCCTGTAGTCCCAGCTACTTGGAGGCCGAAGTGGGAGGATCGCTTGAACCTGGGAGGCAGAGGCTGCAGTGAGCTGAGATCATGCCACTGCACACCAGCCTGGGTGACAGAGTGAGACCCTGTCTCAAAAATAAATAAATAAATAAATAAATAAAACATGTTGACTGCCTTGTTAGATCTTACTACATCTTTAAGCTCAATCTGCTAGGTTTAAATTGAAAAAGGATAAACTGTTAAATTCCTGCATTTAGGTTGCCCTAAAGTAATTTCATGCTAATGACATACCATTATTTAAAATCTAAAGTACACATTTACGTAAATTTTTATTTGCCCCTAAATTCATGTGTGTGTGTGTGTGTGTGTGTATGTGTGTGTGTGTAGAACCGAACTAGATCAATGGCTTTCAAATATTTTGCTCCTATACCCACAAAATAATTTTTATAACTGTGTATTCTTTGTCATAATTGAGTAAGAGTAGCAAATAATTCAGATAAACCCTGAAATTCATGGCTTAACACAATAGGTTTTTTTTTTCTTTACACACACAAGAATCTAGTGCTGTATTCAGTGAGCAGCTTTTCATGAGGTTGTTCAGGATCCTTCTACCTTGTAGCTCCCCTGTCTATAGCTTTCAAATCATTTACTTCCAGTCAGTGAACTCGAGAAGAAAGAATGGGCAGGCATGCCTCCTTCTTGAACATTTCAGCCTGGAAGTAACATGCATTATTTTGACTCATAGTCCACTGGTGAGACTAGTCCCATGGCCCTATCTAAATGCAAGGGATACTGGGAAATGTAGAAACTGCAGGTGATGCCTCCCAGGAACAACTCTACACACCACAGAGAGGCTGAGTTTTTAATCGATAAATCATCTTTGTCTTTGCCACATTTAATATCCCTGTAAATCCCTTGCTCCTCACACTGAAAACATTTTACTCCTACTCAAGGGTAATATCCTGAAATCCTATGCCGTTACTATACCCACCTTAGATTTAGAATCACCAACAGATGCACAGTCCTCCCTGTCAGGAAGCACGTGGCTTCTCATGATCTAGTGACCTATGAACTTAAAAGACAATTTCTCTCATCTGCTCTGTGTGTCCACACACACAAACACTCTAATGATGAGCGAGAAGAGAAAAATTGCAATAAAATACCTCATTTGGAAAAGAAAAGAATGGGATACAAACCAGTGTGTGGTCAACAGCAATGAGACAGTCCTACCTTGTAGGCATTATGAGGTCTTTCTTCCCTGACAGTGGGGAATTTCCTTGCTGATATTGAAATCTTCCATTTGGGATTCGTAATTTTACCATTGTGCTCAGGAGCCTCTCTCTCTTAGTGAATTTTTTCTTTGTCTATTATCCTTCATCTTTTGGTGCCAGATCTTCTGGGAAGTGGTGGAGTTTACACATACTGTGTCCTGTCAATGCAAGTTTCTTTGAAACCCAAGGTTTATTTTGTCTTAAACGGTTAAAAAGCTTTTTTTTTTTTTTTTTTTTTTGAGGCGGGGGGATGGCATCACATTCTGTAGCCGAGGATGGAGTGCAATGGTGTGATCTCGACTCACTACAACCCCTGCCTCCCAGGCTCAAGCTATTCTCCTGCCTCAGCCTCCCAAATAGCTGGGATTACAGGCACGTGCCACCATGCCCTGCTAATTTTTGTATTTTTAGTAGAGACGGGGTTTCACCATGTTGGCCAGGCTGGTCTCAAACTCCTGACCTCAAGTAGTCTGCCCACCTAGGCCTCCCAAAAGGCTGGGATTACAGATGTGAGCCACCAGGCCCAGCCCAGTTAAAAGCTTTTAAATTCTGACTTGGGGTTTCTTCAGCTGTGCATCATATTAAAAAAAATTAGTAGGTCTGATCTATTTACTTCTAGTGAATTTCATTTGCTTTAAAACACTGAAATATTTTTAAAGTCATAAGTCATTAACAGTCATAATTTTCAAGCCTGATATTGTTATTTTGTACCCTACCCACTCATTATTCCTCTCTTCTTTCAACATAATGGCAGTACACTGAGGAAAGTAGGCTTGGATAGAACTCACACTTGAAATGTGTCATAACTAAGGGTTAATGGATCATTCATGCAGAAAACATTCCTTGAGTCTTATCATTCTGTGCTTAGAGACTAGAAGCAGTTGACTTTTCCAACCCAAAAACCTCCACATTTTTGGATTACCTCTTCTTTAAGTTTTAATTGCAAACAAGCCAATTCCAGCCTGAGCTCACCTCTTGGTTCTCTACTTTGCTAGATGTAATCAGAAAATACCAAAACATACCATTATCATTCTATCTCTGAACCCCTTCACGTAGGAATTGGTCTTGGTAGGCATGGGAGGGAACATACTCACCAAATGTTTTATCTTTGCTTAACATGGTCCTGCACTCTTCTAGCCTCACAGCCCACAACTCACCTGTGAAGCCAATGCGGGATACATTAGGTTTGTTGTTGTTTGGTGGCATTTCACTTCTGGAATCAATCTGTATTAGCTAAGGTAATGCTCAGTATTATAGGAGATAATTCCCCAAATCGCAGGGGCTTAACAAAATACAAATTTATTACTCTCAGATGCAAGAATTGAATGCAGGTGTAGAGTGGGCAGCATTCCAAAGGGGGTGATTCAGAGATTCAGGTCCTTTACATTTCATAGCTCCACCATCTCTCAGAGCCTTGGGATCTACTCAGAGGGCGGACAAGGCACACCTGCTCCTTAATCACTTCAGCCTTTTCTGATACCTTTTGTAGAGCTACTTAAATGGTCCTACCTGGGTGCAAGGGTGGGCTCTTAGTGCTGGGAGATGTAAACTCTGCCTGGGAACCCACTTTCCAGCAACAGTGCTACCCTTTGGAAAGGTAAGTATTTATCTTTGCTGGAGAGCTGGCTATTCCTGCCATACCCCTCTCATATTTTTAAGTTTAAATATAATATATATAAATTTAAATTCATTACAAAGTAGTTACTTTTGTAGATTTTCAATATTGGCTTTAAAAATGTCCAATGGGTGATAAATACCATAACCAATTTATGAACCACTTTAAAATTCAAGAACACGGTCCTTCTCAAGAGTCAGAAATTTTGTATTGTTTTGTTTTATCATTCAACTCATAGTTGCTTCCTCTACAGAATTTTATTCTAAATATTTTTCTGTGAATGTTATGATTATAGCTCTGCAACAAGTATACATACACACACACGTTGAATTTTGAATTTTGTTTTTCATAAGGTCTAAGTGGATTTGATATAGTTAAAATAATACACAATTGATCAAAATAACAATGATATTAACATTTTTTTAAATGTTTAAATTTTAATAGCTTTAGTGGTACAAGTGGTTTTTGCTTACATGGATGAATTGTATAGGGGTGAAGTCTAAAATTTTAGTGAACCTGTCACCCAAGTAGCGCACATTGTACCCCATAGGTAGTTTTTCATACTAAATGCCCTTCCCATCCTGCCCTCCTTCTGAATCTCCAGTGTCAACTATATCATTCTGTATGCCTTCGCATACCCACAGCTTAGCTCCCACTTATAAGTGAGAACATGCTGTATCTGGTTTTCAATTCCTGAGTTACTTGACTTAAAATAAGGCCTCTAATTCCATCCAAGTGACTGCAAAAGACATTACTTCATTACTTTTAATGACTGAGTAGTATTCCATGGGAGATATTATATATATTAAATATATATATATATAGTGGATAATATAATATATGTTAGATTCCATATCTTCACAATTGTGAATTGTGCTGCTATAAACATATGCATGCAGGTGTCTTCCTGTTATAGTGACTTTTTTCCTTTGGGTAAATACCCAAGTGGTAGGATTTCTGGATTGAATTGTAGTTTTATTTCTAGTTATTTAAGAAAACTCCATACTGTTTTCCATAGAGGTTGCACTAATTTATATTCCCATCAGCAGTGTATAAGCATTCCATTTGCACCATATCCATGCCAACATATATTGTTTTTCTGACTTTTTAAATAATGACCATTCTGGCTGGGGTAAGGTGGTATCTAATTGTAGTTTTAATTTGCATTTCCTTGGATGACTAGTGATGTTGAGCACTTTTTTCGTGTTTGTGGACATTTGTATATCTTCTATTGAGAAATGTCTATTCATGCCCTTTACCCACTTTTTTACAGGATGATTTTTTTTTTTTTTTTCTGGCTGATTTCTTTGAGTTCCTTGTAGATTCTGGATATTAGTCCTTTCTCAGATGCATAACTTGCAGATATTTTCTCCCATTCGATAGGTCATCTGCTTATGCTGATCATTTCTTCTTGCTATGCAGAAGTTTTCAGTTTACTTACACCACATGTATTTATTTTTGTGTTTGCTGCATTTGCTTTTGGGGTCTTAATCATAAATTCTTTGCCCAGGCCAATGTCCAGAGGAATTTCTTCCAGATTTTCTTGTAGTTTTTTTGTTTGTTTGTTTGTTTCAGATGTTAAATATAGGTGTTTAATCCATCCTGAGTTACTTTTTGTATGTGGTGAAAGATAGGGATCCAATTTCATTCTTCTACATGTAACTATTGTATTTTCCTAGCACCGTTTATTGAATAGGGTGTCCTTTCCCCAATTTATGTTTCTGTACACTGTGCCTAAGATCAGTTGGTTGTTTTTGCCTTTATTTCTGGATTCTCTATTCTGTTCCATTGATCTTTTACCAGTACCATGTTGTTTTGGTTACTATAGACTTGTATAATCTGAAGGTGGGTGATGATGCCTCCAGATTTATTCTTTTTGCTTAGGACTGCTTTGGCTATTTGTCTCTTTTTGGTTTCATATGAGTTTTAGGAATTTTTTTTCTAATTCTCTCAAGAATGATGTTGGTAGGAATTGCACTGAATCTATAGATTGTTTTGGGCAGTATGGTCATCTTCACAATGTTGGTTCTTCTAATGCATGAGCATGGTGTATATTTCTGTTTGTTTGTGCCATCTATGATTTCTTTCAGCACTGTTCTATAGTTCCCCTTGTAGAGATCTTTCACCTCCTTGGTGAAGTGTATTTCTAGGGTTTTTTTTTTTTTTTGTAGTTATTTTAAAAGGGACTGAGTTCTTCATTTGATTCATAGCTTTGTCATTGTTGATGTATTGCAGTGCTATTGATTTGCGTATATTTATTTTGTAACCTGAGACTTTACTGAGTTCATTTATCAGCTCTAGGAGTCTTGCAGGAGTGTTTAGGGATTTCTACATATGAAATCATATCACTTTCAAACAGAAATAATTTGATTTCCTCTTTTCTAATTTGGATGCCCTTTACTTATTTCTCTTGTCTGATTGCTCTGGCTAGGATTTCCAGTACTATGTTAATAGAAGTGGTGACAGTGGGCATCCTTGTCTTGTTCTTGTTTTTAGGAGAAATGCTTTCAACTTTTCTCTATTCAGTATGATGTTGTCTGTGGGTTTGTCATATATGACTTTTATTATTTTGAGGTATGTTCCTTTTATGCCTAGATTGTTGAAGGTTTTTATCACAAGGGGATGCTGGATTTTATTGAATGACTTTTCTGCAACTATTGAGATTATCATATCATTTTTGTTTTTAATTGTGTTTATGTGATGAATCACATTTTTTTAAAGACAGGGTCTCATTCTGTTGCCCAGGCTATAGTGCAGCGGCATGATCACAGCTCACTGGAGCCTCAACCTCATGGGGTCAAGATCCTCCTGCCTCAGTTTCCCAAGTAGCTGGGACCAGAGGTGCACACACACCACCATACCCAGCTAGTTTAGTAGTAGTAGTAGTAGTAGTAGTAGTAGTAGTAGTAGTAGTAGTAGTAGTAGTAGAGACAAGGTCTCGTTATGTTGCCCAACCTGGTCTCAAACTCAGATTCCCAGAGTGGTGGGATTACAGGTGTGTACCACTGTACCCAGCTGAATCACATTTATTGACTTGCATATGTTGAACTATCCCTGTAACCATGGAATGAAATCTGCTTGATCGTGGAGAATTATTTTTGTTCTGATATGCTATTGGATTTGTTTTGTGTGTGTTTTGTTAAGGACTTTTGCATCTATAGTCATCAGGGATATTAGCCTGGAGTTTCCTTTCTTTGTTATGGCCTTTCTCGGCTTTTGTATTAGGGTGAAGTTGGCTTTGTAGAATGAGTTAGGGAGGATTCCTTCTTAATCTTTTGGAAAGTTTCAGTGAAATTGGTACCAATTCTTCTTTGAATGACTGGTGGAATTTGGTTGTGAATTTGCTGGACTGTTGGCTTTTTGTTGTTGTTGGCAATTTATTTTATTACTGATTCAATCTTATTGCCTGTGATTGGTCTGTTCAGGATTTCTATTTCTTCCTTATTCAAGCTAAGAAGATTGTATGATTCTAGGAATTTATTCATTTTCTCTAGATTTTCTATTTTGTATGCATTTAGGTGTTCATTGTAGTTTCTTTTGTATTTCTGTGGTGTCAGTTGAAATGTCTCCATTTTCACTTCTAATTGAGCTTATTTGAATCTTTCCCCTTCTTTTCTTGGTTAATCTAGCCAGTGGTCTATCAATTTTGTCTATCTTTTCAAAGAACCAGCTTTTTGTTTCATTGATCTTTTATTTATTTTTTATTTCAATGTCATTTAGTTCTGCTCTTATCTTTTTATTTCTTTTCTTTTCTTTCTTTCTTTTTTTTTTTTTTTTTTTTTGGTCAGGGTTTTGCTCTGCAAGCCAGGCTGGAGTGCAGTGATGTGATCTTAGCTCACTGCAGCCTCCATCAACCTCTAAGACTCAAGCGATCCTCCCACCTCAGCCCCAGCAAGTAGCAGCGACTTCAGGCACACACCACCAAGTCCAACTAATTTTTGTATTTTTAGTAGAGATGAGGTTTCGCCATGTTGCCCAGACTGGTGTCAAACTGCTGAGCTTAAGTGATCCGCCCACCTTGACCTCCCAAAGTCCTGGGATTACAGGCATGAGCCACTGCCCCTGGCCACATGCTATTCATTTTCTTCTACTAGATTTGGCTTTCATATGTTTTTATTTTTCTAGTTCCTCTAGCTAGGATGTTAGGTTGTCAATTTTTGATTTTTAATAATTTTTGATGTAGGCATTTAGCACTGTAAACTTTCCTCTTACTGCTTTTGCTGTATTCCGGAGGTTTTGATAACTTAGGTCACTCTTATCACTCATTTCGAAAAATTTTAAATGTCCATCTTGATTTCATTGTTAAGCCAAAAATCATTCAGGAGTTGATTGTTTAGTTCCCGTGTATATTTGTTTAAGGGTTCCTTTTGGAATTGATTTCCAGTTTTTTCATCTATGGCTGAGAAGATACTTGATACGATTTTTATTTCTTTTCCTTTTTCTTTTTCTTTTCTTTTTTTTTTTGAGATGGAGTCTCATCTTGTCGCCCAGGCTGGAGTGCAATGGCATGATCTTGGCTCACTGCAACCTCCGTCTCCCGGGTTCAAACAATTCTCCTGCCTCAGCCTCCTGAGTAGCTGGGATTACAGGCACCCACCACGCCCAGCTAATTTTTGTATTTTTAGTAGAGACAGGGTTTCGCCGTATTGGCCAGGCTGGTCTTAAACCTCATGATCCTCCCACCTAGGCCTTCGAAAGTGCTAGGTTTACAGGTGTAAGTCACTGTGGCTGGCCTGTGATTTTTATGTCTCAAAATTCATTGAGACTTGTTTTGTGGCCTATCATATGGTCTATCTTGGAGAATGTTCTGTGTGCTAATGAGAAGAATGTATATTCTGTATTCTCAGGTAGAATGCTCTGTAAATGTTTGCTAGGTCCATTCGTTCTAGAGTGTAGTTTAAGTCCAGTGTTTCTTTTTTGACTTTCAGCCTTGATGATCTGTCTAATGCTGTCAGTAGAGTGTTAAAGTCCTCTATTATTTTTGTGTTGCTGTATATCCTTTCTTAGGTCTAGTAGTAATTGCTTTATGAATCTGGGAGCTCTAGCATTAGGTGCATATATATTTAGGATTGTTATATCTTCTTGTTGAATTGATCCTTTTATCAATTTATAATGCCTTTCTTTCTCTTTTTTTACTGTTGTTGCATTAAAGTCTGTTTTATCTGATACAATAATGGCTGGTCCCACTCACTTTTGGTCTCCATTTGCATGAAATACTTTTATGCACACCTTTATCTTGAGTCTATAAGAATCCTTATATGTTAGCTGTGTCTCCTGAAGATAGCAGATATTTGGTCTTTGATTTTTTTTAAATCTATTCTGCCAATGTATCTTTTAAGTGGATCATTTAGGGCATTTGCATTTGACATTAATATTGAGTTGTGAGATATTCTTCCAGCCATGTGTTGATTTTTTAATTGTGTTATTGTTTTATAAGTCCTGTGAATTTTATGCTTTCAGGAGTTTCCATTCTAATGCATATATACCTTTTGGTTCAAGATTTAGAACTCCTTTTAGCATTTATTGTAGAGTTGGTTTATTGTTGACAAATTCTCTCAGCGTTTGCTTGTTTAAGAAAGACTTTATTTCTCCTTTATTTATTCAACTTAGTTTTTGGCTGGATACAGAATCCTTAATTGACAGTTTTTCTGTTTAAGGAGACTGAAGTCAGGACCCCAGTCCCTAATGACTTATAAGGTTTCTGCTGAGAAGTCTGCTATTGGTCTGATAGGTTTTCCTTTATAAGTTACTTGACGTTTGGTCTCACTACTCTTTTTTTTTTTTTTTTTTTGAGACGGAGTCTCGCTCTGTAGCCCAGGCTGGAGTGCAGTGGCCGGATCTCAGCTCACTGCAAGCTCCGCCTCCCGGGTTCACGCCATTCTCTGGCCTCAGCCTCCCGAGTAGCTGGGACTACAGGCGCCCGCCACCTCGCCCGGCTATTTTTTGTATTTCTTAGTAGAGACGGGGTTTCACCGTGTTAGCCAGGATGGTCTCGATCTCCTGACCTCGTGATCCGCCCATCTCGGCCTCCCAAAGTGCTGGGATTACAGGCTTGAGCCACCGCGCCCGGCCTGGTCTCACTACTCTTAAAGTTCTTTCCTTCACATTGACGTTGGATAACTTGGTGACTATATGCCTTGGTGATGCCCTTTTTTAATCCATTCTACCAATCTGTACCTTTTAAGTTGAACATTTAGACTATTTGCATTTGACATTAATATTGTGCTTCTGGACTGGGCACAGTGGCTCAGCCCTATAATCCCAGCACTTTGGGAGGCCAAGGTGGGAGGATCACTTGAGGTCAAGAGTTCGAGACCAGCCTGGCCAACATGGTGAAACCCTGTCTCTACTAAAAATACAAAAATTAGTCGTGTGGTGGTAGGCACCTGTAATCCCAACTACTCAGAAGGCTGAGGCAGAAGAATCACTTGAACCCGGGAGGCAGAAGTTGCAGTGAGATCTTGCCACTGCACTCCAGTCTGGGTGGCAGAGTGAGACTCTCTCAAAAAAAAAAAAAATTTGCTTCTCGTACTTGGATGTCTAGATTTCTAGCAAGGCCAGAGAAATTTTCCTCAATCATTCCCTGAAATAATTTTTCCAAATTTTTAACTTTTATTCAGCCTCAGGAGCACCTATGTTTCTTAGGTTTTGCCATTTTATGTAATCCCATATTTTTTGGAGACTTTGATTATTGCTTTTAATTCTTTTTTCCTTTATGTTTATCTGATTGGATTAATTCAAAAGCCTTATCTTTAGACGCTGAAATTCTTTCTTCTAGTCGGTCTATTCTATTGTTAAGACTTTCCACTGCATTTTGTAGTTTCCTAAATGTGTCTTTCATTTCCAGAAGTTCTGATTGCATTTTCTTTAAAACATGTATCTGTTTAGAAAATTTTTCATTTCTATCCTGATTTTCTAAAATTTTTTTATGTTGGCTTTCATAATTTATTTAAGTTGGTTTTAATTTCTTCATGTTGATTTAATTTCTTTATGTTGGTTTCTCTTGTATCTCCTTGAATAGCTTAATAATTAACCTTTTTAATTATTTGTCATGTATTTTGATTTGGATCTACTGCTGGAGAGTTAGTGTGATCTTTTGGGGGTGCTCTAGAACCCTATTTATTTATATTGCCAGAATTGTTTTCCTGGTTCCTTCTTATTTGGGTAAACTATTTATTATTATTCTTGAATCTATTTTTTATTAGACTATGGTTTTTTATATCTCTTGTTTCCCCTTGAGGATGTGACTTTAATGTTTATAGTTTATTGTCACCTAGCTTCAGCTCTGGTTGCTTTCAGTGGTGAAGACTCTGTATGAGTTCCTTGGTTATGGAGAATCTTTGTGTGATGGCTTTCTTCAATGCTGGCTGCAGTAATGATGTGCTGGGTGTGTGAGCAGGTTCATTGTCCCCTACTGGGCTGGAATAACAGGGATCTCATGAAGCTTATCTCATTTCCCAGAGATGTGCACTTAAAATTTTTTCCCCTAGTATTTTTTATTCACTGGATTGAACAATTCAGTCTTCTGGCCAGTCTGAGGTGCCCACAGGTCAAAAACAGCTATGGCTAAAGCAGGCAGGTAAATACAAACCCCAGTATAGGCAGAGATCCCAGCCTTTACCGCAGTAGCTGGGGAAGTTATCAGTGAAATGCACCGAGGTATTTTTGAGGATAGATAGGGAGCTGCCACAGCTCTGCTTCCAGCCAGCAGGAAAGCGATCCACTTTTCCATCACACCCCTAACTCAGTGTTCCAGCTGTTCACATCAGACAGGCACCTCTTTTCATCTGCAGGAAGGCTCATGCTCCATGTAGAGAGGGGTTGTGACTCTACATTTTAAACAGGCCTGGATGGCACTCTTCCTTTGAGAATGCTCCAGAAATGTTCAGGAATGGTCCTGAAATGTTCCAGGAAGGCTGTCTACAGATCTACCCATGCCAAGCTCCCATAGGAGTTGCCCCAGCTGTGTCTGTAATGGTAGATGAAGGGGAGAAGTAGTCCCCATCTCCACGACCCTTCATGAGCACCAGGGCTGCCTGACTGTTGGGATAAGAGCCGCAGATTTTCCCCACTAAGCCCAGAACTGTACCTGTGCCTCTGCTGAAAGAAACTTCCCACAAGTGGAAAGTTCAGGGACTCAAGGCCTGCAGTCTTGCTTCTTTTGTCCCATGGGGTGTTCCTTAATGTGGTGCACTCCCCTTCCAGCTATGAGTAGGTGTCGCTGAGAACCAGACTACTGTGAATGCTGCTGTTCCTCTGGGTCTAGCCACCCAGTGGGTCTCCCACACTCCAAGCTGGTGCTAGAAAATGTCTGCAAGGGATCCAGTGATGTGACATGTCCTCTAGTCTCACGGCAGCGGGTAACAGCACCAGCTCTGATGGAGTTAGGAGGGCAGTGATGTAGACTCTGAGACTTCCTTAGTTATAAATAGCCTTAGTGTGTTGACTTTCTCGAATGATAGTAGTAGTAGTAATATATGGGGCATGTGGACAATATACTACTTGAGTAGTAACCAGACTCAAGGCCTACTGGTTAGCTAGGGTGATGCAGTCAATGGTGAAGGCCAAAGTCACACAAAAGTTTTCTTTTTTTTAATTTATTTTTTTATTATACTTTAAGTTCTAGGGTACATGTGCACAACATGCAGGTTTGTTTCATATGTATACATGTGCCATGTTTCTTTTTCTAGGGCTCTGTGTGATTGTTCTTGCACATGTTATAAAAGGCTAGAGGCCGTTGGCTTCCAGCCAGGAGGTGGCACTTGCAAAACAGCACCAGCCATGGTGGTAGCTGTGAAATTTGTGCTTGCCTTATGTTACCCAAGGGAGGTATTCCGGTGCCTTGGGCAATGGGTGAGGCCATGGAGATCCCAAAGGACCCTGTCCATTGTGTTACACTACCAGGGTGTGTGGAGGGGCAAAGCCAGGAGAGCGCTGGGTCAGGCAAGTCCATGCTCTGATTTCCCAGATGTAAGCACAGGCAGTTTCTTGGCCACTGGGGTAACATTCCAGGCAGAAGCATAGCTATAATATTAACATTTTTATGAATAATTATTTTAAATTGGAAATTAAAATGTATCAGAAATGCATTCTTACCAATATGAATGGAGCTTTTCCCTCAAATAATTAATATAGTCAAAGATAAATATTATTTATTGATAAAGTAAGGATCAGGATCGATTCCAGTCCCATTATGGCAATAAATTTTAAGAAAAATTGTTCACATAAGTAAGCTGATGTAAATGAAAGTTTTGTTATAATAGTACTACTCAGTTCTTTGAGCTCCCTCTAAATTATATTGCAAACGCACATAGTAATCTGTCCTCAAAATAAGCTTTTTAAGTGATTTATCAGGTGATATCTGTTTCCAATTATTGAAAGCAAAATTTGGAAGGCAGCTTTCTTGCAAAGTGATTTACTATTCTTAAGAGTCCATGAGTTTCTCAATTGCTAAGAAGTATAACAAAATGGCTTTCCAACATACATTGGATAGCTTGATTTGCCCTCTAGATTCACTCTTAATATTGCTTTGAGCTCCAGGTTAAAGACTGACTACTCCTTTGCCTTTCAGCACGTGATTTAGTTCAGTCAGTAGGAGACTCTCTAGAGACTTGAGATCTAGAGAAAAGCGAGATCAAGGTATTTCTCCTTGACTTCATTCCTGGTTTGGTTATCTCAGTATCTATCAGGCAGTTGAAACTAGGCCTCATAAAACTTAAAAAATTAGCACCAGGTGGCCCTAGATAGGGTCCCACCCTGCCTCGATAGGGTCCCACCCTGATAGGGTCCCACCCTGCCAATTCTGGGAAACAACCTCATGGGGTCCCACCCTGCCTCGAAGTTCCCAGAATCAACAACTCCAGGAAAGAACCTCATAAGGTCCTGCTCTAACCAATTAGAACCAAGACCCCTTGCTCAGGCTATAGCTAGACCCAATTATTTTGCGCCTTAAGCTTTGTTTGAATTTCGCACCATAAGCTGTGTTTGAACTTGTGTTTGCCTATATAAACAGCCTGTAACAAGCAGTCAGGGTCCCAGGGCCAACTTAGAGCTTGGGACCCTAGCGCGCTAGTAATAAATAACTCTCTGCTGTGAACCTCGTGTCGGTGATCCTTCGCGGCGACCCCTGCCCAGGAGGGAATCGAGAGTTCGGTTCCAACACAGTCATTGGCACAGCTACTCACACTGTGTTCTAGTTATCATTCCCTCCTTTGCTCCTCCAGGTCCAGAAGTGGTAACATCTCCCTGCAGTTACTAGTCCCAGTGTCCTATGCTATTTCTCCTCTTTCCCTGAGTCCTGCAGATAACTTTACAAATAATTGTTTTACTAAATTCACTTAAAATTGCCCAGTTTGAGAGTGCCATTTGTTTCCTACTGGAATCAATACCAATAGATTAGAATTTATCAAATGGCTATTCACTACAGCTGTTCCTTTTTTTTATTTTGCTCAGAAATACCCTGTTGATGGGGTCAAAATTAGATGAAACTGGAGTACAACACCTTACACTATTAGCAATGAAAGGAGAATTATGAATAAATAATTTCAAGAATAAAATAAGTCATACAGACAATAAAAAGGAAGTTCAATTATTTTATTAAATTTATGAGTAAATTTGATTATTTATATAAAATAAGCAAATGCCTAGAAATAAACTGTGGGGAAAAGAAAGAGAGATCAGCCTGTTACTGTGTCTATATAGAAAGAAGTAGACATAAGACACTCCATTTTGTTCTGCATTTGAGATGCTGTTAATCTGTGACCCTACCCCCAACCTTGTCCTTGCAAGAGACATGTGCTGTGGTGACTCAAGGCTTAATGGATTTTGGGCTATGCAGGATGTGCTTTGTTAAACAAGTGCCTGAAGGCAGCTTGCTGGTTAAAGGTCATCACCATTCTCTTAATCTCAAGTACCCAGGGACACGTACACGGCCAAAGGTCGCAGGGACCTCTGCTTAGGAAAGCTAGGTATTGTCAAAGGTTTCTCCCCATGTGATAGTCTGAAAATGGGAAGAGAAGGACCTGATCATCCCCCAGCCCGACACCCGTGAAGGGTCTGTGCTGAGGAGGACTAGTACAAGAGGAAAGAAGGCCTTTTGGCGGATGTTGGCAGTTAAGATAGAGAAAAGCATCTGTCTCTTGCCCGTCCCTGGGCAATGGAACATCTCCGTGTGAGACCCCATTTTATGCTCTGTTTACTGAGATAGGAGAAAACCGCCTTATGGCAAAAGGTGGGACTTGCTGGCGCAATGCTGCTAAAATGTTTATGGAGATGTTTGCATACGCATATCAAGACACAGCATTTTCCTTTGAACTTATTCATGTCACAGAGATCTTTATCCATATGTCTCACTGCTAATTTTCTCCCTAAAATGATCCTATTGTCCTACCACTCCCTTATCTTTAAGATGGTAAAGATAATTATCAATAAATACTAAGGGAACTCAGAGACCGGTGCCAGCATGGGTCCTCTGTATGCTGAGCGCCGGTCCCCTGGTCCCTCTTTTTCTTTCTCTATACTTTGTCTCTGTGTCTCATTTCTTTTCTCAAGTCTGTCGTTCCACCTAATGAGAAACGCCCAGAGGTGTGGAGGGGTAGGCCACCTCTTCAATAAACAATTTACCAAAACCAACAGAAGAAGAAACAGAAAAACTGGATTAGTCAGATAACTACTAAAGAGATTGCAATCTCATCAATTTATTTAATTTATAATTAAAAACCTTCTCATAAAGAACATTCCTTGCCCAGATGGTTGTTTCAGTGGTGAATTCTACCAAGTATTTAAAGATGCAACAATTCCAAATGTACTCTGCCTCTTCCAGAGTACAGAGAAAGAGACAACTGCCAACTTATAACTGTGATTTCAAAAACCGAAAAGGCATTATTAAAAAAGAAAAAAAGGTATAGGCCAATCTCACTTTTGCCATAATGAACATAAATATACAATTCCTAAATAAATTGGAAAAACAAGTTCTTTTATATCAGAAATAAGAAAAAATCATAAACAAGTGGAGTTACAGTAACTGAATTTGGTCTCACATTCAAATATGATTTGTGAAAATTACATATTAACAGACTACAAAAGAAAAATTGTAGGTCACATCAATATATGTAGAAAAAGCTTTTGGATGTTGATAAGATTCAACATACATTTTCAAAAACAACAACAAAAAGTATTAAAAACTAATAAGAGAAGGGAGATTTCTTAGTCTATTATAGAGTATCCACCAAAAAATATTGCAATCATCATACTTACTGGTGAAATCCAGTACAATCAGGCAGCGAAAGGAAATTGCAGTGTAAACATTGGGAACAAAACTATCAAGGAAAAAAATTTTTAAACTTCCAATAAATTATTTGCCTGAATCAGCAAGTAGGTAGAATACAAAGAAATGGCCCAGGCTTTCATTTGAGGCTCCAAAAAGGCTGTATTGCACACACACACACACAGGCAAACCAGAAATAAAGAGCAGGCCTTACAAAAACTAAAACCTAGGCTCAAGTGAGCTTCATCTTTATCAGACAGGCGACTACTTTACCTATCTGCCATCAGCTAATGAACCCCTCTCTGAAGAAAAATTATAAACCGGAGCATATACAATTCTTCATACAATTTCTAGCATTTAATTAAGAATTAGCAGACACATAAAGAGACAGGAAAAAATAATAATAATTAAATGAAAACAAACACAGCCCCTAGGGGATGGATATAGGAGTTATCAGAAACAGATTTTAAAATCATTGTCATTGATATGTTCAAAAATTAGAAGAAAAGATTGGGAATTTTTTGAGAAAACTAGAAACAATGAAGAACAGTTTTAGAGATGGAAAAAGCATTGAAATGAAGAAAACAATAGAATAAGAGATTCAACATAGCTTGAGAGAGGATTTGTGAATCTGATTTCTGAATAGAAAATAAGCCAGTAGAAAATATTTAGATTGAAACAAAAAGAGAAAGAGAAATGGAAAATACAGAAAAGAGAATAAAAGAGATATGGACTTTAAAAACAGTCTAATAGGCTGGGCGTGGTGGCTCATGCCTGTAATCCCAGCATTTTGGGAGGCCGAGGCAGGCAGATCATCTGAGGTCAGGAGTTTGAGACTGGCCTGGCCAACAGGGGGAAACCTTGTCTCCACAAAAAATACAGAAATTAGCTGGATGTGGTGACGTGCGCCTGTAATCTCAGCTACACAGGAGGCTGAGGTAGGAAAAGCGCTTGAACCCGGGAGGCAGAGGTTGCAGTGAGCTGAGATGCCACAGCTGCACTCCAGCCTGGGAGACAAAGCGAGACTCCATCTCAAAAAGGCAGAAAAAAACAAACAAATAAAAACCCCAAAACAGTCTAAAACAGGTGTAATTAGAGTTCTACAAAAAAAAAAGGAAATTAAAGCAGATGCATTATTTGTAACTAATGTTCAATGAATTTTCCAAAGTAATCAGATTTTAAGCTGCTTGATTCAAGAAGCAATACAAATGGCAAGAAGAAGAAAAAAGGCACACCAAATAGTAGTAAAAGCCACTGAAAACCAGTGACCAGAAGAAATTTTAAAAGGGGAGCAGGGGGAGGCACACTGTCTATACAAGAAGCAAAAATAAAATTGACCACTAATTTCTTAGCAGAAATTACGTAAGTCAGAACACAGTGAAAAATATCTTAAGGTTCCAAATGAATAAAAACTGAATATAAGTTCTAAATTGAGTTAAGAAAAATCTTGTAAAATCAAAGAGGGTGCGTTAATGGCATTTCCAGGAAAAATATAAAATCAGAAAAATCATCATAAATAGATTCAGATTCAAAGAAATACAAGTAAAGAATTTTTCAGGGGGAAAAAGAATCTCCAGATGAAGGAAGAGAAATTCAGGGTAATTTGAAGGGTAATGGAAAAGGAGTGAGGAAATCTAAACGAATATTTACTATATTAAGTCAGGAAAATAATGAGTTCTAGTATTTAAAACATAGAATTAAAATACACAAAAGCATGAAAGGCAGGTGGGATCAAACAGAGTTAAAGTGTTCTAAGGTGTTTGTATTTTCAAAGATTTGGTTAAAAAAAAAAAAAACACAGTGGCTCACCCCTGTTAATCCTAGCACTTTGGGAGACCAAGGTGGGTGTATCACCTGAGGTCAGGAGTTCAAGACCAGCCTGATGGACGTGGTGAAACCTCGTCTCTACTAAAAATACATAAATTAGCTGTCCACAGTGGCGTGCACCTGTAATCCCAGCTACTGAGGAGGCTGAGGCAGTAGAACTGCTTGAACCTGGGAGGCAGAGGTTGCAGTGAGTGGAGATAACACCACTGCACTTTAGCCTGGGCGACAAAGTGAGACTGTCAAAAAAAAAAAAAAAAAAAAAAAAAAAACCCCCACTAATTAAAATTAGATATTAGTAAGTCAAGAAAGCCTAATGTAATACAGAATTTAAGTAATGTAATTACTAATTAATTACATTAATTACTAAAACCAATACAGTAATTTAGAAGATAGTTAAATAATAACATTTAATTGATGCATCCAAAGGGACGAAATAAAGAAAAGAGTATACAATGAGTAGACTCAATAGAAAACAAATACGGTTGACCCTTGAACGAAAATGGTTTGAACTGCATGGGCCCACTCACACATGGATGTTTTTCCAATAAAAGTTACACTAGGTGTGCCTGCATCTCCTGCTCCCCTTCCACCTCTTCCATCTCTTCCGCCTCTGCCACCCTTGAGACAGCAAGAGCAGTCCCTCCTCTTCCTCCTCCTCCTCAGCCTACTCAATGTGAAGACAAAGAGGCTGAAGGCCTTGTGATGATCCACTTCCACTTAATGAATTGTAAATATATTTCTCTTCCTTAGGATTGTCTTAACATTTTCTTTTCTCTAAATTACTTTATTGCAAGAATACAGTATATAATACATACAATATACAAAGTGTGTGTTGACTATTTGTTATTGGTAAGGCTTTTGGTCAACAGTAGGCTATTGGTAGTTAAATTAGCAAGGAGTCAAAAGTGTTATGTGGATTTTCAACCTTGCCCCAGGGGGTCAGTGCCCCAGTCCCTCATTGTTCAAGGGTCAACGGCAGTTGCATCAAGGATCACATTGAAGGTCAGATCATCCCACACTTCTCTTTACTAACCTCCAGTGGTTTCTGGTTGCAAATAAGATCAAATACTCCATCTCCGATTTCACCTATTTTCACTCCCTTCCTGACTTCAATCTAGCTTTACTAGCTTCTCGGCACCTTGAATGTGCCAAGCATATGCCCTTTAGGAACTTTGCACTTACTCTTCACTCTGCCTAGATGCCTCTTTTCCCATATATTTCCAAGAACAGCCTGACTCTAATGTGTCCTTAAAATGGCATCCCACATCCTCCACTCTAAATTAATCACTTAGTTATCCCATTCTAGATTATCACACTACCCTTATTTTGTTTTCACCTTCATAGCGCTGATCCTCTGTGAATTTATGTTAGTCATTTTTTTCTTCATTATGTTTTTTTCTATTCTACCATAACATAAACTCTATAAAAACAAAGACCTTACCTGTTTCTGTTCTTTACCTAATCACAGCATATAAAACAGTGCACGGAATATGGTGTGCATCAAATAAATATTTATTGAATGGATGAATGAAGTGTCTATTAAATGGGTAAGGCACACTAGGCTGTCTTAAAAGAAATATAAATTTCCAAAACATGGAAGTTAATGTGTTCATTCTTTGTATTGGTTAGATGATTTCTGGAATACTGTGTTTGAGTCTAAGTATCACATTTTAAGAGACTTTTGCCAATCTGGAGTTTGGATTTTATCTTGATGACAATGGGAGAAAAACACACACAACTGCAAATACTTGAAATTACCATAAGGAAATAGAATAGACATAGTTGCCTCCTGTAAACAGAACTGTGAATGAGTAAAGGTGAAAGGGATGTAGTTGAAGGTACCTTCAGAATTAAGATACTCCAAATGAAATGCCTTTGTAGTTTTCAATGGCAGAAAAAATTGCTATGATTTAGATGATTGTGGTTGATGTCAGCTGGTTACATATTAGAGATTCTATACACAACATCTCTGTAAAAGTGAGAAGTTGGACCGAATGACCTTGAGAGCTCCTTAAACTTTCTATTCTACAGTACTATATAAGTCATCACAGTTCAGTTTACACAAAGTAAATACAATTCATAGTAATATTTTCTTAATCATAAAGGATCATTATGGTATTCTTTCCCTATTCTGATTTCTTTCTAATTTTTCTAACATTTGGTTTCTCCATTCCATTTACTATCTGAAGAATTTTGGTAGGAATACTTCCAGAATCATAGGCTCTAGTTTGCTACTTCTGCTGTTGCCCCAATCTAGTGCCTGCTGGGTGCCTCCCTGCAGCCTCTGAGTCATGGTAGCCACCTAACATTGGATAAATCCAACATTTATGTTATCTAGATGTTGTGACAAAATGTTCATTAATGGCCTGGTCCATGCTTCTTGTTCATGTGGGTCAGAGTCGGGGTAGGAAGATTTCTCTAACAAGAATGATGTTTTCAGCATTAGTCTTCCTAAGTAAATGTTACTGTCCTTAGCTGATGACCACTGAACTGTCATGATAACACTTAATCTTTTTTGTTCTTTCCTCTTCCTCTACCTTATCAGTGAGAGCTCAGTATAAGTGTATGGGACTAACAAGCAGATACCTAGCATTTTATGGGGTGAACATGCTGCATTTGAGATTTATGAGATTGAGGGGGAAAGTTACAT
This sequence comes from Papio anubis, assembly GCF_008728515.1. Taxonomy (NCBI): domain Eukaryota; kingdom Metazoa; phylum Chordata; class Mammalia; order Primates; family Cercopithecidae; genus Papio; species Papio anubis. The sequence continues at coordinate 15,175,713 of NC_044978.1, forward strand.
GTTTCTAGCATAGGATCTCTTTTTTTCTTTTTTCATTCCTTCTTTTCTGATCCACTTCCACTTTCACTGCCAAAAGCCAAGTTCTCATAGTTTCATGTGTATTGAGGTATTTTGATTTTTTTCATAACTACTCTCAAGTCTCAAATTTCTGTTCTAGTCAATTAACCCTAAATACTGTTGTTGTTATAATCTATCTAACACATGCCTCTGATTCCAGAGGCATGAATCCAACCCTCCAGCCAGAACCTTTGCAATCAGACCACAATTCACCATTCAGGCCTTATCTGGGCTACTCCTTATCAAATTGTAAGTTCCCCTAAATTCCACCCTGGCTTTGCCTACTTCATTCCCATTTTATACTCATCTGCAATCTTTCCCATAGTGAAGCAGGTAGGAGAGTGAGCAGGAGGATGGTTAGGGTGGGATTCCTGCAAATGGAAGAAAATGAAGATCAGGAGATGTGTGGGGAGTGGTGGGAGTTTTAGGGTAAAGATACTATGAAGAGATTTGGATAAACCGCAGATAAATATGTTTTTTGTACTTAGCCTAGTATAAAAACATAAGGTATAGATATCTGAATTTAATTTTCTGCACACAGATGTTTATAATCATTGTTGACTCAGATTCAATTAGAGAATGAATAAGCATTTCATACTGTAATCATAGCACCTAAGACAGATAAACAGGCTTTCCCTGTTTCCCTGGTCTGTAGCAATACTCATTACTTGTTGGCTGATTTCAGCCATGTATTGGTGGGGATTTATCAGTTGTAATCCAAAACTGTCCTTTCTGTCACAAGATTTCATCTCGGGATGATTACTTCTGTATGTGTTCTGAAATATCCCAAGTCAGGCCCCAGCATTGCTGGGTTGCGTCTGTATCTCAAATTATTTCATACACAGTATAACAGAGTAGTGATTGATCTCTGCTTCCCATTATTTTTATCCATTTTATTACAAGTTGTGGTGAATGACTAATGAGGAATATTGGACTCTGAACAATTCTGTTTTCTGTCATTGCTGTAAAATGTTCAAAACTTGAAGGAAAAACAAGACAAACGAAGGGAAATAACAGTACTTGGAGAGTTCTTCACATAGACAGACACACATGAAAACACATCTTGATGAGCAGAAAGCCAGAATGGATAGACATAGCAGCTTCCACTTAAACTTACTCTTTTAAATAATTCCTCTTTTTTAAAAGAGCTCTTTAAGGCAGACGCTGGTATCTTTTTTCACTTACTCTCTCTTGACTCTGTAAGTATTTTATAGTAGAGGGAAAACCTTGAGTCAACCCCATAGTAATTGTCAGTCATAAACTTCCCTGAATCCCTCTCTGTTGGTTTTCCTGTCCTTTATACAGAAACAAAAAGTTTAAAAAAGGGGAAATGAGTCCTTCTTTAAAGTTCCTTTTAACTTATAGTCAATCAAGTCTGTTGTATTTCAGCTTATTTGTAACAAATCTTACTTCAATGGTGTTTTAATCTGTATGTAAAAACCTAAAGAAATGGCCGGGCATGGGGGCTCACACCTGTAATCCTAACACTTTGGGAGCCCGAGGCAGGTGGATTACCTGAGGTCAGGAGTTCAAGACCAGCCTGGCCAACATGGTGAAACCCCGTCTCTACTAAAAATACAAAAATTAGCCAGGTTTGGTGGTGGGCACCTTTAATCCCAGCTACTCGGTAGGCTGAGGCGGGAGAATAGCGTGAAACTGGGAGGCAGAGGTTCCAGTGAGTCGAGATTGTGCCACTGCACTCCAGCCTGGGCAACAGAATGAGATTCCATCTCAAAAAAATAAAAATAAAAAATAAAAATAAAGAAAAATTTAAAAATAAATTTTAAAAAGATTTAAAAACTAAAGATATGAAACATTCTTGTTCTCCTACCTAAAGAATGGGACAAACTTGTTTTACTTTATTTTAGTGCTTTGTTATAGTCTAAAATAGGCCTTTCCCTCAGTATGAGAGAAATTGATGAGGAAGGTTAAATAATCTTCTTAGATTTCTTGAGTAGGATCTTTACTGAGTGAATTTTTTATTTTAATTTGGAATATTGTGAATTCCAAGAATATCAGTTGATCTACCTTTAATTTTTTTTTTTTTTTTTTTCAGAGACAGGGTCTTGGAATTCAGTGGTGTGATAATAGGTCATTGCAGCCTCATACTCCTGGTCTCAAGTTATCCCCCCACTTTAACCTCCTGAGGAGCTAACACTACAGATGCATTCAATCACGCCTAGCTAATTTTTAAAAATTGTTTGTAGAGAGGGGGGTCTCAATGTCTTGCCCAGGCTGGCCTTGAACTCCTGGCCTCAAGTGATCCTCCTGCCTTAGCCTCACAAAGTGCTGGGATTACAGATGTGAGCCACTGTACCAACTCCAAGCATAATACTAAACGGTAAAAAGCCAAAAATAAATAAGCTATGTGCCTGCCTTTGGGAGCTCCCAACTGTGTTTGGAAAACCAATAAGTAAGGAAGAAAAAGACAGAATTTCATGTTATAATGATTGTAATTGATTTATGTACAAAGTTAATAGGCAGTTATAATGAGAACTGTGCCTGAGTGAGTCAGGGGAGGAGAAGGCTTCATAAAATAGGAGATGTTTGAGCAGAGCCTTGAAAGATTCTTAAGAGTTTGGGAGGAGGGATGTTCCAGGGAGAAAGACACTGCATAATTAGTTAAAAAAAATACTGTAGTCAGTTCTCTGATTATAATTCTCTATGAATTTAGTGTAGAACTTGGGGCTGGAAGCAAGCATGAAGCATCCCGAGTGCCATTCTAAGAGGTTTGCATTTTATCTAGGCAATGGGGAACTTTTTATGGATGTTAATCAAGAAGTTAGATGAACAGGTTTATGTTTGGGGTTGATTCAGAATAAAACATATAAGAGTGAACCTGAAAGTCTGGAGAACTAAGTGGAAGAATTTTGCAACATTCCATAGGAAAGATGATAGAGGTCTTAATAAATGCAGTAACAATGGAGCTAAAGAGCTAAACACAGGAAGGACCACAATTAGGGAAATAGAATCCAGTGTCAGGTTGGAACTGAGCAATGAAAAAGGAGGAAGAGCTCTAGAATAACTCATAGGTTTTTAGATCCTATGGACAAAGTTTTGAAATACATCAGGGTCCAGCATGGTGGCTTATGCTTGTAATCTCAGCACTTTGGGAGTCCAAGGCAGAAAGATCATTTAAGCCCAGTAGTTCTAGACCAGCATGGGCAACAGAGAGAGACCTTGTCTCTCTGAAAAATTAAAAAAAAAAAAAAGCCTGATATGGTGGCACAGGCCTATAGTCTCAGCTACTCAGGAGGCTGAGGCAAGAGGATCACTTGAACCTGGGAGTTCTAGGTTGCAGTGAATCATGATTGTGCCACTGCACTCCAGCCTGGGCAACAGAGCAAGACCCTGTCTAAAAATAATTTTTTAACACATCAGCAGCATCACTCATGTTTATTGAAGGCATACTCTGTTCCAGATACTGTAGCAGGCACTGCATTTCAAATCCTTTAATAATCGTATAAGACAGTTACCATTATTATTCCAATACTACAAAATGAATGAGTACTACAAAACTCCCTTGGAAAGATCATTGAAATGTAACTAACAGTTTCAACCTTGTACTAGAATCACTTTTCAATACATTTTGATATTTACTATTATTATTTATTAGTAATATTTATTATTACTTTCCCATATCCACATGAGTTAAGGACCAGATATTAAATCCACTTTAATATATGAGGAAATTTACTGACCTGGAAAAGAAAGATAGCAATTCAGGCATAAAAGTCTTAGTCTCATTGCTGCCAAGGTGGAGAGCTTTTCTGACTGGCTCTCATTGCACTACCATTATTAGGGAAGATATTGTCTTCAACTTGGCTTTGTGCTATTTCACAAATTTACAACTCTGCAACAGAGAGTCAAGGAAATATATAGATGAGTTAGGACTGTTTGTTTCAAGTGAAAAAAAAAAAAATCTCCAATTTAATTGTAATGACTAAGGTGTCTTACAGAACCCAAGAATATAAATGTCACTAAAGGCAGGAACAACTGGAACTAGGCTCTCCGAAAGTGTTAGCACTCCTCCTTTCTTCTGGTTCATTTGAATCTTCCTTCTATCCCTCTCTGAAGACTAGCTTTTGTCAATGTAAGATTTAATTTTCTCTGAGGACATTTATACATACATATGGACACATATGTATATATAAAAATCCAATTATGTTATATGTAATAGATATATTTTTACACTATAAGAACAAATCATGACTACTGGGATTTTCTTAAATTAATATTCAATTTGTCAAAGTAAAAAGTTCTCAAATTTAGTTTATCTTAAGCCCTTAAATTTATATACATCATATAATTCTATTTATAAATTCAGTAAAATTTAACAATTACTCTCAAATTGTTCTTTGACTAAAGTTTGAGTAACTTGGATAGCAGAATGCACTAAGCAATCAGGCTTCTTACAATTTAGTTAATTTGATTGTCTTAAACATTTTAGATAGCACTTATAAAGTTAACGTATTTGATTTACTTTTTACTTGCCTAAGTTGACAAGCAAACCTTTCCAAGGTACTTGAATCACTCTAATAAACCAGACAAATTAAATTCATAAAAATGATAATTCTAAAGTTATCTCAAAAATCCCAATACTCTCTATAATCTTAGAACAATTCTCTTAGGTTTTTCACTATAAATAACAAGTCCAAATCAAATTTTAAGTTATAATTTTGAATGGGATTCAAAGGTTTCAACTGTCAGGTTCTCTAATAAGCCAATATGCTATGTGGCCTCCAAGATATCCCCCCATGATCCTTGTCTCCTGATATCCACACTCCTATGTAAGCCCCCTCCCTTGAGTGTGTGCTGGATTTAGAGACTCCCTCCCAGAGAACAGGATGCATAAGAAACCATGTCACTTCCAAGATAAGGTTACAAAACAACAACAACAACAACAAAACCTAGCTTCTGTCTATGGTGACCATTCATCCTCTCTTGATTGCTGGATCTAATGAAGTCAGTTGCCCTCAGAGGGCCCTTGTGGCAAAGGACTGAACGAGGCCTTCAGCAAACAACTAGTGAGAAACTGAAGCATTCAGTACAACCACTCATGAGAAACTGAATTCTACTTACAACCATACAAATGAGCTTGACAACAGATCTTTTCCCAGTTGAGTCTTCAGATGAAACTGCAGCACCAGCCAACACCTTGACTGCAGCCTTGAAGAGACATTAAGGCAGAGGCATCCAACAAATATTTTCCTTGGTTCCTGACCCACAGAAACTATGAAATAATAAAGTGTTGTTACTTTAAGTCAATACAGTTTGGGGTAATTTGTTTTATAACAATAGACAACTAATGTAGATAGCTATTAAACGTTATAAATAGTATATAACCAAACATGAATATATTGCTCTTATCTTAATACCAGAGCCTTAATACTATGGATTTTATATACTTAACTATTTCTATATTTAATTCTAAGCCCCCCTCAAAAGTAAATTTTGTTAACTGAAGAAGGAAAAAATATTACCATCTCAGTATGTTATAAGTGCTTATTGACTTCTGTGATTTGGGGCAAGGATGACAGACCTGAAAGAAGGGTCATGCAGATTGATACCTCTCCTGTCACTGACAACAGGGCTCAAGACACCCCTTTACTTAATATTTTCATTGAATTTGAATAAATGAATTCTGCTATCTGAGGGTTTAGCCAACTTTTTTCACCACCTAATTGCATTTCATATTTTTTATGTTTCTTATTAGATTTAAATGACATTTACTGGATCTTGAATATATTTTATGACTAGTTCAACTTAAATATCAGACTAGTGATGACTGCCACCTTCTCTCATCCACAGGGTAGAAAACATGGTCCTAATTGTTTCTAACACTCCTATCTTTATAGCTACATTCCTGGCATATTAAAAGATAGAAACTTCCGTTTCTGAGTTTCCATTTCTAAAATTTTTCTAAGGACTCCACTTGATACATTTCAGGGATTGTGCCTGTCCCTGGACCAATGAACAGTGCCAGGAGGAAGAGATTATAGGAAAGGTCCTCTGATTCTCAGGTATGAAAATGAGGGGAAAGGTGTCAGCCAGAAAATCCCTTAGATTTCCAGTAAATAGCCATTAAAACTCATGGGGTTAGATTTATTTTGCTTTAATTTAAGTTGATGAAGAAATGATATTCTAATTCTCTACTGGAAAAAAAGGAAAATTTCATAGTCATTGGACTCTTCCCAACTCCTAACCTTTCTAACCCTTCTCTTCAAGGGCTGCTCTTATATCTACATATTGTCACAGCAATGACTCACCCATGTCTGCCCTTCTGGGACAGCACGTAAAGCTCCACACAAATTCTCCCTTTTCAAATGTTGAACTTTGTAGCATGTAGGTGAAGACAGACCCACAGCTAGGGCCAGAAGAGCAAAATCCAGCCATTTCACTTTCTAAGATTGAAACAATTATTGAATTTGCATATAAGTACCTGGAAAAGTTTCTAACTGTAAGCTGTATTAAGGACTCTAAAAAGCAACTTGTTGGGACAAGGTTAAAGCAAATAAGCGATGAATGTACAGATAACAATTTTAGACACCAGAGCAAGGTAAACAGGTTATATTTGGGTAAAGAACCTCTGGTAGCAATAAAGTTGGGCGTTGGAACATGACAGCTGTAGGCTGTCACCACCAGGCAAGAAAATAGTTATTTCACCTTTACAAAATTCACTCAGATTTTCCTTTAGAAATATCTCTTCCCCATTGTACTGTATCCAGGAACTTTGGAAGAACTGACTCTATCTCAACTTCAAGCTATATTATTTTACCTCACTTAAAACAGATATTGGTTCCATAAGAGCTTTTTCCCAAACCCGGATCAATCAGCATTTGTCTTCTTCATGGCCACAGTGATTGGCCTAATCAGAGTAAATCTCAAGACTTTTGTTCAATGATCATAGAATGTGACACCCTTTCTCTTCTTGGATGTGAACCAAGTAACCTGTTGGCCTGGTTGCCCTGCTATTGGCAACCATTTTGTGAATATTATGGGAGCCAGAATAGAAAGGAGGGAACAGCTGAGAGAATCACAGGAAACTGAGAGACTGCCTTGATCAAAATATACCTGGACTTTTCAGATATGTGAGCCAAAAAATCTAGTTTATGGTTTATGCTAATTTAAGTTGGGAATTTGTTACTTGCAACCAAAAGTATTACTACTAATATGTTAAGTATCTACTAGGTTGGTGCAAAAGCAATTGGAGTTTTCGCCATTTGAAAGTAATGTAGTATTCATCCGGGAAATGAACACTAGAAAATAGTGAAGGTTAAACTAATTACTATCACATATTTTCATTCACTATAGCATTTCATAGCTATAAGACTATCAGATGGAAATTCACACATACATAATCAACTAATAGTTGACAAGGGTGCCATAATACACAATGGGAAAAGTATAGCCCATTCAATTAGTGGTATTGGGAAAATTGGATATCCACAAGTAAAAGCATGAAATTGGGCCAGGCGCGGTGGCTCACGCTTGTAATACCAGCACTTTGGGAGGCTGAGGCAGGCGGTTCATGAGATCAGGAGTTCAATAATGAAACTGGACCCTTGTCTTACACCATACGCAAAAATTAAAGCCTCAAATGGAAGATTTGAAGTCACAAAACTAGAAGAAAATGTAGGGGAAAAGCTCCTTGACGTTAGTCTTGGAAATGATATTTTAGATATGACATCCAAAGCACAGGCAACAAAAGCAAAAATGAACAAGTGAGACTACATCAAACAGAAAAGCTTCTGCGCAGCAAAGGAAACAATCAACAAAATGCAAAGGCAACCTACAGAACGGGGGAAATATTTGCAAATCACAGATCTGGTAAGAAGTTAATAACCAAAATATGTAAGGAACTCACAACTCAAAAGCGAAAATCAAGTAACCTGATTAAAAAATGGGCAAAGGATCCAAATAGATATTTTTCCAAAGAAGACATACAAATAGCCAACAGGTATATGAAAAGGTGCTCAACATCACCCATCACTAAGGAAATGTAAATCAAAACCACAATGAAATATCACCTCGCATCTGTTAGCATGATTGTCATAGAAAAGCCAAGAGATAACAAGTATTGGCAAGAACGTGGAGAAAAGGGAACCCTTGTATGCTGTTGATGGAACTGTAAATTGATACAACCGTGTGGAAAACAGTATGGATGTTCCTCAAAAAATTAAAAATAGAACTACCACATGTACCAGCAATCTCTCTTCTAGGTATATAAACAAAGGAAATAAAATTAGTATTTGGAAGATGTGTCTACACTCCTGTGTTCATTCAAGTGTTATTCACAATAGACGTGCTACATAAACAATGTAAGTGTTCATTGAAAGGTAAAGAAAACGTACACACACACACACACACACACAAAGGAATATTATTCAGCCATTAAAAAAGGAAATCTTGCCTTTTGCAACAACGTGGATGAACCTGAAGGACATTATGCTTAGTGGAATTAGCTAGGAACAGAAAGACAAATACTGCAAATATTGAATGATCTCACTTGTATGTGGAATCTTCAAAAGTTGAATTCATAAAAGCAGAGAGTAGAATGGTGGTTGCCGGAGGCTGTAGTGTAGGGAAAATGTGGACATGTTAGTCAAAAGGGCAAACTTTCATTTATAAGATGAACAAGTTCTGGGGATCTAACATACAGCATGGTGACTATAGTTAATTATTGTACCTTATTGTATATATTTGAGATTTGATAAGAGAGAATATTTTAAGTGAACCTCACCACACATTCACACACACACACAAAAGGTAGCTATGGGTGATGATGGATGTGTTTATTAATTTGATTGTGGTGATCATTATAAAATGTGTAGGGATATAAAATTATCACACTGTATACTTTGAATATATACACTTTTTGTTTGCCAATTAAATATTTTAAAGTTAAGAAAAAAAATACCAAGTGGAAAAAACTATGAGTTAATTAGGACCAAGCTCTCTTTCAATGTTGCATATATTTAGTAGCTCAGTCAACTGCTTTTTATAAGGTTTTGATGCCAACTTTGAAAGCCCTTGTTAAAAAATATGCCCAGAAAGCAACACGTTTCAGGGTTGCTTAGTCTAATATTTTCTCTGTACTAATCAGCTGCTCTATTTTATAAAATACTCAATCTTAGTCATTCTTTTGAGATAAAGCTTAACAAGATGCTAATATGTAAAATTATATTCTTAGATGGGCAAGGTAGAATTTATTATTTGTTATTAAACAACTCAGCAGATATTAGTTTATCAGATTAGCTTCAACAGAGATAAGAACCTTAAGGAAATTGAATACATGTATTATTAGGTCAAGGAAGTCCTGAAAGAAAGAGTTTTCTAGAGTGTGACGACCTATAGAGGAAGCAGGTCTGAGTGGGGAACAGATGCTAAGGACAGGTGAAGGTGAAGAAAGAGTAGTAGAGTGACAAAAATTATCCCCAAACTAACCTCACTTACTTTAGTTTCCCCCATACCAGTACTGTGTAGAGAGTGTTTATGAATTCTGTCTTAATGCTTGGACTGTGTATTTATATGACTATGAACCCTGACACCAACACTTGGCAAAGTAACCAGAACATGTCCTAGCACAAGAAGAGCTTTCAGGCCAGAAACTTGCTACAAACAACCCGAATGGATGCCATATTTTAAACCTTACACCCCGCCTCCCTACTCTCTTTCCCTACACCCTTGCTCTACCTTATACTGTGAGTCAGTGATTTTCTTGGCAATTAGTCCTTACAAGATATTTGTATGATATTTATTCTACACTTTCCATCCAAACTGGAAATAAACCAGCTTTGTAAAAAACTTATACTTGTCTCACTGGAAACAAACAAAAAAAAAGCAATGATTAAGCACTAGAATTGCATCCAGACATAACCAAAGCTGATTTAGCTCTTATTTAATAAACTTGGCTTCTCCTAAAGCAATAGGGCTCTTCTTTTCCCTTCCATTCTGCTATCTGTCTACTACATCTTTGGCTGCGTTTTTTCTGACATATCAAATAAAAGATTGTTTGATTTAGGAGAGGTTTCCAAACATATCAAGTAAAAGATTATTTGATTTAGGAGAGGTTTCCAAATATTTATGGAGTAGCTTGAAAGAAAATCTTTGTAAAATCACTTTGGGAAAGATGTTTTCCTCCTACAGAATAAAGGTCTTAAATGTTTTCGTTTCTTTCTGTCTGAGAGAGAAAGAAAGATATTAAATGAAGGTGTATAACTACCATTTGTTATTGATCTAGTATTTTATTTTAAGAAAATGCTTTTGTGTGTAAAGTTATAATATTAAGGAAATGTAATGTTTTGCATGGCTTTTAGAAATGAAAAATCCTGTTTTATATGTCTATGACTTGATTTCAGGGAAAGAAAAGAACACCACTCAAGCCTCATTTGAAGTACAGTACCAATTTACCAGTAGATTAATGTCAAATCCTTCCATGTTTGAAATTCTGACCTTTTACTTTTATTTTATTTTATTTAATGAGGAAATATTTTCAATTATACTGTTTAGGATTCTAGGTTTCAGATTAGCTCAGTCACCAGCAAGCAGCCTGTTCTTCTCCACTGGGGTTCTGGCAAAATGGACTAAGCCTGGTAGAATACCAAAGTTTATTGAACCACAGGAACTACAGAGTCTTAATTTTCCTCATCATTCTCCATTCCACATCCCCACTTCCACCATAAAAACTAGTAATACAATCCAGAAAAGAAACTTAGAGTTACTAACTCAAATAGAGTGTAGCAAAAAATCTCAGTCTCAGAAGCAAGATCAATTTACATTTGTTTATTTGATCTCTAACAAAACATTCATAAGTATGATGCCAAAAATTAAAAATTCAGAAAGTCAGCTTAAACACACAAGTCATCATTCTTATGATGGTCCCGTGGCCAGTTGACAATTATGCTTCCTTCTTATAGTCAAAGGATCAGAATCCAATTTCTGCAAAGTATGTGAAGTACTTACCAGAAAGAACTTTTAAAAATGGCATGAGGCAAACTCCAGATCTTATTTTTTATTTCTCTCTGAAAATCTCTACTTCAAAGACAGAAGCTTTGATTGCCCGAGTGACAGCCTTAGAATATTATATTTGTTAAAAATCTTAAGGGAGCAAATTCTTCAGTATGACTTCTAACCTTCAGTGTACTGGTATAGTTCTAAGGCGGGGGGGCGGGGGAGAAACCTACAAAACTCTGAGATTGTATGTTGAAAAAATAGAGTGAATTTAAAAGATCTACCACGTTTTATTATTTGTAGCTTTCTAGCTCCCAAACATTGGTAGACAACTTCTAAATGTTTAAAAAAAAAAAAAAAAAAGGTGTAAATAGTCTGTGTAGCTCAAGTGCAAGCTTCTGATTTTGAATATAAAATGTAAGAGGAATGAAATACATATGTTGGCCAAGTGCAGTGGCTCATTCCTATAATCCCAACACTTTGGGAGGCCAAAGCAGGAAGATAGTTTGAGCCTACGGGTTCAAGGCCAGCCTAGGGAACATAGTGAGACTTCACTTCTACAAATTTTTTGTTTTAATTGGCCAGGTGTGATGGTGCATGCCTGTACTTCCAGACACTTGGGAGGCTGAGGCAAGATGATCGCTTGAGCCTGGGAGTTCAAGGCTGCAGCAAGCCATGATTGTGCCACTGCACTATATAACCTGGGTAACAGATTGAAACCCTGTCTCAAAAAAAAAAAAAAGTATACATACACACACACACGCATATAATATATGTGTATAAAACAAATATTGGGTAATCTATTAACAATATAAGCTATATATATTTATATATTGTTACTTACGTTGTTAGCTATATATATATAGCTTACATTGTTAATTAAATATATGAAGCTCACATTGTTAATAAATTATATATAGCTTACATTGTTTATATATATTATATTATATATACTTATGTATATAAAATATATATACTTTTTAAAATATATATATATATAGCTTACGTTGTTAATAGATTACCCAATATTCTCATGACATATTGAAACTACTTGACTCACTAGTAGAGCTAAGACTAGGACCTAAGCCTCCCCTCCCACAGGACACATCTAAAGTTCATTCTACTAGGTTACATATTGGCCAATTCCTAAGGTACCCACCTCAGTGACATAGTGCAAGGGCCTCTAAATAATAGCAGAAAGTCACACCAGTAAAAGTAACTTTCCCTCTGGGTGTGAGCTCTGTTCCTTTATGATTAAGCTAATTTTGATTTTTAAAATTAGCTCATTGCTTGGCTCTATGTAATTATTAACTCAAGAAAACTGTCTGAGATGCTGCCGCCTTTGGGTCTACCTTTAGATCTGGTCACTTACCTACATGGCCTTTGATCTTGCCAAGTCTTTGTATGTTTCTTCCTATAAAGACAAGAAGGAAGTCTTTATCAAAACCTTGGGAAAGACTGGGCGTGGTGGCTCATGCCTATAATCCCAGCACTTTGGGAGGCCAAGGTGGGAGGATCACAAGGTCAGGAGTTCAAGACCAACCTGGCCAATATGGTGGTGAAACCCCACCTCTACTAAAAAAATACAAAAATTAGCCCCTCATGGTGGTGGGTGCCTGTAGTCCCAGCTACTCAAGAGGCTGAGGCAGGAGGATCACTTGAACCCAGGAAGCAGAGGTTGCAGTGAGCCAAGATCGTGCCACTGCACTGCAGCCTGGACAACAGAAGGCACTCTATCAAAAAAAAAAAAAAAAAAAAAAAAACAGAAAAAATGCCTTGGGGAGACCTTATCAAAATCTTGATCAGGAAGCCAGATCTGTTGGCAATGAATAGTTGGTTTTCTGTTTAAGTGAGTAACTTTCCTCAATTATTTTTTAACATGGAAATTTCACTGGACTGAATCAGGATTTCCACAATTCTAGTCAAGAAACAGATGGGTTCATGAGACCCAAGAGTCTAACTCAGGTCTGAGCAGAGCAAGAATTAATTATATAGAACCGAATGAATTGATGAGGGATAGCTATGGGGTTTTGTTTGGAACACTATTGGTGTTTTAAAGTTCCATTTTTCTAGATATATGAAGAGCCCCTTTCTCTGAAGCAATCTATCACTCATAACAATTTAGTGGATTATATCTTAATAAACTAAAATGTACATTTACAAATAATATATTTTTCTTCCTGCCTGCTTCCTCCAGAATTTGGAAACTCTGAGTATCTAAATTTCATGGCAATGTAAGTGTCTGTGTATGTTTGATTAAAAACAAAAAAAGAAAATTGAGATAGTAAAACTAATAGTAACTATTATAGGATTACTGTGAGTTTAAAAAAGAAAAAAATATATAATGCATTTAGAACAGTCTCTGAGTTTAGTAAGTACTCAATAAAGTTTATTTTATTCTTATTTTGTATTTGTATTGTTTTATTTATCCGTTCTCTGTTAGCAATTATCCCAACAGATCCAATGCTGAACTCAAAACACCGACCAGGCGTGAACAACTGGCAGGTCCCAGCCCAGCCTGCCCAAGCCTTTGCTCCCCGCTCCACCCTACCCCTTCCAAAAATGGATCAAGAAATTCTATTTTGATGGTGCTAGCAACTTTAGCCAAAGCTGAAATTATTTGAATATCCTGACTATTCCTTATGTATATATATATAGACTGTTATGAAAATGATTCATGAACTTTTCAATTCCATAGTCAGAATATTTCCTCATGTTTAAAGATTATGTGACTAGAATGTTCCGTGATAATATAATAAATGTGTATGAATTGCTGCATACAAAAGATTATTTTTTTTTTCTTTTCATCCTTTACTTTAGAATCAGGGGTATGCATAGAGGTTTGTTACAAAGCTATATTTCATGATTCTGAGGTTTGAAGTATAAATCAATCTGTCACGGAGGTAATGAGCATAGTACCCATAGGTAGCTTAGTACCAATAGGTAGCTTTTTCAAACTTTACCCCTCTTTTTCTCTTTATTCTCCAGTGTCTGGTGTTCCCAACAAAAGACTATTATTCAAAGGAAAGAAGCATTTTTTTTTCATAGGGTTAATGAAATTCCTTTCAATATTCTAGTTTTAAATATGGTTTCCCATATAGTGTTTAGTATATGATACTATACTTTTAAAGTGTCCATCCAAAATTCCGGTCTTTAATGTTGTTTCATTCTATTCTTTCTTCTCAAAAAACTAGTTTGTTACAGTTAAGTTGTTGATGTAGCCAAGATAAAACTGCAAAATCCTCAACTATTCTTTCAGTCTTTCTTGTTTAAATGTGGATATTGAGAACAAAAGAGCAAGTCTATGAACTACGTGCATATACTTCTGTTAAGAGATAATATCCAAAAGGCTCTAAAAATACTGTACCGAACTTTATATCAGAAGGGAAAGGTTTAATTATAAGGGGCTAACGAGTTTTGTGTAAGTATAAATCAAGTTTGCTCCAAACTGTATGTGTCTGGATGTTGCTGAATATCTGCCCTTGGGTAAGCCTTTGTAGTCTTAATTTGCTTATTCATACTCTTTCTTTTATCTTTTGGTTTTAACTCAGAACATGTTCTTCTTAATGTATTATATAGTGAAGAATTTAGGACACTAGCTGTTTGCAAATATATTGGAGTTGAGATTACTGCAGGGGCTAGAGCTATGTATAAACTCAGACTGTGGTAAATCATGTAAACATTTCAGTCTTTGTTTGAAAGAAGTCATTTTTTATTATATGGTTTTTTTCTGGGCAGAGTGCCTCTACCTGCCCTGTTTTCTTCTCTTTTATCAGTCATTTTATTTACATAGCAGTTTCCTTCAACTTGTAACTTACAAATTAACTTGACATAAAGCTGATTCTTTCTCGATGAGAAAAATAAAATATGCCATGTATTCTTCTTTTTTTATTAAACCATCTGGACCTCTAGAAGCAGAGCCCAAACCTAACAGCCTCTCACAATATAAAACAAATATGCATTATTCTATGGAGGAAACTAAAACAGGTCTGTCTTTTCTTCCTCTCTCTACGAATGGAAAGAAGCTTAATTTACAGGGATTTCTGCGAAAGGGAGTCTGTACCACAGGAGGAGGGTAAAATAGCAATTACCAAAAAAAAAAAAAAAAGCCAGGGTTTCATTACAAAGTAATTAAACACCTCCCAGGCCTTTGAAAGTTTGCTCAAGGTCCATTTGATTGTTACCAGAGGCTTTAAATATATAGGAAAGAGAGGATAAATTTCCAAATCAAAATATTCTTAATGGATGGCAACTGGAGAAAAACAATGGCAGGTTGTTTTCTCAGTCATTCGGTTAAGTGTGCATTGTGAGACTAAATAAACAAACAGTGTTTACAGCATGTAGTGGCTGTGAGAACACAGGTGGAGTGTTAAGTGTGTAAATGGCACTAGTTCACACAACTAAGGTGTTCCATTTCCTAACGTGACTTCTCAAAATGACAGGGTTTTACCCTGGCATAGTGCCTCTGAACAAAAGCAATAGATAGACACTGTGAAGGCAATAGGATTTAACCTGTGTGTTCAGTCAGCTGCTATTACACAACTGGAAAAAAAAAACCTGCATTCCTAGGTAATCTGAGACTTAAAGAGACATAATACATGTTAATCATTTAGTCCACTAAATTCATGAACCTATTATCGAAGTTTCACAGAATCAGAAATAGGAACTGAAAGAGCAAGTGCTTTTGTGCTTTTGTGCTTTTCTGTCTTTATTCTAACATAGAATTATTCTCTATGAAATGACCGCATACAACACCCAAAACACAACATTTTTTACATAAAGCTAATGCGTCCAACTCACCACAGATATTTTCATAAACAACAAAATAACAGTTTTACTTTGTACAAAGCAATAGATCTCTAATACATTCACATCCGCAATTGCATCATGCAGACAAAAATGCCATTAAATTATATTTATTTGGGCAATTTTACGGTTTTCAGATTTGGACTAGAATTTTTATGCTAGTCTATCCCCTGTTGCCTGTCATACAGAAGGTTAGTGCACACCAAAACCATCCTTGAAGATGCTATCTTCCCTTTATTAATCTCGGGGAACTGATACTCTATCTTTCCCTACCTTTCACCTCGATAGAGAGATGGGTTTCTGAATTTGTCTGTTGAATATACGCTTTCACCTCCAAGGGCCTTCAGGTTACAGTGCTGCTAAAAAAGCAAAACTCAGGTTCAAGAGTGCCTATTACCATATACGTGTTAAGTTTTTGTTTGTTTGTTTGTTTGTTTTTTTCTCACCGGTATGTACAAAACCTCCCAATTGCCTATAGCTTTTCTTGATAGCTGGGGCCATGCCTGCATGGCAGGCTAAGTCTTGTACATCTGTGAGATTTTAGATCCCCTTAGGCGAGATTTCTGGAATTGGAAGCGATTTTGAGAGAGCAATTTCAAATCTTTACTCCAAGAAAGTAGTAACATAATTTCCCACTAAAACTATAACGATTTGTATCTTTAAAGAACAAAAACCAATGGATTGTCAGCACACTCAAAGAAAATATTGGCATTTTTCAAAAACAAGTCTAGTTACTTTTCAGCCCAACTCTTTCCTTTGGCAAAATCTTGTGGATCATATTTGGAACTTCTGTAGACATTTTAAACTCACAGATCCCTGTGTTTTAAATGAAGATTGCCTACATAGGCTATGGAACAAGGTTTACCTTTATCACTGGATCACTACACCACAAAATAAACATTATTCGAAGCCACACCTTTTTTGTGAGGTTGACAAAACAAGGCAGCCAGATTTGAAAGGTTATGAATTCTGCAATGGAACTTGATTCATGGCATCTAATAAAGATATTTGAATGCTCCTGCCAAGTTCAGCAACAAGACTTGCCAGAACATAGAATCTCAAGTAAGCCTACCCTTAATCTTGTGTGAGAAAAGAAAACAGGCCCAACAGCAGCAGCGGCTGGATTTAAGAATTCATCCCTGCATTTTTTTTTTCTCTTAATAAAGGTCAGCTGTACCACTAAGAAACAACGTATCAGTAATACCTGATACTGTTGAGAACATTCAGCAAAAAGAGAGGGCTTCTGGTCAATTAGGAATGTATCTACATTGTATGAATTACCTCCTTTTTATAGTTCTTCTTCTCACTGAATACAGACAGCCTTCGATTATTCCAGTTAATTGGGAGTGAGAAGGATAGACGAGAGAGGACAAGATCAAAGAGATAGGTAATAAAAAACTCAACTGTAGTTGGCTTTCAGTTTTGTTTTTATTCTTGCACTGGAATATGGGTGTGCCTGGCATTCTGAGAATTTGCATTTCAGAAAAAGTAATAGAAGTAGGCCATAGAGACCTGAATCGGAGAAACTGAAAGTCCTTGGAGCTCTCTGTCTGCTCAGCTTCTCCTGATCAACCCATTCCCTGCTGGAGATGGACAATCTCCATTTCTCCAAGTATGGTCTGAACTAAGTGGAGTGGAATGTTTCTTGTTTATCAACAAGAACATGAGAGGAAAATATTCTACAGCATGATGATGTAAAATGATGAATGATTTATTGTTTCCAAAGAAAATCTGTGGAATAGAATCAATGTCCTTCTCAGGAAATTGAAACTTGTCACACATTTCAGAGATATTTAGCCTAATATACTTGACAAATGCATACATTTTGCAAAATGAGATTGCTTCTGGAGATTTTGCTACCTCTCACTTCCCCACATACCCACACCCACAAACTTCCCATATCTTTAAGAAACTGACATGATCCAGTTAGTGGTCCAGAAGGATGGAAGCCCAGGAAACAGGAGAAATAGACACACCCCTGAGCAATAGAATAGGGAGAGACAGCTCAAGAATATCTTTCACCTGGAGGAGTGACCCCTCCCCGGTGCCAGGTCAGTGATATTGCTACAAGTTGAAGAATATTTTAAAATTTATTTAACCTACATATTCTTCCATTTTGAAAGACCTAAACATTTACGTATTTGGCAGGCGGGATAAGCTAAATGTTCACTCATGGAGATACTGCCATTAATGTGGCTGCTAGAAAACGTTTTAGTACATGACTTGGAAGTTTTACAATCATTTTCCTAATGCCAAGTCCTTTAAATTACTGTGATGAGCTGAACAGAGTGCACAGACGACTTAAAGTCTGGAAAGTTGTTCACCAGAAAACATTTCATTTTAGTTAGAGTTGTCTCAGTAGGACAGAACCTCTAAACAACAGTAATTCAAGGACTTGGCTAACATACTGGACATGGAGAACAGTGTTTTATCACCAAGTTTTGGATACATTTGCGTAGTATCTAGAGGATTGAATTATATACATGGCAAATCAAAGTGACAAATATTAGTTACACAACTTAAATTCTAAAAAAACTCTAATGATAGGACATTTTAAATTAAAACCAGAAATTCATCCCTTTTTAAACATGAGTTGGAAAATTAACAAAATTTTTTATCAATCTATGCAAAAACAACAAATGTAAACTTTTGTTAAATTAGTAAACTCTACTGATTTTGTAATCGATGCTTTAAACTTACATCTTTTTTTTTTTCTTAGATGGAGTCTCACTCTATCTCCCAGGCTACAGTACAGTAGTGCGCTCTAGGCTCACTGCAACCTCCACCTTCCACATTCAAGCGATTCTCCTGCCTCAGAATCCCAAGTAGCTAGGACTACAGGCAAGCACCACCATGCCCAGCTAATGTTTGTATTTTTATAGAAATGGGGCTTCACCACGTTGCCCAGACTGGTCTTGAACTCCCGGCCCCAGGTGATCTACCCAAAGTGCTGGGATTACAGGCTTGAGCCACTGCACCAGCCTCAGCTTACATCTTGTTTGCAAAAAAGGATAATTTAGATTAGCTAGGCACTCACAAAATCATCAGTGAAACCCAGCTTAACTCAAATTGGCATTTTAAGTCAATATGAACAAATTTTGTACTGAAGAAACACATTTTAAAAGCTAACAGAAACAGGGAAGTATAATTGCAAATACATAAGCCAACAGTAGGTAGGAAATAAGCCAAAAAAAAAAAATCTTCATGCTCTTTGGCATAGTTGGCATAAATGTTGCCTGAAAGTATGAGTCATAAGTACAAAGTCAGCACAGATGGGACAGCCCATATACAAAAGACCAGTATTTATCCTATAACACACTCAGGACTAACTGTGACAGGTGTTAGAAAAACATGCAACATAAGAAAAAAGGGAGAAAATGGTCATCCTTTTTCAAAGGATTCAATCTTAGTCATCCAAAGGTTGCTCTAGACACTAGAGAATGTACACCATTTATTTATTCAAAAGACACCAACTAGAAGATTCCCTTCAGCATGATCACATTAGAATAGCTATACTTCAACTACAGATGTATACATTAATTGTACAAGCAGAGCCACACATAATTTCAAGTGACTCACTTTGGACCTTTGGACATTGGAATGTCCTAAGGACTTTCAGCAGGTTCACAATCCTCATTAAACTTTATATATATATATATATACACACACACACTTTATATATATATACTTTATATATATATACACTTTATATATATATATAGTCCATATGTCAAGGAACGTGGGAAGCCTCTAGCTGCTGATAGGTGTCCTTGACCAGCAGATAGCAAGGAACTGAATTCTGCCAAAAACAAGGATGAACTTGTAAATGGGTTTTTCCTCAGAATCTCCAGACAAAAACTAAGCCCAGTCTACACTTTGATTATAGGTTTGTGAGACCCTGAACAAATACTTCAGGAATTCCACAGGAGTTCAGAACATGCCACCCAAAATATGCAGCGTGGGCATATTGGTTATTTTGAACTAAAGGTGCTTGAGAAACAGCAGAGGCAAAAAGAGGTCTCTGAACTCCATGTTTCTACCTAAAAGCATGTCATAAAAATTCCCATGAGAATTGGAGACTGGGTGTTGATATCCACCAAAGTGGATCTGTATAAACAAACCTACTAAAATAACCTTTATCTTTCATAGTTTCCTCCATATATTTCCTAATCATTTCCCCACCCCTGGAAACTTAACTCCCTTTTTATTTGTCTTGTTTCTTCTGCACAGATTCATCATTCTTTGTTTTTAAAAATCTATATAAGTTCTCAATTCCAACTTAACTATAAGTTTTGTTGACTTCTTTCTTTCCTAATCTGAAAACTTTATCTTATTACCACTTCTTCAGTTTTGTTACCAATAAAAGGAAATACCCTGCTCCTATTTTCAAAAAAATATATAAAAAAACCTTTTACCTGTACTAAGAATCTCATCTTCATCTGTTTCTTCTTCATCCTTATTTTATGAATTATCTCTTGGATATCAAGTGAATTCTTCCCTAATGGCTGTTTCCAAGCAACTGTTCTGCCCTAGTTTTATGCTGTCTGAATAGTATTCCTCACTCTCCCTCACAAGTTTCACTTTATTATTTTGACTCTTCAATGATGAATTTCTCAGGAGGAGTTTTACTTGCATTACCGCTTTACATTGTCTACCTTAGTGCCTTCACAGCTAAACACCCTCTGTTTCACGTTCTTCTGCATAAACTGCTCTGAACTTTATATTGAGCTTTGTCAGGGAAAGCAACTCTGCTACCTTAGCCCAAACCAGGAAGGATGGGGAACCTAAAGTACCACCTCAAGATGCAGTAACTTCTAGACTACTCTTCAGACTTTCTACTACTTCTTGTGTTTATTCTGGTAATCTGTGTCATCTGAGGAACTTGTCCATTAATCAAACTTACCAAACGTATTGTCATCACATTGTTCATGTTCCCTTGTTACTCTTTAAATGTTGATAGGATCTAGACTGATGACTTTTCCTTTATTTCTTATGTAATAGTCTGTTGTCGCACTGCTAAAAGACATACCTGAGACTGGGTAATTTATGAAGGAAAGAGGTTTAAGTGGTTCATAGTTCTAGTTCTGTGGGCTGTATAGGCTTCTGCTTCTGGAGAGACCTCAGGAAACTTACAATCATGGACGAAGGCAAAGGAGAAGCAGGCATATCTTCACATGACTGGCAGGAAAGACAGAGAGTGAAGGAAGAAGTGCTACATGCTTTCAAACAACCAACTCTCATGACAACTTTATCATGAAACAGTACTCTAATAGCCTCATGAGAACTTTATCACAAGACCATTAGAAACCACACCCATAATTCAGTCACCTCCCACTGTCACCTGTGGAGGGTGTCCAGGTTCTTGGAGTCTTGAACAAAGAATTGGACAAAATGCACAAACAAAGCAAGGAAGAAATTAAGGGATTTATTGAAAATCAAAGTATACTCCATGGTGTGGGAGTGAGCCCAAGCATAGGGCTCAAGGGCCCCCTTACAGTATTTTGGGGAGTTTACCCTCTAGAGGATTCCACTGGTTACTTCAGGTACACCTTATATAAGTGGAGAGGATGAAGAAAAGTTCCAAAGTTATTTACTTTGCGTATGCCCTACAGAGAAGGTATTTCCTGTCATAGCTGAAGTGTGAATTGGCCTTATGTTCCCTGCATCCAGACCCTGTTTTCCTGCCTCACCACCAGGCCCCTCCTCCAACACTGGGGATTATAATTCAGCATGAGATTTGGGTGAAGACAAAGAGCCAAACTGTATCATATGATATTGACAATTTCTCTCTCTCTCTCTCTTTTTTTCTTTTTTTTTGAGACAGAGATTCACTCTCTGTCACCCAGTCTTGAGTGCAATGATATGATCACGGCTCACTGCGGCTTCAAGCTGCCAGACTCAAGCAATCCTTCCGTCTCAACTTCCTGAGCAGCTAAGACTATAGGCATGCACCACCACACATGGCTAAATATTTAATTTTTTGTAGAGACAGGACCTTGCTCTGTTGCCCAGAATGGTCTCACGGCTCACTGCAGCTTCAAGCTGCCAGACTCAAGCAATCCTTCCATCTCAACTTCCTGAGCAGCTAAGACTACAGGCACGCACCACCACACATGGCTAAATATTTAATTTTTTGTAGAGATAGGACCTTGCTCTGTTGCCCAGAATGGTCTCAAACTCCTAAGCTTAAGTGACCCTACTGCCTTTGACTCTGAAGTACTAGGATTACAGGTGTGTTGCCTTTATTGATCCTTTTAATGAAGTATTTCTACTCTCGGTATTTGGAAACTTAAAGCCTCTCAGTGCTATATGAGTTTCGGAAATTTATCAGCTCCCTAGTAATTCTTTGCCTGGCCACATAGTTTCACCCTATCAATCCACAGCTTATAATTCATCAGCAGAATTCAGGGGACCATTAGGCAAATTTCTGTAGCTCTTTTTTCTGCATAGCTACATCCTCACTGAGTGCTTTCCCACATAAATTGAAAATCCTCACTCTCTGTGTTTTCTGAGTCTGGCTCCTCAGTGGAATCTGTGAAACTATTACTTCTGCTTGGATTCCCCTTCCTGTGAATCAACCTTGAAAGGGCCTCCAGGTGGAAAGTCAAGATGAACAAATCAGGTGAGGCCTGATTTGTTCCCTTTCTCTTAAGAATCACTGTCCTGTGCTGCCTGTTAGCCAATGTGTGAAAAAAGGCGTTTAAGATATTTTGCCAGTAGGGGGTCATGATCAGGACTGATTTATCAATTTGGAGAAACAAAATTCCTTTAACTCAAGGCTCCCTCTATCGCCTATGGCCACCTTGCCCAGCCTTGCTGCAAGTATATTTCCCCTGTTGTCAGAATCTGGCTACGGTTGTGCGGATTGAATGGGACTCAGTTAGCATTCTTCCTAACAGTGATGCATTCAAGGAAACAGCCTGGATGTTGAAAGAGCAATGGCAATTGAAGTGACTGATTTTACCAGTCTTCCACTCTTGCTTAACGATGGTAAGAATGGAATGTTAAGTTACTACCTTTTAAATGGCAAATTCTCTATGAGTAGTAATTCATTCCATAATTCTTGATTATGAAAGAGGTGGCCAAATTGATTTCTTTACACAGAAGGCACAGCGTAAAATGTTTAGGCCTGGAGGCAAAAATGACCACAGAAAAGGGAAGTGAGGGCTAAGAATACATCTCATTGTAAAGCTCAGGAGTTTTTCTCCTCTGTGGAGCCAGCCAGCTTTCTGCCCTTCTTCACTCACCCTGAGGTCAACTCAACCTCTCATTTTCCAGTAAACCATGTAGGTCCAGGGAAATCCCTTCCCTACAGCTTCGGATAAACTTTTCAAAAAGCAAGGTGATAAAGAAATGAGGCTCCAAAGACCAGGTGAATAAACCATAGAAATCTTTTAGGAAATAAGAAATGACTATTCCTTAACAACACTACATTATACTACAAAGAAGTATCATGGTTCTAAGGAGAAAATGTGAGTAGCTGCTTTCTTCCTCATGCCTTCAGCAAGCCAGTTATGTGCACTTAAGATTTTCGTTCTTTGCAATATTATCGATGCAGTTAAATAACATAGTTTCTATGATTTTTTCTATTGCTAATAAAATATATAAATTTTCTTAATAATAAAATAAATATTGTAATTCTATAATACAATATCAGGAGGAAAAGTTCTTAAATGTGTTCTACATATCACACATATAGTTCAACACACAATGATACTAACATAAATGAGCCGGGTTATCACCCTATACCATTATTAAGCATTATAGAGGATTGTTGGCACTTCTAAGAGTTTAAATGTGAATGGAAGCTACACAGCCACCCGCCAAGTTTCTCGAATTTCTAAAGAAATGAATAAAGAAGTCTGTCGGTAAGGAGTACAATGCCACAGCAAACAATATGATAATAACTGGGCTTTATTTTCTAATCATTATTTCTAGCTTTCATTGCCAAAGTTAGTGGCTTTATTTCTACAATGTGTAGGGTATGGTCGAACTTGAAAACATATTCAATTAATGAAGAGAAAGAGGAGGAAGAGTGATGGATGTAGAAGTGGGAGGGAGAGGAGGACAGCAGGAAGAAGAAGAAAAGAAGGAGAGAGAGGAGAGGAGGAAGACAAGGAGATGGAAATAAAGGAGGAAGGTGACCTGCAGGAGGGAAGAGGAAAGAGGAAGATGAAATTAAAGAGTAAATAGGAGAAAAAATGTTCTTTTATGTGTTCTTTTGGCACACTCCCAGAGAGTCCTAGGTTCAAATGACAAATAAAAGGGTACCAGCCAGACCTCTGGTTTAGCTAACCATTATATAGATTCAGAGTTATTTTCCAGGTGCTGCCAAAATCTTCTATTACATCTGCCTCTAGCTCTGATTAACAAGCTTGTGTAAACTAGAAAAACAAACCTTGAATATTCTGAAGCTCTGTGTTATCTCTTCTTTATAATTATCAGTTTGTTAGTTTGAAAATATAGTATTATTATATATAATATAATATGACAAACACTCTTTATGGAACTCTGTATCAGGCATTGTTACATTATGAACCTATCGAAGGCACAGAACATACTCTATTGGACAGTGACCCCCTAGCAGAGGTGAGACAAGCATGAACCCAAATCTGTGTTATAAACGCATTATGTTTACAGCTACATATATCAGATTAGAAATGGTGTGATGGGAAAACATTAATGAATTGTGGGGAATGTGGAAATTGCAAGAATAAGATTTAGACTGGAAAAGAAAACTGCAGTTGATAAGGTTTGGCTGTGTCCCCACCCAAATCTCAACTCGAATTATATCTCCCAGAATTCCCACGTGTTGTGGGAAGGACCCAGGGGGAGGTAATTGAATCACGGCGGCCAGTCTTTCCCGTGCTATTCTTGTGATAGTGAATAAGTCTCATGAGATTTGATGGGTTTATCAGAGGTTCTGCTTTTGCTTCTTCCTCATTTTCTCTTGCCACTGTCATGTAAGAAGTGCCCTTTGCTTCCCACCATGATTCTGAGGCCTCCACAGCCATGTGGAACTGTAAGTCCAATTATACCTCTTTTTCTTCCAAGTCTTGGGTATGTCTTTATCGGCAGTGTGAAAATGGACTAATACAGTATAAATTGGTACCAGTAGAGTGGGGCGTTGCTGAAATGATACCTGAAAATGTGAAAGTGACATTGGAACTGGGTAACAGGCAGAGATTGAACAGTTTGAAGGGTTTGGAAGAAGAAAAGAAAATGTGGGAAAGTTTTGAACTTCCTAGAGACTTGTTGAATGGCTTTGGCCACAATGCTGATACTGATATGGACAATAAAATTCAGGCTGAGGTCTTCTCAGATGGACATGAGGAACTTGTTGGGAACTGGAGCAAAAGTCACTCTTGTTGTTTTAGCAAAGAGACTGGTGGCATTTTACTCCTGTCTAGAGATCTTTGGAACTTTGGGTATTTGGTAGAAGAAATTCTAAGCAGCAAAGCATTCAAGAGGTGACTTGGGTGCTCTGTTAAAGGCATTCAGTTTTATAAGGGAAGCAGAGCATAAAAGTTTGGAAAATTTGCACTCTGACTGTGGGATAGGAAAAAAAAAATACATTTTCTGGGGAGAAATTCAAGCCAGCTGTAGAAATTTGCATAAGTAACAAGGACCCTAATGTTAATTTCCAAGACCATGGGGGAAATGTCTCCAGGTCATGTCAGAGAACTTCATGGCAGCACCTCCCATCTCAGGCCCAGAGGCCCAGAAAGAAAAAGTGATTTCGAGGACTTGGCCCAGTGTCCTCATGCTGTATGCAGTCTAGGGACTTACTGCCTTGTGTCCCAGCAGCTCCAGCCATGGCTGAAAGAAGCCAATGTATAGCTCAGGCTGTGGCTTCAGAGGGTGGAAGCCCCAAGCCTTGGCAGTTTCCATGTGGTGTTGAGTCTGTGGATGCACAGAAGTCAAGAATTGAGGTTTGGGAACCTCCACCTAGATTTCAGAAGATGTACGGAAATGGCTGCATGCCCAGGCAAAAGTTTGCTGCAGGGGTGGGATTCTCATGGAGAACCTCTGCTAGAACAGTGCAAAAGGCAAATGTGGGGTCAGAGCCTCCATACAGAGTCCTTACTGGGGCATTTCATAGTGGAGCTGTGAGAAGAAGGCCACCATCCTCCAGACTCCAGAACTGTAGATCCACTAACAGTGTGCACCATGTGTCTGGAAAAGCCACAGACAATGCCAGCTGGTGAAAGCAGCTGGGATGGAGGCTTTACCTTGCAAAGCCACAGGGGCAGAGCTGCCCAAGACCATGGGAACACACCTCTTGCATCAGCATGACCTGAATGTGAGATGTGGAGTCAAAGAACATCATCTTGAAGCTTTAAAATTCGACCACCACACTGGATTTCAGACTTGCATGGGCCCTGTAACCCCTTTGTTTTGGCCAATTTCTCCCATTGGGATGGCTATATTTACCCAATTCCTATACCCCCATTGTATCTAGGAAGTAACTAGCTTGCATTTGATTTTACAGTCTCATACGCAGAAGGTATTTACCTTTTCTCAGATGAGACTTTGGACTGTGGAGTTTTGAGTTAATGCTGAAATGAGTTAAGACTTTGGGGGACTGCAGGAAGGCATGATTGGTTTTGAAATGTGAGGACATGGGATTTGCGAAGGACCAGGAGTGGAATTATATGGTTTGGTTGTGTCCCCACCCAAATCTCAACTTGAATTGTATCTCCCAGAATTCCCAGGTGTTGTGGGAAGGACTCAGGGGGAAGTAATTAAATCACGGGGCCCAGTCTTTCCTGTGTTATTCTTGTGATAGTGAATAACTCTCATGAGATCTTATGGGTTTATCAGGGGCTTCTGCTTTTGCTTTTTCCTCATTTTCTCTTGCCACCACCATGTAAGAAGTGCCTTTTGCCTCCCACCATGATTCTGAGGCCTCCCAGCCATGTGGAACTGTAAGTCCAATTAAACCTCTTTTTCTTCCCAGTCTTGGGTACGTCTTTATCAGCAGCATGAAAATAGACTAATACAGGATAATGACAAAAAACTTCTTTTTTTATTTTATGACGGAGTCTCATTCTGCCACCCAGGCTGGAGTGCAATGGCGTGATCTCAACTCACTGCAACCTCCATTCCCTGGGCTCAAGCAATTCTTCTGCCTTACCCTCCTGAGTATCTGGGATTACAGGTACCTGCCACTAATGCCTAGCTAATTTTTGCATTTTTAGTAGAAATGGGGTTCCACCATGTTGGCGAGGCTGGTCTTGAACTCCTGACCTCAAGTGATCCACCCACCTCAGCCTCCCCAAAGTGCTAGGATTACAGGCATGAGCCACTGCGCCCAGCCTAAAGCTTCTTAAAAGAGGTATGGCTCAAGCAGAAATTTTAAAAGATAAAATAAGATTCAGAGTAGTCATTCTAATGGGGGTAAATTACTTTTATCAGGAATTAGTAAAAAAGAAAAAAGAAGATAACAGAAAAAAGGAAATTTGATTGCCATTTCCAGTAATAGAAAAGAGATAAGCACATTGAATGTTGAGTCACCATGCACCCAAAATATATAAGGCCATGATGCTCCGGCTCTGTGACTTGTTAATACCTAGTATGCTAAAAATTTTTTTTTTTTTTTTTTTTTTTTTTTTTTTGTCCAACCAGTAAGCTAAGACATGTGTTTTTGCTTCAAGACTTCTCAGGCCCTTTAATATATAACAAATATACTGTATTAAACCATGTTCCCTGAGTATACTTGACCTGTGGTATGCTGAATCCAGCTCTTATCAGCTTATAGAAGCCAAATGTTAAAGTTTTGTGAACTAGGAAAGCCACTAGTTAAACAGCCATCATACAAATTATAAAAATTTACAATTGGATAAATTATATCAAACCAAATCAATAAATACTCAACATTCATCATTTCCTAAACATGTGACTACATGTACTAATATCTATGTATCTGTATATGTCTCCTGTATAGCTGTGATGGAAATATTATAAAATGATGTACTACTCAGCATTTCTTCCCAACAAATGTTACAAATAAGGACTTTATATTTTTTCAAGGAAGCCAGTTGTTAAACATTTACCAGCATACCGTGGAAACTATTTTCTCTGAGCAACAGATAGGACCACTGTTCTCAGAGCACACTTTAGGAAATGCCAACCCACAGGAAAAAAGTTCCTTTCAACTCTATCTCCTAATAGCTCCTGTATTTATCTTTTGCTGCATCCAACAGAAATGCAGTCAACTTACCTGTTTTCCTTGACACCTACTGATTCTTTTAAGTCTCATCTCGGACATTGTCTCTTTTTGTGAAACCTCTGATGTCTCCATGCCGAAATAAGAAGATCCTAGATGCCTCCGCTGAAGCTTGAATGTGCCTCTATTAGAATATTATTGTCCTACACAAGGCATAAGAATGATACCAATGGACTTTGGGGACTTTAGAGGAAGAGTGGGAGGGGGTCGAGGGATAAAAGACTACAAATATGGTGCAGTGTATACTGCTCAGGTAATGGGTGCACCAAAATCTCACAAATCACCACTAAAGAACTTACTCATGTAACCAAATACCACCTGTACCCGAATAACTTATGGAAAAAAATAAAAATATAAAATAAGTATTTAGGAATCATCCTGATCCTGTTTTTAGGGTAAAGTTTTAGGGATTCAATCCTACAGGTGTTCTTTTGCCAGAATGGACCCAAAGCCAATTCTTGATGGAAATGCTGACTCAGCTCTAGGAATTCCTGAGTTTGCCTTATATGCCAATGAGATGCTCCACCACTGAAGTCAAAATCTGTGATCAGCTCCTTAATGTCCATACTGAAAAATCACCCTTACTTGATAATCCTTTACTTAATTGGTATCTATATCCCATGGGTACATATTAAGTCTGTGCAAAAGGCATCATGGTTTTTGCATTGTTGGAATTTGCCCTTGATATTAGAATACATTCTTAAATAAATATAGTTATGCTATACATTAAAAAGAATATTATTGCCCTAGCCATAATTCATTAATTTATTCGACAAGTACCTGTTTTACCCCACAATGTGTAGATGCTAGGAATAACATTGAATAGATACCAATAGTACCTGGTGAGAGAGACAAAAACAGGTTAATTAATTACTATTTTGACAAGGGCCAAGAAAAAAGTATAATTGTCCACACATCTATTTCATCTTCAAAACTGTGATTCACCTCAATGATAAAGGCTCTTTTAAATTTTGTTTTCTCTTTAAAGATGGGACTCACTATGTTGACCAAGTTAATCTTGAACTCCTGGTTTCAAGCAATCCTCCTCTCTCAGCCTCCCAAAGGGCTAGGAATACAGGTGTGGGCCACCATGCGCAGCCAAAGGCTCCTTTTAAATAATCTTATTCTTCTTAATATCAAGGGTCTTGTAGAGCATATGTGTTGAACAAATTTACTGAGATAGAGGATACGCATAAGGAGAGAGAAAAAATGAAATATTTACTTACAGGTTATTTAACTGATAAGCACAAAAGGATGATGAAAAAAAATATATGTATGTATGAGCAAGAATGCATGAAGAAGATAATTCCTACTCTTCAGTGTAAGGGAGGTATCTATAAAATACCTGTGTGAAGAATGAGTTAGACATGTGGATTGTGGTAGAAGATAAGAATAGTAATGAAGGAGACAGAGATGTTGCTGACCGTCTAGAATTTCACAACCTTAGAGCGATGGCTTCAGTCTTTGCAGAGATAACAATCACTGACATTGTTGTTGTTGCCTAGAAAGAGAAGTATGAAGACATTTGCATGGGAATGTGCATGAAAGGCGTTCTAGGGCTGAACAGAAAAGATTAAAAGATTAAATGATTAAATTGGGAATAATTCAACATTTCCCTGACCACCAGATGGACCACCATTCATTTCACTGCATCCTCCAAATGAAAAACTGTTATATTTTCCCATGTGTATAATGATAAGAATTCCCCAGCTTTCCAAACACAGACAAGTTCCAAGTGTTCCAATGGCAAACTCCCACTGAGAATAACATAAGCATTCAGAAACTTCAAGGAAACTCCCCTATTGCCTGCCAAAATCTTTTTTTTTTTTTTTTCAAAAGCCATGTACAGTTTCTGGAATGATTTCATGATTTCGAGATGATGTGTTTAATTGGGTTTGCAAACAAAAATACGAGCTGTACATATTGGAATGTCATGGTTTGCCCTCTTAAGTACATTTTTATTTAAAACATTAACACATTGTGAGAAGTTAGAGTACCCACATGTCTGCAAAATGAATGACTCAACAATTCCTCAGGAGTTCTCACACACACAAAAAATGGAGGCATATAATCTGAACTAAAGACAAATGAAGAGATTTAAAAGTAACAGGATTCTAAATGCATTCTGATACAAAGACATCATGGATTGCCCTCTCATATTTATTTATATCTCTCTGAAGATTGACTTGGGGGCTAGGTGTTTCGAAATCTGATAACAATTCATACTTGGAAATTACACTGGGCAAGGAGCTTTTCTTGTTACATAACCACACTTAATCCTAAAAATACTTGAAATCCTAGGTATTTATTAGGTGGTATATTCTAATTTTTTTCATTTGTTTGTTGTCAGTAATTTTTGATCACAGACTTCTTTAAAATTCTGATATTGTCTCTGAACCTCCTGCTTAGAAAAGTGCATGTGTTCCACGTGTGGTGCAGAAGTTTATTTTGCCAACTCCTTGAAACCTATTCATGGATGATGGGACTGGTGGGAGGATGGGGGGTTCCACAGAGCCCAGGTCAACTATCTCAGATCTGGTCCAAATACCTATCTTACCTGTTAAAGAAGAAATGAAATCCAGAGAGGCTAATAAGTGATTTGTTGAAAGGTCACTCAACAAATGAGTAGCAGAGCCACCAGTGAAAATCAAACTTTCTTGCTAACTCATGGTCCTATATTTTCCCATTACCTGCTGTGAATTTCAATAACCACTAATAATCAAGGTTTTGGTTATCTCCCCTCACTCTTTACCCCTCACCAGCCAGCCTATATAGTCATAGTCAAGAGATAGTAAAGTCAGAAGTTGGAGAAACCTGGCTTTATTTCTGATTGACTATTGATTGATTATTGATTGAAGCTATTGCATGACTGGACATAAAAATACTTACTCTGCATCAATGTTTCTACCCATAAGGTAGAAACAATTGTTTGTGGTTAATTCTAATAGGAGTACTGCAAGAATAAGTGAGATAATGTATATAGTATATGAGAATCAAATCAAAAACATTTAATAAAAACTTCCTCAAAACAACCAAATAATTAACAACCTGTGCTTTCCAAAACATTACAACCTAGGAATAAGTGTGAAGTCATGATTTTGGTAACAAACAAATTTTCCCTAATTCTCAGGTTCACTGGAAAAATGACTGAGATGCTACACTTGTCATTACTAAAAGTCTCAAGCTGCATTCGCTATTGTCCTTATAGGCAAGAATGTCTCCATGGCAACTCCAGGGAACTAAGCTAATGGCAAGGAGATTGGTAAGGAGACTGTCATGGTAATTCAAATGAGATACAGTGATAGCATACTTAAAAGTTTCCATAGTAGAGAAGGAGAGAAGTGAATAGATTCCAGGATACTTAGGAGGGATAGTAGTGATGGACTGGAGATCATGGTAAAAGAATATCACACAGCTTCCTGGCCTTAGGCCCCGGGTTCATGGTGGAACCATTCACTCTCACTGGGAGCAAAGAGAGAGCAGCTAGAGAAGGTGAAGAAGGTGAAACAGGTTGCAATGAGCGAGGCCTCTACTTCCCAGAAGGAAGTGGGCAATAAACAGCTGCATATGTAAGTATGCATTGGAATTAAAGCAAATGTCCAAAGGCTGTAGGTCAGAGAAGGAGATATTCAGGTAAAATGGAGGGAGCTGATATGTGCCAGAAGAAGTAGAAGCTCACCAGTTTGCCATTCTCACTTTTTTCCACCACAAACCAAGACAAGTAAATTTGTGCTGGTGGCTGTACCTTCATCATGGCAAGAAGTGTTTTGGAAAATCTGAACCAACTTGAATCTATTAGTACAGTAAAGTTTTAGTAGCAATGTTAATAAGGTAAAGAGAAAGAGGAAATTGATTTAGAGGAATCAGTTTAGGATTTGTCTGCCAGGGAAGGGAAGAGAGAACTAAACCTCTGAGTAAAAGTGGCTTTGTGACTAATGGGAGGCTTGGAGGTAAATTGATTGTGGTATTTGCTAAAGGTCCCTAACAGAAGACGAGAAAGAAATAAGAACTCATGCTTTTGATTTCACAACCTTCTTTTCATTGTCCAAATATTTTTTTCTAACCCCATTGCTGCTTTACTTTTTAGATCTCAGATACCTAGAGTCACAGAGTCATAGGATTGAATAAACCCTCTAACCACCAAAAGCCTGCCTCATATCTCAACATCCTAATATAGCAATCTTCTGTATCACATCACTGCCCAAAAATAAATTGTATTTTTCTTTTTCTCAGAAATCAGTGAAGTATCACTTTGGGGTACATCACAATAACTAACTCATTTACTTGTAGTTGCTGTTTATTGGCAATGTGCATTCTTGGGCTGTATGTCCAAGGTGAAACAAATGATCATCATTCATCAAGGGTCTAATATGTCCAGTGAAATAGCCATTGGCTATCTGATAGGAGAACTGTTCCACAGATGGCTTAGTTACAATGTAGAGTAGGGAAATTGGTAAGAATTAGGTTCTGAAGTAATCTAGGCAAAGCAGAGGTTTTCAAAGCTGAACCTTAAAAACACCTGGAGTGTTTTAAAAAGTAGTTGCCCAGGTCCTATTTCAAACAAATTAAATCAGAATCTCTGGGGATGAGGCCCAGGTATTCGTATTTTTTAAGACTCTCAAGTTGTTTCAAAGGGCAACCTCAGTCATGAGCTTACATGAATTGGACGTTAATGGCTGACCCAGTGTGCTCCCATTATAGAGTTCAAGCCATGTGGATTCTAACTACATTATCCAGTGAAGGATTGAGCTGTGAATTCATGTGCTTAAAGGCTTCAGAGTCTCTTTTTGCACACCCAGCAGCCACAGGAAACCATTTCAGGTATGTGTGTGGGTAGTAAGGGCAAATGTTAAAGATGACTTTTGTCTGGCAAAACAATTTTTGTATTTTGTTACCAAGCCAGGCATGGTGGCTCACGCCTGTAATCCCAGCACTTTGGGAGGCCAAGGTGGGAAGATTGCTTAAACCCAGGAGTTAGAAACTAGCCTGAACAACAAAATGGGACCCCGATTCTACAAAAAAAATACAAAAATTAACCATGTGTGGTTATGCATATCTGTAGTTTCAGCTACTTTTGGAGCTGAGGTGGAGGATCGCTTGAGCCCAGGAGACAGAGGATGCTATGAGTTGTGATCACGTGATTGCACTCCAGCCTGAGTGACAGAGTAAGACTCTATCTCAAAAAAAAAAAAAAAAAATCTTGCTAAAACTCGGTGGTCTCAAACTCCTGGGCTCAAACAATCCTTCTGCCTCCACCTCCCAAGGTGCTGGGATTACAGGTGTGAGCCACTGTGCCCAGTTCAAAACTTAAATTCTTAACCATGCAGCTAAACTGCCTCCAAATAAGAGCACTATAAAACAAAGCAAAAAAAAAAAAAAAAAAAAAAAAAATCCCCATTTTTATAGTAACAGGGATAAAAGTTATCAAAAGAACTATATTGATGAATGGCATTTGGAATAAAAGTGAGTATCTGTGCATTAATCAAAGTTAGGAGTCATGTTTCCATAGAATGAGCAATGTGTTACCTCCTTTGAAAGAAAAAACATTCACAAATGTACTGTGCTGACTTAAGTATGCAAAAACATAGAAATAGATAGGAAACTTATATTCTTATACCTCTCATAAAAGTATGAGACCAAAGTAAATTTATAAACAAACCCAAAAAAGTATATTAACAACATTAATATAGCAGATGATGCTGTTGTCCTAAACTGAAATCAGCACTGTCAATATGAATATCATACTGATAATCCAAACTGTTCACACAATAAATCATTACGTGATTTGGCCCTTATATGATGCACTTTTAAAATACTAAACGTCCTCTGTTATCCTCATATTAGCCTTTGACAATTAAAAGAGTTGCCTATTTGGGAGGCCAAGGCAGGTGGATCATGAGGTCAAGAGATTGAGACCATCCTGGCCAACATGATGAAACTCCATCTCTACTGAAAATACAAAAACTAGATGGGTGTGGTGGCACGAGCCTGTAGTCCAAGCTACTTGGGAGGCTGAGGCAGGAGAATCACTTGAATCCTGGAGGTTGCAGCAAGCCAAGATCGTGCCACTGCACTCCAGCCTGGCAACAGAGCGAGACCCCATCTCAAAAAAAAGAAAAAAGGTTGCCTATGCATTAGAGACCCTGTTAAATAAGCTCACCCAGATATCTCTACAAAAGATAAGTCTATTACAAAACTGCCTCCTCCTAATTTAGCACACGGTGCTACTTTAACATGTCTCCTTTCTCCCTGAAAATGACTCTTCTTGAGATTTATTTCTTTAATAACTAGGTTTATCATGACTTACAAGATAAAGACGACAATAAAGGATATTTGTTTCCTTTGGGATTTCCAACACTAATTCCCCTGTTGTCTTTCAGGAGAATCTCCCGTGGGGGAGATATGGAAGGGATGCATCGCCCCTTCCAAAGGCAGAAAACACATTACCCAAGTTTGGTCAATGAGACTGTCCCACTATTTTTAATGTGGACCAAATGAGCCAATGACCAGAGATTATTAGAATTAATGATGCAAAAGTCAGACTCAATGGCACTAGTAATGATCTGGTGGCAGTATTAGTGCCCACCAGCAACTTTGGACTGTAGTTCCAGCTCAGACTGACCTTGTAGCTTTTATTTCTTCTTGCAGTCTTCCCTCAGTTCTGTGAATCCCTTATATAATTCCAGAAAATCCCCATGTTGCTATGACAGAAAGATTTGACTTCACTTTTATAAGCAAAAATCCTAGCAAATACGGTTATTAATAATAGGAAGAGGTTTGTAAGAAATGAAAATATGGAGAATCTAGGATTTATTATCTAACTATTGGAGACTATAGGTAGACAGTCTCGTGAATATTCCCCAATAGGAATCAGAAGTCCATGAGAAACCATGATGAAGCAGCTAAATAAGTACATCTCTACTGTTTCAAGGTAGGCAAATCTGTGCAAACCTACACCAATGTCCGAGGAAGCTGAGAGGCCGAAGAAAGAGGCTGACATATCCTGTTTCTTAGAAACAAACGTTTAATAGGGACTTAAGGAACAGAAGCCATGCCTGTGTCTTGGGTGGTGGCAAGACAAGATGGCGGATCCTGGCACCATTACCTCTCTGATCCAGGGCTTACATACCATAGTGAAGTTAGTGGCTCAGATGGAATTTGTAGGCCAGTTGAAGTGTCATAACATCAAGGTTGTTTGACCTAAGGCCAGGATTTAAAGTTAAGTACCTTTTCTTACACAAGGAACAACAGATAAATGGAAATCTTAGAGGCCTTCCAGATATTGGAATTAATCAGTTAAGCCAGCATGGCAGATTAGCTTCTAAGGTGGAGCTGCTTTAGCCTCCCATCAAAAATGGAGTTGCTTTAGCTTCCATATATATTTAATATGCTTCCCCATAATTTTACTTCATTTCTAAACATTTTCCTGCTAAATGAAAAACCATTATATGACATTTTTCCATTAATTTTGATGGACCAAATTATGATTCATTTCATCCAATCCAAAACACTCAGTTTCCAATGAATAGAAAAGTATATCAATTGAACAAAGAAAATAAGTTTATATAATTAAGAACAGCAATTCAAAGTAATAAATACAGCTTACACAGAAAATTAAGTGCCATGAAGATTTACTGTCTTCACTGAAAAAGAATGAGGAGACTAGAACATAGAAAATAGTCACTGGAGAAAGAGAAAGAGCTCAAGGGCTCAAGGCAGTTATTCTTTGAAAGGTATGTTCTTTTTTTTTTTTTTTTTTTTGAGAAAGGGTCTTCCTCTACTGCCCAGGCTGGAGTGAGTGGGTGGGAACATTGCTCACTGTAGCCTCGGCCTCATGGGCTCAAGTGACTCTCCTGAGTAGCTGGGGCCACAGGTGCATGCAGGTATGCTCTTCTTTTGCACCATTTTATTCATAAATTTTCCACCACAAACTGCACTTAAAACTAGCATTATAACATAGAAACTACTTTTTTTTCAGTGGACACTTTTATCATTTATTTAATGGATCATCAATTTTGTCTCCCTACCTACAAATGGAATTGCATCTTGTTTCCATGCTGAGTAGTGAAACAGTGAGAAAGCTAATCATAATAGCCTACATCAAAAGAGAACTAACACAGCTCACTTGTTTTAACAGGCAAAATAGAAATATATGCACTCTAGAATGCACAATGTTTAGTCACTCAGAAATCCAAATGGGATCTTGAAGAATGTAGGCAAATCCAGGGTGTAGTAAAGATGAGCGGAGATGCTGTGCAACTGTTTAAGGGTTCCTAGCACTGCATCTCTTGGCCACTAGCTGAACCTTGACATGGAAGGTTTTAGTTAATGCCAAGTGGAGTTGCAGAAAATGCTAAGTTGACTTAGGGGCTGTGCACAGGAACTAAAAGGCAGGAAAGTACTAAATATTGCTGAGAGCATCCACCCCAGGAAGGACTTTACCTTCCAGGAGCTCCAAACTGGCACCACCCCCAGTGCTCACATGGCTGACTTTATCCTCCATGTTCCATTTGGCACAGCAAGTGGCAATGTCTCCACCACCTATGATGGTGATGCAGCCCCTAGAAGTGGCTTTCACCACCTCATCCATGGGGGCTTTGGTTCCCCGGGCAAAAGCTTCCCATTCAAATACCCCCACAGGACCATTCTACACAATCTGCTTAGCCTGAGTCACAGCCTCAGCATACTTCTTGCTGCTTTCAGGACCACAGTCCAAGCCCATCCAGCCAGCAGGTATGCCAGAAGCCACAGTGGCTTGACCAGTCTTGGCATTCTCATCAAACTTGTCAGCAGTGACAAAGTCAACAGGCAAGGTAATCTTCACACCATTCTTCTCAGCTTTGGACATTAGGTCTTTGACAGTCTTGGCTCCCTCTTCATTCAACAGAGAAGTGCCAATCTCCATGTTGCTGAGCACCTTAAGGAAGGTAAAAGCCATTCCACTACCAATAATCATCTCATTGACTTTGTCCAGTATATTATTGATCTGCTGGATCTTGTCTGCAACTTTAGCTCCACCCAGGATGACCAGGAAGGGTCGCTCTGGGCTCTCCAAGGCCTTGGCAAAGTAGTTTAGCTCCTTCTTCATCCAGCAGCCTTCTGTGGCAGATTGACTCCTACCAGGGACCTGTGGGCTCTGTGAGCAGTGCCAAAAGCATCATTGATGTAGACATCCCCTAGCTTGGAAAGTGAGGTCAGAAAGGTTCTATTTTGACTGGCTTGGCTTTAACCTTGTTCCCAGAAGCATCTTTTCCCTTCCCTTCTTCCTCCACATGAAAGTAGAGGTTCTCCAGCAGGATGACAGACTCAGCAGCTGGGTTGGCACAGGCTTTCTCCACTTCTGGGCCTACACAGTCCTTCAGGAACAGAGCATCCTTGCCAGCAGAGATTTGAGTTCTACAGCAACTGGCTCTAAGGAGTACTTGTCAGGCATAGGGACACCATCAGGCCGGCCTAGGTGACTCATAAGGACTACCAACTTGGCTCCATTGTCCCAAGCAGAATTTGATGCTTGGGACAGCAGCCTGAATCCTCTGGTTGTTTGTTATCTGGTTGTTCTTCATAGGAACATTGAAGTCGACTCTCATAACGACCCGCTTCCGTTTAACGTCCAGCTTGTCCAGCGTCAGCTTGTTACAAAGTGACATTTTGGAAATACGGCTGGGGAGAGAGGTCGGTGATTCGGACAACCAGGGAGCCGGCTGCAGACGTGCGCTCGGGAGACGAGAAGAATGCCGAACCGAAACCACTTTTAGGGTGAAAAACGTTTGTACACAAGAGACTTTAAAATATGTAAATAGTGCAGGCACAAAACAGACTCAAAAGTCATAGAAGGCACACCCTTTTCATGCCTTTTCACTTGGCATGCATATACAAAACATAATTTCTTATTCATCCAAGCATTGTTTTATATAATATTGTCTGACCGTAAACTGTGTGTCAAGTCTATTGATGAGGATGTCTTTACTTAGAAACATAATGTTAAAATATTATATTGTATATCTCTTTAAAATATCATATCTTACATATCTTCAGAAATATATCTTAAATATCTTTAGGTTATAAAAAGTCATTATACTGAAAAAGAAAAGAGTCATTCACAAAGAGGTAAACGTTTCAAGAGATGCTAAAACAAAAGGTCATAAATAAATGGTCATGAAGGAGGAAAATCTGTGCTGTGTATCATCTTCTAGAATAAAATATCCTCTAGGGTGAGGCTTTCGGTGACCATGTTGCCCAGCCCATAGGCTGTGTAAAGGATGTGAATAAAAAGACCGGAGTGTGAGAAAGGTTAATCTGTTGGCACTTTATATAGACATATATTAAAGAGAATGTGGATGCTGCATAACGGAGACATGAATGAGTTTACAGCCTGCCTCTCTCAAATACAAGTCAATTGCCATCTTCTTTTTTCTAAGCAGGGCAGTTTCAGGAGCCGGTATGGTACAAACATGGCTTCTGTGTTTCCAAGATCTTGATGGGCAAAATGAATGCAACACTTAGTTGCTTTTGTACCAGGAGGGAACTTTGAGACCTGACTGGAGCCTGGACTTCTTGGGACTCCTGGAGAGACGTAGGCCCTCAGAGCTTCACAGATGTATACAGAGATGTGTAAGAGAAAATTCACCAAACTGTTAATGTTACCTTAGGGTAAAGAGCTTTCATTTTATTTTAACTTTCTTACTAACATCTATCTATCGTGGCCATTTTTTTCCAGCAAACCTGTATTAATTCTATAATGAAAAATATCATAAACATACTCTGTCGTGAAATATAATTAGAACAGAAAAAGTATTAACTTATTAAAAAGTTCAAAATTCTAAATTCTTGGCTCAAGTCAAATACATTTAAAAACCCAGGGACTTTCTAAAATCATGTGAAATAATTATTTAGCTCAGGCAGCTGCAGGGCTGATGTGGCCAAAGGCTCATGCTGTAAGTTGTCCATCTGCACCAGTTACACCATCTGTTGAATGCCAAGCCTCACCAAGTCTCAGAATGATAGTCCTGGCTAACACTTAGAAAATGCTCTATTCAAGACACTATACTAAGTGCTATATTTATATTATCATACTTAATATTCAGAAAAACTCTATTAAGTAAGTACTATTGTCTTCCGTGTTTCACGGGTTAGGAAACTAAGGCATAAAGAAGTTAAGCAAATTCTCATAGGTCAAATAGCTGGTAGTATTGCAGCAAGGATGAAAACAATTAGACTGATTCCACCATCCATATGCTTGATTGCACATCGTGCAGCATACTAGTCAGGAGTGAACAAGCACTAGAGAATTGAAATGGAGATACGTGGAGAATTTCCAGTTCTGCATGTACCCAGAAATCCTGAAACTCCAACCACCCTCTGAGCCTCCCTGGTCCATGGGATCATAGTTTAGACCTTTATTAGGATGTTCTCCTGTTTGAAAGTGTTGCTGCATCCTGATCTGAAGAAGTCACCCTGTAAGAAAAAGTCAGTTCTCATGATGAACCCCCTCCCTGCTTCTGCTCAATGGTGCAATTAATTAGCCAAAACAAACTTCTCAGCTTCCCAGGATCCCAGGATACCACTGTGCTTCTTTTTTGTCTCCTCACCCTTTAAATATTGGAGTGTCTCACAACACTGTCTTTAGTTCTTTTCCCTTTATTATCTACACTCACTCCCTAAGGGACCCCTATCTCCTGCCATTAAATACTATCAGCATGTTTAACTGCAAACCCATGTACCCAGACCCAAAACTTCCTGCCTGGCATTTCCTATTTTTCCGTTTGAGATGAGGTCTTACTCTGCCATGCAGGTTGGAGTGCAGTGGTGCAATCTTGGCTCACTGAAGCATCTGTCCCCGAGGCTGAAGTGATCCTCCCACCTAGCCCTCCCTTCGAGTAGATGGGACTTAGACCCAGCTAATTTTTAAATTTTTTGTAGAGACAGGATCTCCCTGTGTTGCCTAGGCTGGTCTTGATCTCCTGGGCTCAACCAATCCTCCCACATAGGCCTTCCAGAGCACTGAGATTACAGATGTGAGCCACCACACCCCACAGTGACATTTCCTTATCCAGCAGGCATCTCAAACATAGTATGTCCAAATCCGAACTGATAATTCCTACTAAAGTAGCTCCTCATACAGTCTTCCCCTTCTCAGTAAATAAATTCATCCTTTTTTAAGTTCCTTAGTCAATTTGAAGTCATTTTTGACTCCTCTCTTGCTATTACATCTTACATGGGAATTCTATTTTCAATACATATCCAGAATCTGGCACTTCTAATCACCTTCCTTGCCATCATACTGGTTCAGGACACCACAATATCTTTATGGAATTATTGTGATAACCTCCCAATGGTCTCCACAATCCTGAACTGGGCCTAGTTTACTGCCTCTCCAGTTCCCTCCACCATTCCAAACACACTAGCTTCAGAAGAGCAGCCAGAATGATGATCCCGAGAGATATAAATGAGACGATGCCACTCCCCTACTCAAAACATTTCTCTGTCTTCCCATCTCAAGGGGAATATAAGCTAAAGTCCTTATCAGCACCTACAAGCCCTTACATGCCCTGGTCCCCATTAGCTTTCGAACTTCATGTCCTATTATTTCTCTTTCACTCTTTTTACTTAAAGCATATTGGCCTGTTTAATGTTTTCTTAAATTACTCAGGGACTTTGCATATGAATTTTCCTCTACCTGGGATGTTCTTTTCCCAGATATGTGTATGGCTAATTACCTTGCTTCTTACCTTTTTTTTTTTTTTTTTTAACTCAAAACTCCCATTCTCTCAGTGAGAGCTTTTCTGACCACTCCTTGGAAAGTATCACACATATATCCCTCACATGTTCCTTCCATGCATTACTCCTGCACTTCACAGACACGTGTTGAATATATAAATGTATTCTACAGAAGACCAATTACAGAACCCAAATTGGGAAGGGAAAGACTATACAACCAAAACACCGTAGGACTTCGGTCATTTATAAATGCATACATCTTGTGAACAGGTAAAGAAGTTAATTTTGAGAATGCTCACGAAAGGAAGAGGAATACTAGGAGTTAAGTATTTATTACATAGTTGGACTATCTTAATTAGGAAGACACATTTAATAAACTAAAACATTCACATGAGTAAGTACAAATCTCTTTGATGAATGACAAGATCAAAACTATGCCTACAAATGGAAACTTAAGTAATTACTGTAGTGAATTCTTATAATGTTATGTTGCATCAGAATCCTTTCTAAATATCAGTTGGACTTATACTAGAAGCAGAGCTTAGTCACCCCCAACACAGTTTCCCATTGTCCACTTTCTCCTAATTCTTTAGTGTGGTTGATCCAGATATCTACCTTGCACAGCCACCTCCTGGAGAACACCTTCCTGTAGGATAGCTAGATACAACCTACTTGACTTGCTCTCTGACCCTCACACCCCGCCTGGACTGTTCATATGTATATGGCACAACGACCATCTCTCAGTCACAGTGTAGACTACATGGAGCTCATGCCTGCTTACTCTAAAACCACAATTCAAGAACTCTATCCCACGTTCTATGGGAAATCTAGTACCCTTATGAAGATTTCTGAGAACTCCTTGGGGTTCATATCTTCACGGTTACCCGTGCTCTGCCTGCCTGCCTCCACTGGACTACTGATGTCATTGGCATCTGATCCCCTATAACTATTCTCCTGCCCTCTGCTCTGTGACAACCAGGACATGAAAAGCAACCTTATTCCTCTGAATAACCCTATAAATGGCTCACCCATAATATTTGTTCATGTATTACATTTATCTTACGATTTGAAATGATACATAAATGTATTTACATGGCCTCTGAAAATTTAAAATTTAGTATTATACTTTCTCATTGTTTACATGTATTTGACCTGCTTTCAATAATCTCTTACTGTTCATTTTCCTCCATGGATATTTGCTCTGCTATGTTACTTGGCCATTTCTGTTTCTTTCTCCTTTCTTCTCCCTCACTCGTTTTACTTTTTTTTTTTTTTTTTTTTTTTTGAGTTGGAGTCTCACTCTGTTCCCCAGGCTGAAGTGCAGTGGTGCAATCACGGCTCACTGCAACCTCTGTCTCCCAGGTTCAAGCGATTCTCCAGTCTCAGCCTCCTCAGTAGCTGGGATTACAGGCATATGCCACCATGCCCAGCTATTTTTGTATTTTTAGTAGAGACAGGGTTTCGCCATGTTGCCCAGCCTGGTCTTGAAATCCTGACCTCAAGTGATCCACCTGCCTCGGGCCCCCAAAGTGCTGGGATTACAGGAGTGAGCCACCGTGCCCGGCTACTACTCTTTTTCTAATATTTGTTCATCACTTTTACAAAGAATATAGCTTTTCTTCATTTTTATTTTCTTAGAACCCATGCTGTTAAGTTTTCACATTATATTGAAATACAGTTTCTCATGTTATTTTACAAACAAGACGATTCCTCCTTGTTAAAGGAACTCTTAAGCCAGATGGTAAAAGTCTTTGCAACCCAGAGTCCTGAGCCGTTGAGGTATATGAATGACAGTTGCCTAAATCCAAATCTCCTCAAACAACCTCTAAGCAACAAGAATAAAACCACACAAAATTCTCGCCTTTGGCATAATTAGAAGACAGAAAAATATTACAAGTGAAAATTACCCATAGGTATAAAAATCAGCACCAAATTCCAGCATAGCCAACTTTTGAAGCTCTTCTGCAGTCATTCCCACAGAGAAAAGGGGTTCTGAAAAAATGCACAAGAAAGATAAGGGACAATTGAGTTAAAGTCACCCCCAGGAAGAGAAAGCTCAAAGAATCCTGATAATAATCCTGGTGATGGATTATTATTAATCGTTGAGTTATATAAGAATCAATTAACCCATCCAAATCTAAATAAATGAACAAAAACTAAATTAGTAGTGGGGGAATCTTATCCCTTTAAGTGGAATGTCAACTAATAAATGTAGAAGGGATGGTAGACTTAGAAAATCACCATTTTTGAACTATTATAATAAAAACTGA
Source organism: Papio anubis (assembly GCF_008728515.1). Classification (NCBI taxonomy): domain Eukaryota; kingdom Metazoa; phylum Chordata; class Mammalia; order Primates; family Cercopithecidae; genus Papio; species Papio anubis. The sequence continues at coordinate 15,218,745 of NC_044978.1, forward strand.
TGTAAGCAAAAATTATCAATGAGTACTTAAATGAGTAGGTCAAAGTTTGATGAATAAAGAATATTTAGGTGTCTTCAAAGTATCTCTCCACAAATTAATTATAAATGACTAAGGGGAAATAATAAATTTGCAGTGGAAAAACCTGGCAGAACCATCTTAGCCAATAAATCATAGCTGACATCACCAATCACGGGACAGGCCAACATCATGTGCTTCTGATGTGATGTGCTGAGAAGAGCAAAATCTCATGTTTGTTTCCCTATCTGACATGCACGACCTGGTTCTAAACAGAGGAAATGTCAGACAGACTCAAACTGAGTGACATTCCACAAAATAACAGGTACTCTACAAGCTGCCAAGGTTATAAGAGAAAAGACTGAGGATTTAATCTAGATTTAAAAACATTCCAGGGACATGATGATTAAGCACAATTCTTAACACTGAGTTAAATTTTAGACCAGGAAAAAAAATATAGGACATTGTTGGGATAATGGACTAAATTTGAATATTGCCTCTGGATGAAGCATTCCTATTGTATAAATGATAGATATATTTTTTACTGTGGTCATTTTACTAGTTATTCAAGAGAATGTGTTCTTAGGAAACACACACTGTTCAAATGGTTAAAAAAAGTTTATTAAGAGAGTAAATGATAAAACAACTAGAGCAAAAATGTTAATAATTTGTGAATCTAGGTAAAGAATAAAATGAGTATCGTTTTTTCTATTCAGATAATCTTGAAATTATGTGAAACTTAAAATTATGATAAAATAAAATGTTTAAAAAGTTCTTGTTCTACTTTATTAAAAACAGAAAATTCTGATATTTTCCCTTTTAAAAAATAATCCCTGAAGTTAGATAACTGGAAACCGATTTACAAAACTTCCCCACAGATCCTTACATAAGTAAGTTTGTGGTAGAATTAAAAATATCCAAGTAACTCAATCTTTTGCTTTTAAGCCAAATTAATTGAGCCAAAAATAATAGAGAGCTCTTAAAACATTGTGTTGATTTTTGATAAATTAAGTTGTCCCCGTATTGCCAAAATGTTTACAACAATAATACAGCAAAACTGGCCAGGCACAGGGACTCACACCTGTAATCCCAGAGCTTTGGGAGGCCAAAGTGGGAGGATCACTTGAGCCCAGGAGTTCAAGACCAGCCTGGGCAACATAGTGAGACCCTGCTGTGATTGCACCACTGCGTTCCAGCCTGAGCAACAGAGTAAGACCCTGTCTCCAAAAAAAAAAAAAGAAAAAAAAATCATAAAACTAATACTCTTGAGTCATTATATGATTTTCATTATTGAAGTTTTATATTCGCTAAAATACCTGTTTTTATTGATCCATCTAGTTTTAATAGGTGTACCTGCATCATGTTCTTTTGTTTGTGAGCTTTAAAATATAGCAGAAACTACTATAAATTGAGGATTTACTTATGATAGGTATGGTGTAAGGAAAATTTTAAAAATAGCATTCTGTTTTTTTGATCTTCAAAAATCCTACAGGTTTGATTAGTTCTTTATCTATTTATAAGTAAGGAACTGAAGATAAAGAAGACGAAGAACTTAGACCTCACTTCACACAGTTTGTGTGTGAGGTAAGGTTCTAAACCTAGTCAACACGGCTAGAAAGCTAGTAAGTTTCTTAGTACTCTATGTAGTATATATGCTCTCTAGTACAATTAGTAATTCCAATGATTTTTATTTTGTGATTTGGCAAAATCTCTCAGGATAAATTATTCAAAATAATCAATTGTTAAGTAATTTTCCTAGATGAATTCTTGGAATCAAGATGATAGTCTGCTTAACATACGATTCCATTATCTTATCATGTTGGACTATAGCCTGGAAAGGGGACACTGCTCTGTTGAAAAATAATTTTTAAATATACTTTTATTAATCTTGAAGAAACTGCAATGTAGGAGATCCAGAAATAGATAATATTAATTTATTTTGAAAAAGTAAAAGAATGGACTTGAGTAACAGATGAAATTTCCAAATAAGCAGATCTTGATTTTGAAGTTCAGGTTTTTATTCTATTTTAATTAAAAATCTCACAACAAAATCAAAAGACCCAGAAACAAAATCCTTGCAAATATTTTTTGTTTTGAATTTCTTTTTTATTACTATTATAATTTTGTTGTTGTTTTTACATGCAGAGATATGGTCTTGCTAGGCTGCCCCAGGGTGGTCTCAAGATTCTGGGTTCAAATGATCCTCCCACGTCAGCCTCTCAAAGTACTGGGATTGCCGGCGTGAGCCACCACACCCAGCCTGTTTTGAAATTCTTTAAGTTTTCATATTGAGCTGTCAAAAAGGTATCTAGCTACCCATTGCTTTCAGACACAGTAGCTCTGTTTACGTGGCCACTGCCAACGCATGAGTCACTGAGTCAGACTGTGACATGCCCACAGCATATCCCATTATTTAACTCATTGATTCAAGGAACACATAAGAAAAAATACACAGTCTACAAATTAATCACTTTAGCAAAACTGGCTTTACATATATTCCAGGATACATGCATGATTTAGCAAGTTATATTTGTGTCAGCAGAGAACTATAAATAAAATGTTTATTTAGAGTCATCTTATCTAGGGAGATGTCCAATTTTTGTTGAATTTACATCTTCAGATGTCGGACTCACCAGAAAAGCAGACAAGACATGCAGTTTTGTTTTATCTTTCACCACCAGCCCCAATGCCAAATGTCACATAACACACACACATACACACACATACACACACATGCAAAAAGTTTCTATTTCTCAGGTAGTCAGAATAGCAATAGCAAATTCAATGGTTCTATGAATGTCTGGATCATGTTTTGAGAAGAAATAACACTTCTGTAGAAATTGTGTTTCCCTCTTTATCTTAAATTCAAAGAGCTGGCAAACTGCCAAACCAGAAATTCTGAAAACTGGAAGTGCAAATTGTGTTATTTGTTTTGTAATCTTTAACATGTGTCATTTCAATGATTCACAAAGAGCACTATGAATCAAAATTAAAACTAAAAATGCAGGTTTTTATAAAATAGGATTCAATGGAAGTGTAAAATTACATTTTAGCAGAGTGTCCACCACTGAATATGTTTCCTTCTTTCCCTCCTCCTCTTTTCAGTTTAGGCTCACACAGGTTTTAGATTTTGTCTGAGGTTTGAGAGGAAAGTGTTGCATTCCTTCAGAAAAGCTTTTGCCTTATTTCCAATTGTTTCAATGCAATACTAGATAAGATTCCAAATAAGTATGATTTATGGGTATTGTTACATTTATCTGGAAAAAATGCAAACTTAAAAGTGTTTTGACAGGGCTCACCACATGAGAAACATCTAGACCCTTCTAGCTTGTCAAAGAAATGGAGAACAATTGAAAGAGTTTGAAGTAAAGCATGGAAAGGACCAATTTAATGATTTTGTTAAAAATAAAGGAAAACAGTTATGTTATTATAACATAACTACTATAATGTTATATGTTATATGTTGTTATAACATTAAAAAGTCAAAATCTTTAATCATTCATTTTTGAAATTAACTTCTGTCGTATAATTGAACATTTGTTTTTGCTTCCTTTTTTTCTCCAAATATTTGGGTTTAGTTGAGGTTCTGGAAAAAAACTTAGTGGTTTACTTTAGACTAAAGAAGCTTAAAATTCACTCAATATCAGCATAAAATCTTTTACCAAAACATTTTGCATAGGAACATATTCCTGTTTTCCATAAATTTAATCTACTAAAATCTAAGAGCCAGATCAGAATTGTTTTTTGGCAGGTGAGCTTACAGAAAAATTCAAGCAATCAGTTTGTTTTCTTAAGTCTCTATAAGCATACCTCCTCTGCACAGTGAATTGAAAATCCTTTTGCTTCCACATCTGATAAATAATACAATTAGTAACTTTAATAATTTTTATTTTTGATGAAATGAAAATGCAGTCATCGCTTTGTGATTTTTTTTGTTTGTTTGTTTTGAGACAGGGTCTTGCTCTGTCCACCAGGCTGGAGTGCACTGGCACAATCTCAGTTCACTGCAACCTCCGCCTTCTGGGTTCAAATGATTCTCCTGCCTCAGCCTCTCGAGTAGCTGGGACTACAGGCATATGCCATGACACCAGTTAATTTTTGTATTTTTAGTAGAGACTTTCACCATGTTGGCCAGGCTGGTCTCAAACTCCTGACTTCCAGTGTTCCACCACCTTAGCCTCCCAAAGTGCTGGGATTACAGGCATGAGCCACCGCACCCTTCTGCTTTGTGAAATAATTTAAGCGAATTCACGTGCACGCAACTTCTTCCACGTGTAAAGTAAGTCAAACACAAGAAACATGATCTCCACATTCTACAACAGTAAGTGGAACGTGAATATGGAATGAACAAATGTAATTAAACACTTACTCATTGGAAATGGACACATAATGACAAATATAAAAAGAAAAACTATGTAAGAAGAATATATCTGTACTCAAACTTGTCCTCCAGGCAATATTGTGAGAAATTTCTCCACTAAACCCAATGAAGAAACTGAAGAAAGTAAAATATTAACACCCAATTTTCTTATGAGTTGATTAAACAAACATTTACTAAATTCCATACAAAGTTTAAAATAACAATTCCTGCAGTCCTAGAGCTTTCATGGTACAGGAGAGAGAAATGTATACAGAAATTTCCTAGTGTAGTGAATATCACAACTGAGATGTTGACAGAGTACAATGGGATCACAAAAGTGGAAATATGTAATCATGCACACAGACATCACAGAATATTTCACAAAGAAGGTAAATTTTTAGTTGAGTGACATATAATTACAAGGAACTCCCTAAACAGTTGCAGGGGAAAGCAGTTGCAAAGATATGGAAGGAAAAAAGACCATATCGTATTGTCGATTTCTGAATGTTTTAGCACAGGTGGAATAACTGGAGTATAAACAGGGAGGGAATAACTTTGCCCATTCAAATAAGGAATTAAGAAGCCACCATCATTTTTATTGTTTTTTGGGGGTTTTGCTGTCAAATTAATTTTTCATCTATGGAAATTTGAAAATGGGGAAAACATAGAGAAGAAAAGTAAACTTACTTCAGATTCTATCAGCAAAGAATTGTGTGACTTGACTACCTGCTTTATTCCACAGCCCTGATTCTAACAGCCTTGCAGTGATACTGATCTGAGGTCATGGGCAGCAAATGAGACTGTGCCGCAACTCAGTTGGGACCAACCATATTTCCCCCAACTCTCACCAGAATGTTCTCCACTCATTTTCCACAATGATGCATTCTTTTCTCCGTCTTGGTGCCTTCTGGATAATTAAATTTTCCCTAGACTTGGCTGATATTTCCTTGATTTTATGGTATGTGACTGTCGTTTTCTATTCTTGGCACTAACAAAGGTAGTTTTCTTTTTTATTATTATTATTTCCTATTGTTTTTATCCTAGCATATGACCACTTGCTGAAAAGGGGTTTTGCTCTTAAAGGAAGCCTTGCCAGAAATCCAGAGCACATTTTCTCCCTTTAATTCAGGATTGTACATGTAAGTGGCACTGCTGGGTCAAGCAAGAAGTACTATTGAAAGGGTTTGGTATAGAGGCAAGTCGCTTTCTGAAAGAAATGTCAATTTTCATGCCTATGATGACATGTGAGATGCCATTTTCTAGCATGCTTACTGACACTGGGTGTTATATTTTATCTTTGCAAACAGTTGAGGGATTTTGAGGAATCATGGTGATAAAATCAGCATTTAGCTTTCTTGCTGTCACTCTACCTGCAGCGCAGAGTGTATGTTGAGCATACAGGGTATGGTGTAGTTTGCAGGCCAAAAGATAAGGTAGATGGTTTGTGAAATAATCTAGATGAGAAAACATAACCAGGGAAGTGGCAGGAGGAAGAAGAAAGAAGGAAAAGAATTTGAGAGACAGGAAGGAAGTATAAATATTGTAACCAAGAACATGTTGCTAAGGGGGGCAATAAAAATAATTTTGAAAATTGCTGGTCTCTACAAAGCACTTTATATATATTAGTTCATATAATTCTCCCAAATTTAGAAGATAAGTGTTACTATTATGATTTTTCAGATTTGTAAAATAGGTTAAAGTAGACATTTAGAAAGTTGCATTATAATGATTGTACCCACTTGTAAATAGGAAGCAAGATAATACATATAGCTATGCATTGAGTGTGAACTGCTTGTGAGACATAATTGTATAGCTAAGTAGATTCAGGGAAATGTGAGTTTGGAATTTAAGGCAGAGAGAGGAATCATAAAATTTAAAATGTGACAGTCATTAGGATATCTTGTTCCCCCAATAAATCTAAGTCCTAAAGTAAGGCAAACCTTATTTATGAGTTTTATACATCAGATATATTCTATGAATATAGCATGTCTCTTTCTGTCAAATAAGTAAACTGCCTTAAAAAAAAAGATAGTATCTAATCTACATACTATGTGAAGAGCAATACTGTTTATGCAGGAAAAGGATAGGAGGGAGAAAGCAGAGAACAATACCACAAAGGACAGATGTTCGCAATATGTAAACTGAGTAAAGTTTCTTGAAGGAGTGAGATTGAAAAATACGTATCTGGGGCCAGGCACAGTGGCTCACGCCTGGAATCCCAGCGTTTGGGAGACCAAGGCAGGGAGATCACTTGAGCTCAGGAGTCCAAGTCCAGCTTGACTCTAACTTGGGCAACACTGGGAAAGCCCATCTGTACAAAAAATGCAAAAATTAGCCAGGCATGTGGCATGTGTCTGTGGTCCCAGCTACTCAAGAGTCTGAGGTGGGAGGATTGCTTGAGCCTGGGAGGTGGCGGTTGCAGTGAGCTGATATCATACCACTGCACTCTACCCTGGGTGACAAGAATAAGACCCTCTCTCAAAAAAATTACATATATATAATATATAGACTTTATATTATATATAAAAAACTATGCTATATATAATATATAGACTTTACATTATATATAAAATGTAAGACTATATATAGAGATTTTGTTATGTTTAGAATATGTGGTCAAAAAAGAAAAAGAAAGAAAGGCTCTCTTTATGCATGATGTGTCAGAATTTAGCTATTGTGTCTTCACTAGCCAAAAACAACATAGTGAATTGAATGCATTCACAAATATAGGCAAAAGGTCATGGTTCATAAAAATCTAGGTTCCAGCAATGTTTACATACTTTTTAATGAATCAGTGATCCTTATTAGGTCAATGATAATACAGTAAATTTTTCTTACCCAAAATCTTTAGTAGTAGCTAAATCTTTAGCTTTTCCAGATCGGGATATTTCTTAGTAGTTATAGAAATGACAACTCACCCTCATTTGTGATTTATGATATAATTTAACTTTCTTTCAATCTTGCTACTTTCTTTTATGATATTGCATCATTTTTTAGCACATTTACTCAAATATGACTTAAAATATGCAGAAATCCACCAATCAGACCTTATTTTGTTATCAGTTAGCATCTCTTAAATAGAAAGAGAGTACTAATGGTTAAAATTTGTAGATTCTTTTCATGTCTATGAAAATAACAAATAAATTAACCCAATCTTAGTAGTCAGAAATGCAGTAATTTAATGTTATCTTGGAAAATAAATTAACAATAATCTAATGAGTTATGCTCAAATTATTTCCTAGTTTTTATGTATGCTAAATTTTTATGAAATTTCTTCACTTCATATTTCCATGTGTTTTTGTTCTTATTTTCACTTAAAGAACTCTTTCTGATAATAGAAATTAAAAACCACATCTGTACTTTTCTTACTTTCAAGCTTGCATGAGATCTATGTAGAATATTTTTTAAATGAATTGTAGGATTGCAGTAATGTTCCAAATATTAAGATGGTGTACATCCAAGGGTATATCTCCTCTCATTTTCTCTTTGTTTTGGACATATTTTCTTTTCTTTTCATTCCTAATTCTTGTAAACCACTATAACGTTCATGGTTTGAATACTACAGTGATGATTCCTGCCTCCTTCAAGTGGATGGGCAGATCAACAACATCAATAGGAAAAACAAATTTAAATATTCAAATAAATTTATATTTATTTTGTACTTTTCGCTATGCTTACAAAAAGAAACTAAATTATATTATGAGTTACATCTGATATTCTATTGATATTTTCATTACATAAAATTCAGCAATCAGAATTTGGGTAATCACATGATTACTGTCCAAGTGGTATCCATCTGAGAGTGTGGGGTCACTAATTAATGGGACAACAGTATCAACAGGGCCTGTCACAGGCAAACAGGATTTACTTTGTGTTCACCAGGATCTCAATCTTTAGGATTTTTCTCCTAGAAGGAAGTCAAAAGGTAATAATAATTATATTGTCTGTCAGCAATCCATATATAGAATATGTAACTTAAAAATTGCAGTTTTGATTTCCTGCAGTTGATTTTGTTAGATTTACTATGTAGCTTATCGCATCCTCTCTGCTGTCTCTTCCTTTCTTATACTTACAAGACTTACTGCTTTTTCCCATCTCTGCATTGGTCATGATATTCAGTCTCATGCCAAATAGTAGTGATAGTAGGCATCATTGTCTTTTTCTGATCTCAAAAGAAAACCTCCATTCAGGATGAAAGTTGATATTCATTTTACTGTGTTCATATTATTAAAATCCATTTATAATTATTAATGGATCCATTTTCTAATAATTTTGTCAGCTGCCACCTTATATATACTTTTGGAGTCTCTGCAATTAAGTTCATATTCATTTGTGATTATTTCATTTCCTTGATTTATTCTTTATTAATATGTAGCATCTCTCCCCTCAAGGTATATTTTATCTCAAATTCTACCTTGTCTATTATTATTGATGAGTTTAACCCATTTAGATACTCATTTAGAATTTATATATATGCTCCTATTTTATAGTTTTTACTTACCATACCCTCATACTTCCGTTTTTTTAATTCTTTTTTTTTTTTTTTCTTTGAGATGGAGTTTCACTCTTGTTGCCCAGGCTGGAGTGCAATGGCACAATCTTGGCTTTGATGATCTTAAATTTCACAAGTATGTGTCAGTATATAGAGATGTTTCTGTTCACTATTTTCTTCTTATCTAGCTTGTACTATAATCTGTGAATTCTTTCGATTGTAGGGTCTTTTTTATTCTGAAAAAAATATTATTTTATTTCTTCAAATATTTTCTGTCTTCTGTAATTTTTCCATATTTTTAATTGAGATAGAACTTACATACAATAATATGCAAACTTCTTGGTGTATACTTCTATGAGTTTTGACAAACACATACAGTTACATAACCACCACAATCAAAATATGGAACAGTTCCATCCCCACAAATAATTCCCTCATGCCACTCTGTAATCAGCCACTCTCAACATCCCCAAACCTGGAAACTCATGATCTATTTTCCATCCTTGTAGTTTTGCCTTTTCAGAATGTCATATAGTGATATCATACAGTATGTAGCCTTTTAAAATTGGCTTGTTTCACTTAGCAAAATAAATTCGAGATGCAGTTATGCAGCCGTGCTGTCATATTTATCAGTAGTTTGTTCCTTTTTGTTGCTGAGTAGTATTCCATGGCATAGATTTACCACACTTTAAGTATTCACCAGTTGGTGTTGTTTCTAGTGTTGATCTATTATAAATATAAGCACTACAAACACTTTTATAGCGGCATTTGCAGGAGCGTAAGTCTTCATTTTAATTGGGTAAATCCCTAGGAATGAGACTTACTGCTGGGTCATAGAAGTATAAGTTTAATTTTTTAAGAAATTGCCAAACTATTTTCCAAACTATCTCTACCACTTTGCATATTGCCAGCAATGAATGAGTTTCGGTTATTCTATGTTCTCACCAGTACTTGGTATGGTCAGATTTTTGTTTTCTTCTTTATAATGTAGTCATTTTATTGAGTACCCAATGATAGTTCCTGTTGCTTTAATTTAAATGTTACTAATGATGAATGATCTTGAATATCTTTGTGAAGTAATGTACTTAGTGAAGTATCTATTCAAATATTTTGTCCCTATTTTAATCGACTTGATTGGTTTCTCATTATTGAGTTTTGGGTGGATGTAAGATATTCTGAATAAAAATCTTTTACGAGATATGTGTTTTACAAATGCTTGTCTTTTAGTTTTTTTGACAGTTTCTTTTGAAGAATAAAAGTGTACAATTTTGGTAAAGTCCAATTTATATACTTCTTTCTTTTATGCATCCTAGTTTTGCTGTCATAGCCACGAAAATCACAAAGATTTTCGTGATCACAAAGATTTTCTAATTTCTCTTCTAGATTTTCTAATTTCTCTTCTAGAAGTAGTATAGATTTTATGTTTACACTGAGGTAAATTAACCATTTTAGTTAATCTTTCTGTATGGTGTCAGGTATGGATCAAGGTTCTTTATCTCATCAGTTTGTCCAGTTTTTCCAGTATCACTTTTTAAAAGAATAGTCTTTCTTTGTTCAATTAGATTGACAACTTTGTTAAAAAGTTAATTGACCAAAGGAAAATTAATTGACCATATAGAGCTGGGTATATTTCTAGATTCTCTGATCTGTTCCATTGATCTTTATGTCTGTCTTTTGGCCAAAATATTACCATATCTTTATAACAAATTTTTAAATCAGGTAATGTGAGTTTTCAAACTTTGAAAATTATTTTGGCTCGTCTAGTTCCTTTGCCTCTCCATATAAATTTTAGAATCACTTTGTAAATTTCTATTTAAAATTCTGCTAGAATTTTTATTGGGATTGCATAGAATCTATAAATCAACTTAGGGAGAATTGATACATTAATAATATTAAATATCCTAACATAAGAACACAATATATCTCTCCATTCATTTAGGTCTTCTTTGATACATTTCATTAGTAATATTTTTAGTTTTCTACATACAGACCACAGACATAATAGAACTTTTATTATTTTAGTTTCCAATTATTCATTGCTAGTGATTTTTTACATATGAACATACAGTTGATTTTTGTATTCATCTTGTGTTCTGTAAACTTGCTAACCTCACTTTATAGTTTTAGTCATTTTTTGTACATTCTTTGGAATTTTCTACAGACACAATCATATAACTTATGAAGACAACTTCATTTCCAGTCTGAATGCTTTTTTAAAAATTTTATTTTATTCCCTTATTGAATTGACTAGGACAATGATGAATAGGAGAGGTGACAGCCAACAGCTTTGCGTTAGTCCCAGTCTTAAGGGAAGAGTCTTTCACAATTAAATGTAATGGCAACTGAATGTTTTTCAAAGATGCCCTCTATCATAGTAAGGAAGTTTCTGCTTATTCTTACTTTATTGAGAGCTTATATCATGAATGAATACTTAATTATGTCAATTACTTTTACTGCATCTGTTGAGATGATTGTATGGCTTTTCTTTTTTAGTATTTTATGTTGAATGATACGTTGAATAATATCAATTCATTTTCAAACTTCAAACCAAATTTGCATTTCTAGAATAAACTGAATTTGGTCATGATATATTATCATTTTTACATATTACTGCACTCAATTTGCTAATGTTTAGTGGAGGGTTATACTGTCAATGTAAATGTAGGGTTTTAATATGCAGTTTTCTTATAATGACTTTGGCTAGTTTGGGTATACAGTAATGCCAGCCTAATTGAATGAGTGATAAAGTTTCCTCTTCTCCATTTTCCTTCCTCCCTCCTTCTCTTCCTTCCTTCCTTCTTTTTTTTTTTTTTTTCTTTTTTCTTTTTTTGAGACTAGGTCTCACTCTGTCACATACACTGAAGTGCAGTGTCATAATCATGGCTCACCACAGCCTCCCCTCCCAGACTCAAACCATCCTCCCATTTCAGCCTCCCAAGTAGCTGGGACCACAGGCACATACCATCATGCCCAGCTAATTATTTTTATTTCTAGTAGACACAGGAGTCTTTCTATGTTGCCCAGCCTGGTCTCAAACTCTTGGGCTAAAGCAATCCTCCCATCTTGACCTCTCAAGGTGCTGGGATTACAAGCATGAGCCCCTATGCCTGGCCTCTTGTTTTTTAATTTTCCATAAGAGCTTGCATAGAATTAGCATTATTTCTTCCTTAAATGTTAAGTAGAATGTATTAGTGAACCACAGAATTTTTTTGCTGGAAGGTTTTAACCACAAATTCAATGTATTTAATAGGTATAGGACAATTAAGGTTATCTATTTCTCTTTGAGTGAGCATTGGCAGTGTGTGTCCTTTAAGGAACTTGCCTATTTATCTAAAGGTTTTCAATTTATGACATAAAGTTGTCTATAAATTGCATTGATTTTTGTAAAGAACCAGTTTTTGGTTTTACTCATTTTTTTCTAGTGTTTTTCTGATTTTAATTTAATTAACTTATCCTCTTTATTTTTAATCTTTATTGTCTCCTTCTGCTTGTTTTGAATTAAATTACTCTTTTCTTTCTTAAGGCAAAACTTATATCATTGATATAAGGAATTTGTTCCTTTCTAAAATATCCCTTACAGCTATGAGTTTTCCTTTAAGTGTAGCTATAGCTGCACCCCACATAATGTGCTTGCATTGTCATTCAATTCAGAATACTTTTTAATTTTTCTTTCTATTTGAACCATGAAATATTTTAGAAGTGCCTTGTTCAACTTTCAAATTGTGAAGATATTCCAGATTATTTTCCATTTTTTATTTCATTATCTTCAAAGAATATACTTGTATGATTTCCATTCTTTTGCATTTGTTAAAATTTGTGTATTTTGATGACCGTTTCATGTGTACTTGAGGTGATATATTCTGATATTAGTGGTTGAATATTCTATCTATATCTTAGGTCATATTGGTTGATAGCATTTTTCAAGTCTTTATCCTTATTGATTTCTATCTACTTGCTCTATCAATTACTGAGAGAGGAATGTTGAAGTCTTAAACTACACTTGGGCACTAACTATGCCCTTCTTTGAGAGTTTAAGGGGGAAGAGTAGAAATAGAGGAAACATTTCAGGGCACAGAGTCTTTAGTGTAGTGCTATCCAATGAAGCTTTTGCAACAGTGGAATGTTCTATATTTGTGATGTCTGCATGTGACTTTTTAGCACTTGAAATGTGACTAGTGTGGTTGAGAAACTGAATTCTTAGTTTATTTTATTTAACAGCCGCAGGTGACTCGTGACTACCACATTGGACTACACAGCTTTAGTACATGGTTGGACTTCACTATCTTATATAGGGTCTTATTTCCTACCAACAAAGACTGGGATGAAGATTCTGGTTTATGTGACTTGTTGAGGGAGTACTTTCAGGAAAAATTGAGTGAAGAAAGCTGGATATACAGGGGAAAGGAAACAAAACAAGAAGGAAGTCTCAGCTGAAAATTACTTTTAGTCTGATCCCTTGGGAAAGAAAATTCTACCAGAGAGGTAGACTGACCTTGAGGCTGAGCCAGCCTTTTATACTTCCATGCAGGGTGGAGGTTAGGTTGGTGCTTTCCTGGTAGGCAGGTCTTGTCAAGGGCAATTATTATTATTATTATTATTATTTTTTAAGACAGAGTCTAGCTCTGTAGCTTAGGCTAGTGTGCCGTGACATGATCTTGCCTCCATGCAGCCTCGACCTCCAGGGCTCAAGTGATTCTGCCCCCTCGGCCTCCCAAGTAGCTGAGACCACAGATGTAGGCCACCATGTGCAGCTAATTTGTTTTAGGTTTTGTATTATTTATGGAGACAGTGTTTCCTCATGTTGCCCAGGCTGGTCTGGAACTACTGAACTCAGGTGATCCGCCCACCTTGGCCTCCCAAAGTGCTGGGATTACAGGCGTGAGACACTGAGCCAAGCCTGCCGAGGGCAATTCTTTAAAGGAAGGGGCTATTAGAATAAGGGCTATTATCAGCCAATACTAGAGCAAATGAGTGATAGGCGCATTGTCTGGTATAAAAGAATCTAGGCCAGCCACCGGGGCTCACGCCCGTAATCCCAGCACTTTGGGAGGCCGAGGCCCAAGGGATCAGTCTGAAAGCAATTTTCAGCTGAGACTTCAGTCTTGTTTTGTTTCCTTTCAAACTGCAGAGGAAAATGGGTCAGAATTATAGCTTTAAAATCCAGCCTCAACTGTATACAAATGATTTTAATAAAGCAACATAAAAACCCTGGCAGCCTATCTGCCCCTGCCAACAACAACAACAACAACAACAACAACAACAAAAAATTCTATCGCATCACTATGTACCAAAAGACTAAAGCAAACGCTTAGTCCTATAAATCTTTACCTCAGCCTTTAAGGTTAATAATGAAAGGCTTTGGTAATGAAATAACTTAGTAGTGATTTGGAATGTTGATGTTAAGTTTGCTAATCTAATCAGTGAATACCAATATGCTCTTCAGAATCAGGCTGATGCCTTCTTCTACGTTAAAAATTTACATTCTTGGCTGGGTGCGGTGGCTAACACCTGTAATCCCAGCACTTTGGGAGGCCAAGGTGGGTGGATCACAAGGTCAGGAGTTTGAGATCAGCCTGGTTAACACGGTGAAACCCCGTCACTACTAAAAATAAAAAAAACTGGCCTGGCGTGGTGGCAGGTGCCTGTAATTCCAACTACTCCATAGGTTGAGGCAACAGAATTGCTTGAACCCAGGAGGTGGAGGTTGCAGTGAGCCGAGACTGCGACACTGCACTCCAGTGTGGGTGACAGAGCAAGACTGTCTCAAAAAAAAAACTAAAATTTTCATTCTTATTTCTTCTTTCCAAAAATTGTTCATTATAATCAGTAATTCAGGTATTTGACTTGCCTTTTAATAATTTTTAAAATTCTCATTTTATATGTAAGAATATGTAAAATAAAACCCATACAAGTCTGTGTTCTCTTTATTGACAATTTATTCTGATTCAAATCAGTTTTATCAAAAGTAGTGCACGAAAACATGTTTCAATGTATCTGAGGCTTGGAATGGCAGCTCATTGTACCCAATACCTTTTGTGAAATATTCATTTCTTTAAAAATATAGATACTCAGTGTAGGTAATTATGTTCTCAGAATAACTAAAATATACCATTATAAGAATTTCCAAATTAAATCAGTATATATAATTTTAGGGAAAATAAAATATGTTTAATTGTAGATTTAAGGAGAAATAGCCATTCTGACTGATGTGAGATAGTATTTCACTGTGGTTTTGATCTGCATTTTTCTAATGATTAGTGATGTAAAGTATTTTTTATGTTTGATGGCCAGCATATGTCTTCTTTTGAAAAGTGTCTGTTCATTTTATAAGTACCACCTCCCTGAAGTTTACTAAAGAAGACAGGAGGCCCAAGTCCCTTTCATCCAATGTTCAGTTAATTAGAATTACTCCAAAATTAGGCCATCTGGTTAGAAAACATTTGCATTTTCCATTTTATTTTCTAGAATTACTTCCATGACTCTATCCATTAGGAAAGAAAAGAAAGTGTGGACAAAATCAAAGTAACATTCAACCCTTTTTTTTTTTTTTTTTTTTTTTCTCTCTGATAATCCAGTTGAAGTTCTCTGGGGTTTCTACTTCTATGTATAAGAGCTTGATTAGTGTTTACTAAAGTGGCCAGTCTTCACCAAATGCACATACCTGTGGAATTTGTCACCTCTCAAGTTCTTCAATGGTGGTCCCTAACTTTCCAGTCTGATCAAAATAGTTTCAAAATCTCTCAATTGGTTCAACCTGGAAAGTCACTGAGGTTTTGACTCTGGTCCCACTGGGAGGCAGGATTTGTCCAAGTAGAGCATATTCCTGGCACTTCCTAGGCTCAACGATGACATCCGTGGTTGCCCTGATGCAACACTTCGTGTGTGGTGGAGAACATATCTTCTCTTTCTGTAGACCTGCCAGAAATGTGTCAAGGCTAATTTTGTTCTCATTAGTATAACACATCTGCTTAATTTATACCACAAACTTTTTCACTTTACTCAGAATGGAACATTTGCATAGTTTTGCACCCTTTGACTGTTTACCATAATGCTCAATAGTATTACTCAGAAAGTTGAAAATACTTTTGCCACGAAAATGTGTAACAACTGTACAAATATGTTCACAAAGTTCTGATTTCAAACATCTTGTAAACAATACAATCTAAACCAGGTCTATATTAAGGAAATGATGCATCAAAATAAATGTTATGCCTGACTTAAATCTTCTACGATGTTTGATGAACAATGAAAATGACATAAAAATTGAATATTGCTGTAATACTTAGTATACTTTCTCAATATTTACTTTTACCCACATGTATTCTAGAATAAAAGATTGGAACATTTCCTTCAAAACTTCAATGTCTTCAGTCATTCATTTCCTACTGATTCATAAGTATATATCATGTTTGAGCCTCTCCTATATTAAAAAATAAATTGTCTACTGCACATTCCCACCCAGCTATCCTCCCACTTCTCATTCTCTTCAACTAAAATTCTTGAAAAAGTTGTCCATTTTAACCCTCAGTCACTTTTAAAAATTTTTTAATTTTATTTTAAGTTCAGGGGTACATGTGCAGATTTCTTCTATAAATAAACTGTGTGTCACTGGGGTTTAGTGTACAGGTCATTTTGTCACCCAGGTAATAAGCATAGTACTCTACAGGTGATTTTTCAATCTTTATTCTCCTCCCTCTCTCAACCCTCAAGTAGGCCCCTGTGTCTGTCGTTCCCTTCTTTGTGTCCATGTATACTCAATGTTTAGCTCCCACTTCTAAATGAGAAGATGTGGTATTTGGTTTTCTGTTGCTGTGTTAGTTCACTTAGGATAATGACCTCCAGCTCCATCCACGTTACTGCAAAGGACATGATCTTGTTCTTTTTCTGTGGTTGTGTAGTATTCCATGGTGTATATGTACCACATTTTCTTTATCCAGTCTATCATTGATGGGCATTTAGGATGGTTCTATGTGTTTGCTATTGTGGATAGTGCTGCAATGAACATACATGTGAATGTGTCTTTATGGTAGAACAATTTATATTCCTTTGGGTAGATACCCAGCAATGGGATTGCTAGATCAAATAATAACTCTGCTTTGAGTTCTTTGAGATAGCACCAGACTACTTTCTACAATGCCTGGACTAATTTACACTCCCACCAGCAGTGTACATGTGTTCCCTTTTCTTTGCAACCTTGCCAGCATGTTACTTTTTTTTTTTTTTTTTTTTACTTTTCATTAATAGCCATTTTGACTGATGTGAGATAGTATTTCACTGTGGTTTTGATCTGCATTTCTCTAATGATTAGTGATGTCGAGTGTTTTTTACATATTTGATGGCCAGCATATGTCTTCTTTTGAAAAGTGTCTGTTCATACCCTTTGACCACTTTTTAATGGAGTTTTTGGGTTTTTGCTTGTTGATTTAAGTTTCTTATAAATTGTGGATATTTTGTTACGCACATAGTTTGCACATAGTTTGCAAATATTTTCTCCCATTTTGTTGGCTGTCTGTTTACTCTGTTGATAGGTTTTTTTTTTCCCTATGCAAAGCTCTTTATTTTAAGAAGGTCCCATTTTTAAATTTTTGTTTGCTGCAATTGCCTTTGGCATCTTTGTTTTTGGCATCTTTGTCATCCTTGTTCCCTTTTATCCCACTCCTTCTTCAACCCACTGCAATACGGCTTTCTCCCCTGCCTTGCCACTGAAACTGCTATTGTCAGGATTACTGGTGAAATTTTTCATAGATCTGGTGGGGAATTTTCACCACTTGTTGATCCACTCATTCCTCAAACACATTTTCCTGTTGATTTCCTTAATTCTAACCTCATTTCCTTTCAGATATTTTTTATAGGTCCTCTTCTGCTTGCCTTTGAAAGAGAAAATATTTCCTCAAGGTATAGTCCAAGCCACCTTCTTTTTTGCAGTGCACACACTCCACCAGTGATTTATCAACTTCCATGGAAATAAAACTCAAATCATTAGGCTAGATTTCTCTGTTGAGCCCCAGCCTTGTGTGAATACTTGTCTATTGGGCACAGCTACTGTGATGGCTTCTGGACATTTAAAGCTCAACATGTCCAAAACTGAACTCACCATCTTCACCTTTCTTCCAACCAGCTTCTCCCTAGGTGTTCCCTTTCCTAGTGAACAACATCACTCTCCAACCAATTACTCAAGCTGGAAACCTGAGTTTTCCCTCACTCTTTTCTCTCCCTCACTCTCATATTTAGCCAAAAATCAAATTTTGTTTAACTTACCTCCTAATCATTTTTCAGATGTGTCTCTTTCCAACACCCCGCACCACTGCCCTATTCTGAGTCATCCTATTTGCTCACCTGGGTTATCACTGCACTTGCTTACCTCCATTTTATACCCCAGGTTATTCACTACAATGCAGCCAATAGCTTTAATGTGCCACTGTGGTCCATACTGAACTGTATTACAAAGATCCATAGGATCCATATTTTAATTATTTTGACATCTCTCACCTTTTCCAGAACACTCTTAGCTGTCTTCATTGCCTGGGCAGCTTCTGTTCATCCATTGTTTTTTAGCTTTTACATCTATATACACACACATACATATATATACACACACATATATACATATATATCTTCCACCAGAAATTTTTTCCTGATTCAATTCGGGAAATTCAACCTCTTCCCTCAGATGATGCTTGGTGTGTGAAGTGAGATTGGCAGAAGGTGATACTTGACAGATAGAAGAATCATATGAGCCATCCGTGAGCTCTTAAGAGCATCAAAAAGGTATCAACATGTTAGAAACAGGGTTACAGAAGAACACAGTGGCACATTAAAGCTCTTGGACTTAAATGACAGTTTAGAAATTCAATGTTTTTGCTACCTCCCTGGGAATTGAAAGAGAAGAGAAGGGAGGGCAAGGGAGGGGAGGGGAGGGGAGGAAAGGGAAGAACAGGGGAGCGGAGGAGAGGGGGAGGAAGAAGAGGGGAGGAAAGGTGAGGAGAGAGGGAGGAAGAGGAGGGGAGGAGAGGGGAAGGAAGAGAAGGGGAGAGGGAAGAGGAGGGGGGAAGGGAGGGAAGAGGAGGGTAGGAGAGAGGAGGGAATAGGAGGGAAGGAGAGGGGAGGGAAGGGGAAGGGAGGAGAGGGGAGGGGTGGGGTCACACATTTTAAGCTGAGAAACATCATTAAAGAGAGAAAGCAAAAACAAAACCAACTGCTACCTTGAATATTGGCTATTGAAGACAGAAAACCTTCTGGCCTAGACCATGATACAGTGAATGAGTATGATTTGAGATTTCCCTGCAACAGTTGTGAGCACTTACATTATCTGGGAACATAAATTCTTTACAATCTCCTAGCAGTCACCAGTTAATAGAAATTACATTAAAAGATTCTAACTTTACTAGCAATATGGGTTGGAAAATTACATGTCAATTTCCAAGTCTGTCTGGGCAGGAGTTCATCTTAGACAATGTGGTCTTAATGGCGTTTATAAGAACATCTTGGAAAGATAACTTTGTTTTGATGAATTAAACATTCTCAGCTGAGCTCCTACAAACAAACATGTAACAGACTACAGAAATCCCAGGGAGTTTTATCAAGTAATACTATCACTCACACTCTGGCTTCTGGGCTTTGTCTTTGATACAAATTTACTCAAACTCTGTTTCAAATTAATTATTTGTTAGAATTCTAAGGTAAAGGTGGCTTTGCTGTAATGAATGTATTTTTACAACTTGTTCCTGGGATTAATTGTTGATTAACAAGCTTGCTTTGATCTTTGTAAATCTTCTTTGTTTCATTATTATAGATACTTAGGAAACATTTACCAAAGAATTATTGTGCTCAAGGGAAAATTTCATGTCAGGTGGTTCTCTTTGAATGTCAGCAATGCATAATAGAATGTGTATAATCATAGCAAACAAATAGCCACTGTTAATGTATTTGCTGACTGGAATCAATTTCCCAATTACTCTTAACTCTTGTATAATTCAGATCCAAGATCAGGCCTCTCTGACTCCTGAAAAAATTAACAATCTTGACTCAACCCCTCAATTTCATAACCTCACAATCCAAAGCCTTCGTCAAAATCTGTGAATTCCTAAGGGCCTATCCAGACAGGCATTTTAACATCAAAGCTGTATTTTTTCCTCAGAAGAATTATGTCAGTTACTAAGACTGTATTTTGTTACTGAGATCTTTTGGATGACTCTATTAATCTTAAACCCCTACTGTCCAATAAAGACTTAAGATCTCAGTGAAACATTTTAATAAATAAAAGTTTATTCTTCTGAATACCCAAATCACAAAAGGATAAAGATTCATTTGCTCCATTTCTGAGTCTACTCCTCTAGCTTAAGATCAGATTAGGCAGAAAATTATTATTATTTTTTTCACAGCCAGGAACCTGCACACCTAATACCTGCAATACAGACTCTTTTATTTTAGAAGTAAGGCACAAAAATGACAATGTGGGTACTGCTACTACCCAGAGGAAAGGGATCCGGGACAGAGCATGCACTATTCCAAGCTCTGGTCACAACATAAAAGCAGAGCTTCGCAGCTCTGCAGCTCAGAGAAGGCACGAGCCCAGCAACACTGTGTAGCAAAAAGTAATGGACAGCCTCCCTGCTGTGCCCCACACACTCCATGCTGCCCGCTCTTCTTAGAACACCCTTACCCTGGACCACCTTCACCTCCATCCATCCTTACTCAAATCATACCTCAGTGACGGCCGACAACCACTGTGAAAACTTCCCTCCCGTCCCCCGCCCCGGCAGTCCCAATCTCCCTTACTCTGCTCTCCTCTCCCCTTTTCCTCATACTGCTAAGTAATCTTCTCCTTTATTATTTTTATTGTTTACTGATGGTTTTTCTGATGGCATGTGAGCTCCACAAGGTCAGCGATCTGTTATTTCATAAGCCATTCTCTCTGCTTCCTCTCTTCACTCAATGATTTTTCTATCTAGCCATGACTTTCTGACCTAGCATTTCCCATTCCCTCATGTTACTGATCTTGCTCCTCCCCTAGTGTGAGGGCCAGCCCCTTAATCCCACCACTTTATCAAGCTCATTAGTACCTTTACCACTTCATCACCTCACTGTTCAGCCTGAGACACATGATCAGCAACTTTAAGTTGTTTGGAGTCCCCGGCAGCTTCCATCCTTTAATTTTCAGTTCTGCTAATCCCTAGCCCTGGGAAACCTACTTTCTACAGTTCCACCCTCAGCCCCCAAACATTAAAATAAAAGTCACACAATTATGCATCAGAGAAGCACTGAAACATTTTCTACCTAACTTTACAGCAGCTCCCCCTTCTTTTATTAACCCTCTGTGGATCTCTCCCTCCAGCCCCTGCTTGGATCTTTTTGCTCAGTCCTTAGCTACTCAGTCTCACCACTCAGCCTGGGTCTTGCCACTATAATGACTAAGAAGACAAATTCCTTGTCACAAAATCCTTCATATACTTTCCTCCACCTCAAACCAGCTATGCATCCACAGAACTCTAAATATCTCTATATTTTCAGGTGCCTACTCTTCCTTTACTCCTTTTTCAGAGGAAGAGGTGCCCACCTTCCCCTTGCCTGAATCAGCCTCTCTAGCTGTGTTAAGCGTATTCCCCATCTTCCAACTCTTCTGGAACTTCATGCCATCAGACAAATCCTTCTTCACAAATCTTCAATCTCTTGCTTTTCTTCTCCTCTGCCTGTAATTGTTCTTATAGCCTGCACAATTCTATACACCTTATCTCTTATTCTTATTTATCTTCGAACTACCTACATTCAATATTTTCTCTTTTGTATCCATCTTTTAATAGATAATTTACTTTAATCAATGTACTTTAAATCTTTTAATACAAAGACTCTTCTTGTCCAATCTCATTATCAAATCCCATTGCCGTTTCCCAATTCCCATCCGCCTTGACGTCTGTGGCATTTGCCACATTTAATCAGTCCTTCTTCAGCCCCTCTTCTTGTCTCTGTCCCAGGCCTTTTCCTATTCTTCTGCTTCAATACCCACTTCTTTGTGGGTGTCCTTTGTGGTTTCTCTTCTTTCTTCCACACCACATATCAAGAGGTAGTACAAAGCTTAATCATTGATATCCTGATCCCTGTCATCATTTTTTCTCTCAGGGATCTTAAACGTTCTCAGTGCTTACAAATCCGTTCTTCAGCAAGCCACATTTCTCCTGAGCTTATCTGATGGTAGTAGACTATCAGAGCTGGAAAGGATGTTGGGGGTTACCTTGTCCAAAATTCCCTTTTGAGATTGTCTGAGATGACTGAACCCACCATCACCAAAGAACAAGGAACAAAAATTCAGGATTTCTCATGTGCTAGTAGCATAAAAAGAAGGAATTTATCTTTTAGTCCCACTTCTATAACCAACTCGTTTGGTGGCATTTGCAAAATTATTAAATCTCTTGGAAACTTATCTTCCACTATGTCTAAGATGAAAAAATTTTAACACAATAATTGCCTCTAAAATCCCTTCAAGTATTAATTGTTCATTGATCTACGATTCTTTGATGCCTGATGCAGGATATCACCACATGATGACAGTCAATCATGTCCAGACAAAATCATTTATTTTCCTTTTCAGTAAAATGATGTCCACTTTCCTTGGGATTTTCTTATCCTGGTGAATGGCACCATGATTCTCTCAGGAACTGACTATACCTGACCCAGTTTTGTAATTCTCCAGATTCACTGGCCCATAGTTTTCTGGTGATCCTCCAGAATGAACACTTGGCACTTGCCATGTTCTTGTAACCACAGAGAGGAAACTGATTCTCTCTGGAAAGAGATTCTTTGGGCAATGTTACCTCCTCCATGAGAGAGGCTGGGTCCTTAGAGCCCCATCTTCCAGTTGCATTGAAATTTTCTTTGAAGATGTGTCTTCCTATACAACCGCACTATAAACTCTTTGAAGACAAATGTTTTATACTCTTTTGTTTTCCCATGGCTAACAGAATGTTTGCTCAAAATAAATACTCAGACTTTTCCTTCCTTTTTATTTAAAAAAAAAAAAATGTCATGTAGTGGCCCTACAGGTTAGGAAGAGTAGAAAGGTAATGCTTACATAAACTCCATTTCTAAATTTCTGAAAGACAGGAAAATTTGGTTTATCATTTTTAGGCTCTGCCAACATGTATATAAAATTTTCAACTCCTTATTGAGTTGGAAATAAATTGGTAAAATGAGGTTGATTGAATTATGAATAATAAAAAAAACCACCAAACACCAAGCACTAGTGATTTTTCACATCATTCAAGAAAAGATTATTACCGACTGGAGAGAAATATAACAAAAACTTAACTACGAGTAGGTAAAAGAGTTATGGATGATTTTAATTCTTTGAATTTTAGAATTGTTTCAAAATGTCTACAATTAAATATTTCCTTTACGGTTCAAAAACTAACTGTTGTTTTCAAAAGAGAGGAGCATTTAAATGTGTTTCCACTGGCCAGGTGCAGTGGCTCACAACTGTAATCCCAGATCTTTGGTAGGCCGAGGCAGGCAGACTGCTTGAGGCCAGGAGTTTGAGACCAGCTGGTCAACATGGCAAAATCCCGTCTCTACCAAAAATACAAAAACTAGCCTAGCATGGTGGTGCATACCTGTAATTCCGGCTTATTGGGAGGCTAAAGCACAAGAATTGCTTGAACCCAGGAGGGAGAAATTGCAGTGAGCTGGGATCATGCCATGCACTCCAGCCTGAGTGACAGAAATTAGAAACTCAAAAGAATGCAACCATTTGTCTCTTATCTACCTATGACCTGGAAGCTCCCTCCCCACTTCGAGTTGTTTCGTCTTTGCCTTAAGTTGTCCCACTTCTCCAGACTGAACTAATGTACATCTTATACATACTGACTGATGTCTCATGCCTCCCTAAAATGCATAAAACCAAGATGAGCCCTGACCACCTTGGACATATGTTATCAGGACCTCCTGAGTCTGTGTCATGGCATGCATCCTCAACCTTGGCAAAATAAACTTTCTAAGTTAACTGGGACCTGTCTCAGAATTTCTGGGTTCATACTCACAAAGACCTGTCAATTAATATTAAAGTGTCTAAGGCCTTAAGGTTCTGGGAGCCTACTGATGACTCATAATCTGTAATAAACAGATGGTGCTAATAAAACATCAGTTCCTTGGAGTTGTACATACTGAAGCAACACACAGTCAGAATGAACCAGAATTAAAAATACAGACTGGGACTATATAGGCACACAGTTCTCATAAAAGCCATGTCAGCAATGTTCTAATCCAGTTGTCCTTTGTGTCCTGGATGAATTTTTAAAGACTCATATCAGACTTGGGGAGGACTTCAAATTCATGGAACTAATTGCATGTTTTTAAATGACCATTGCACGAGTAAGATTAACTGGAATTGGTCATGAAAGCTACATGAAAACTCAAGATTTACAATCCCATCAATGTGGTAGGCAGAATAATAGCTTTCTAAAGATATCTACATCCTAATCTCTGGAAACTGTGAATATGCTATGTTTTTTTTTGTTTTTTTTTTTTTTTTTTTTTTGACAGAGTCTCGCTTAGTCGCCCAGGCTGGAGTGCAGTGGCGCGATCTTGGCTCACTGCAAGCTCCGGCTCCCAGGTTCACGCCATTCTCCTGCCTCAGCCTCCCGAGTAGCTGGGACTACAGGCGCCCGCCGCCTCGCCCGGCTAATTTTTTGCATTTTTAGTAGAGACGGGGTTTCACCGTGTTAGCCAGGATGGTCTCGATCTCCTGACCTCGTGATCCGCCCGCCTCGGCCTCCCAAAGTGCTGGGATTACAGGCGTGAGCCACCGCGCCCGGCCGAATATGCTATGTTACATGACAAGAAGGAATTAAGGTTGCAGATGGAATTAAAATTGTTAATAAATTAATGTTGAGAAGGTGTATTAGTCCATTTTCATGCTGCTGATAAAGACATACCCAAGACTGGGTAACTTATGAAGTAAAAGAGGTTTAATGAACTCACAGTTCCACATGGCTAGGAGGCCTCACAATCATGGCAGAAGGCAAAAGCCACGTCTCACATGGCGGTAGGCAAGAGAGAGACTGAGAACCAAGCAAAAGGGATTTTCCTTTTTAAAACTATTAGATCTTGTGAGACTTATTCACTACCATGAGAACAGTATGGAGGAACCACTCCCATGATTCAATTATCTCCCACTGGGTCCCTCCCACAACATGTGGGAATTATGGGAGCTACAATTAAAGATGAGATTTGGTTGGGGACATAGGCAAACCATATCAGATGGGGAGACTGTCCTGGATTTTCTAGTGGGTAATAGGTAATTATATGTGTCCTTATAAGTGAAAGAGGAGTCAGAAGACTGAATGTCAGAGTAATATGCTGTGAAAAAGACTAGACTGTTCATTGCTGGCTTTGAAGACAGGAGAGGGCTAGCATGAAGCAAAAAGTGCAGGTGGCCTCTAGAAGCTGGAAAAAGTAAGAGAATGAATTCCCTTGGTGCCCATAGAAAAAAACACACCTGACAAACTCCTTGATTTTAGCCTGGTTGGGACTCATTTTGACTTCTGACTTTAGAACTATAAAATAATAGATTTGTGATGTTTAAAATCACTAATTTTTGGTACTTTGTTACAACAGCAATAAGAAACTAATATAATCAGCCAATATTTTCAATCCCTGAATGATTTCGTTTGAATGCCTGCTTTCTACTTACTATTACATAACAGTTTAACTCTGTTTACAACTTCATCTGCAAATACCACCACACTTCTTCAGGGACAAGGGTCACGATTTATTTAGTTTTGTATCCTTAACAACTAATGCATATCCTGGTTCACAGAAGTTAAATAAAGTAGCCTTTTCTTACCTTACATGGCAATAATGTGACTGTCAGCTGACAGTCATGGACAGCTGCATCCTTAGGGTACTTGAGACACAACATGAGAGAGTTTGAGTGTAATAATTTGCCTCAAGCATTACCTCATTTCTCTCTGGTTTTTACTCTAATCATAAAATTTTAAAGATGGACAATGGTAAGTTATGTCCACTGCTTTCATTTTAGATGAGGCACAGACTGGTGAATTATTCTCATAGTCTCAACAAGCATTAAGTCCTGAATCAATCTTTTTTCCAAAACAAAATGCTGACTGGAGGCATTCAAAATTACCTTCACTGGTAAGTGAGAGAACACTAGTAATACTTCATGTCCTGACAGCAAACTACCAAAGTGACCTAGCTAGTATTAAGAAAAGAACAACCTTTCATCTGAAAGGAACAGCCCCTTGGTAGTGGGGTGGAGGAGACATTTTCTTAATACAACATAGCAAAATGCCTGAAGTTAGCATTTTTATACAAAGAAGGAATAAAAATATTTTACATATAATTTGCTTATATAAAACAAATCATCCTCCACGTGATTTGTTTTAAAAATATTTATTTTCAAAATGATTGTACTACTTTTTCTGATTCAATCTTCAAGCTGTGGAAAAACAGAAATGATTTTCAAATGTCTGGCTGCTCACCAGTAAACTATTTGAAAAAGACAAAGACAACAGGCTGTTTAGATTTACCGTCAAAAATGCCTTCGGGATGAAGTGTGCTTTGTCCAGGTCAACATCAAATAGAACTTTCTTATATTGGTACATCTTTACCACCAGAATATTCTTAGTTTGTATACATAGTTACAAACTATGTATATATAGTTATACATATAGTTATACATTGTTATATTTACTTATATTATTATTGTCTTTGTACTTTTATTTTATAAAATTTTATATAATTATTAACTTTGTAGTCAATCTTGAATTCAATGTTCTGTTCTTAGGTTGAGTCAGGAAGAACAAAATACATGCACAATGTGTTTCATGGGGTCAAAGATTCTTTTTCAGAAAATAAAGTAAGTGTTCAACTGGTCTTAGAATATTATCATCAACTTGAAATTTCTACATATTTTTCTCCTTTCTTTCTCTCTCAGTTTCTTAGATCCTTTGTCTTCTCTGTTGGCTGCTTCTGCCTCCCCACCTTCTCACCCATCATTTCATCAAGCATTAGCAACTTTTTGTTACTGATAAAGTCTGAAGAGGGTTGAGTTGACAAATGTTGTGCCTTTAATAGTCAAAAAATACAAGAACAATTTAATCCTGAAACATGGTGATATGGAAGAAGATGGAGGTTTGAGAAGCTGTTTTTATTTAGATCAGTGCAGGCAGATTGTTCCTTGTTTTAAATATAATGCCTAGAATGTTTTTAAACTCATGCTCATCTTTACCACCAGAATGTTCTTAGTTTGTATACATACAGCCAATTATCTTATATTTATTTATCTTATTATTACTGTCTTTGTACTTTTTATAATTATTAACTGCCATCCAGTGACTTTTCTTTAAAGGTAGTGAAAAGCATTTCACTACAATATTTCCATTACATCTATTCATTGCAATAGTTCAATTGCATTAAAAACAAAACAAATTCCACTAAATTTCAGATAGATAGGCAGCAAATATATAACTTGACAAAATCCTAAATACTCTGAGTCAATTCAATGGAGGAGTAGGGCAATCTTTAATGAGTTAAAATAAGAGCATTATATTTTACAGTTGTTGGTAGCCACCAAGGTCATCTAGTCAAACTACATTGATTCATAATTTTGAAAACTAAGGTCCTATATTAACTGTCTTTGCTGACCACAGTGGTATGAAACTAAAAAACAAGAACAGGAGGAATCATGGAAAATGAACAAATATGTGGAAATTAAATAACATGTCCCTGAACAACTGTTGGGTTAAAGAAGAAATTAAAGGAGAAATTTTTAAAATCTTGAGACAAATGAAAATGGAAACACAACATACCAGACTTATGGGATACGGTAAAAGCTGTTCTAAGAGAGACGTTTATAGCAATAAGCATCTACATCAAAAAAAGAAGAAAGATTTCAAATAAACAACCTAATATTATACTTTAAGGAACTAGAAAAAGAAGTATGACTAAGCCCAAGGTTAGCAGAAGAAAGGAATAACAAAGATCAGAGCAGAAATAAATAAAACAGAGACTAGAAAACCAATAGAAAAGATGAATAAAATTAAGAAATTGGTTTTTAGAAAAGCTGAATAAAACTGACAAGCCCTTAGCTAGATTAAGGAAAAAGAAAAAAACCCAAATAAATAAAATTTAAAATAAAAAAGGAGACATTACAACTGATGAGAAAGCATCATGAGACTACTATGAGCAATTATGCACTAAGGAATTGAACAACCTAGAAAAAAAATAATAAATTCCTAGAAACATATAACCTACCAAGCTGAATCATGAAGAAACTGGGAATCTAAACAGACCAATAATGAGTCAGAGTATTAAATCAGGCTTTTTAAATCACCTAAAGAAAAACCCAGAACCAGATGGCTTCATAACTGAACTGTATGAAATATTTTTTAAAAACTAATACCAGTTCTGCTCAAACTGTTCCAGAGAATTGAAGAAGAAAGAATACTTCCAAATTCATTTTATTAGGCCACATTACTCTGCCACTAAAACTGGACAAAGACACTATGAAAAAAGAAAACTACAGGCCAATATCACTGACAAACAGATGCAGAATTTCACAACAAGATACTAGCAAACCATATTCAACAATACTTTAAAAGGATTACTCACCATGATTAAGTGGGATTTATCTCTGGAATGCAAGTTTGGTTCTACATATACAAACCAATAAATGTGATTCACCATATTAACAGAATGAAGGACAAAAAGTGCATGATTTCTCAGTTGAAATAGAGAAAGCACTTGACAAAATCCAGCTTCCTTTTATGATAAAATTAGGTGTAGAAGGAATGTTCCTCCAAACAACTAAGGTCATGTATTAAAAGCCCACAGCTAACATTGTACTTAATAGTGAAAAATTGAAAGCTTTTCCTCTAAGATCAGAAAGAAGACAAGGATGCCCAATCTCACCACCTCTGTTCAACACAGTACTGGAAATCCAAGCCAGAACAATTAGGCAAGAAAAGAAAAGGCAACTGCATAGGAAAGGAAGAAGTGAAATTGTCTTTTTGCTGACATGATATTTTACATAGAAAATTCAGAAGACTTCACCAAAAACCTGTTAGAACTAATGAACTAATTCAGCAAAGTTGCAGAACACAAAATTAACATACAAAAAAAGTAGTGTTTCCACATATTAATAACAAACTATGTGAAAAATAAATTAAGAAAACAATCCCATTTGTAATAGTGTCAAAAATAGATAAATAAAATGCTTATGAGTAAATTTAACCAAAGAGATGGAAGATCTGTATACTGAAAACTATAAAACATTGATGAAGGTAATTGAAGATTACACAAATAAAAGAAAACATACCCTGTGTTCATGGATTTGAAGGATTAATATTGTTAAAATGTTATACTACCAAAGCAGTCTTCAGATTCAATGCAACCTCTATCAAAGTTCTAATGTCATTTTTCACAGAAACAGAAAAAACAATTGTAAAACTCATATGGGTCCACAAGAGACCCCAATAGCCAAACCATTCTTAACCAAAAAGAACAAAGCTAAAGATATCACACAACTGGACTTCAAAACATATTGCAAAGCTACAGTAATCAAAACAGAATGTACTGGCATAAAAACAGACACATTGACCAATGGAATGGTACAGAGTGCCCAGAAATAAACCTACACATCTATAGTCAATTTTGACAGAGGTTCCAAGAAGACAAAATGAGGAAAGGGCAGTCTCTTCAATAAATGGGAAAACTGGATATCCACATGAAAAAGGATGAAAAGTACCTTTATTTCACTCTTATACAAGAATAAAGCCAAAATGGATTAAAGACTTAAATGTAAGACATGACACTGTAAAGCCACTAGAAGAAAACACAGGGGGAAAGTTCCATGACAGAGTCTGGAACAATGACTTTTCAGATATAATCCCAGAAACACAGGCAACAAAAGCAAAATAGACAAATATAATTGTATTGAACTAAAAAGTTTCTGGGCAGCAAAAGAAACAATAGAGTGAAGAGAAAACGCACAGATTGGGAGAAAATATTTGCAAATTATACATCAGATAAGGGGGCTAATATTCAAAATATACAAGGACACAAATTACTCAGTAACAAGAAAACAAATAAACCTATTTAAAAATGGACAAAAAACCTGAATAGACATTGCTCAAAAGAAGACAGAAGTAGTTAACAGATATAAGAAAAAACTGCTCAACATCACTAATCATTAGAGAAATGCAAATCAAAACCACAATGAAATATCACCTCATACCTACCTGTTCAATTGGATTAAAAAAAAAAACCAAAGTTAAGTGTTGGCAAGGATGTGGAGAAAAAGAAACCCTTGTATACTGGTGGTGATATTATAAATTAATACAGCCATTTTGGAATACAATATTGAGCTTCCTCAAAAAAACTATAAAAAGAATTACAATATAATCCAGCAATCCCACTTTGGGGTACAGTATATACCCAAAGGAATTGAAATCAGTATTTTGAAGAGATATCTGCACTCCCACCTTCACTGAAGAATTTTTCACAAGAGCCAAGATATGGAAAAAACCTAAGTGTCTACTGAAGCATGAATTGATATTTTAAATGTCATATATATACACAATAGAATACTCTTAGGACTTCACACACACACACACACACACACACACACACAGAGTGAGAAAGAGAGAGAGAGAGAGGAAATTCTGGCATTTGTGACAACGTGGATGAACCTATAGGACATTAGGCTAAATGAAATAAGCCAGGCACCGAGAGACAAATGCCATATGATTTCACTTTTATGTGGAATCTAAAAAAGTCAAATTCATTCAAGTAGAGAGTAGAATGGATCAGAGGCTGGCAATGATTGGGGCGCAGGAGTAGACAAGGAAAGGGGAGATGATGGTGAAAGGGTACAGAGTTTCAGTTAGACATAAGGAACATAAGGTACATGATCTACTGCATAGCATGGTGACTATAGTTAATAATAATGTATTATATATTTTAAAACAGTTAAAAGAGGATATCAAATGTTCTGTGAGGGATATGTTAACTCACCTAATTTGATTATCCTACCATGTATACATGTATGAAAATACTACATTGGACCCCATAAATATATACAATTATTATTTGCCAATTAAAAAAGAAACTAAGGTCCATATAATTTAAATGAGGAGCATAAAGCTACAAAACTAGTTGGAGGCAGAAATGGCTCTGAACCCTTTTCCCTTTACTCTCAGACCAATGGAACATTGAGCACAGAATATTAATCACTGTCTTTGCTACTATGAAGCCAGTGTTCTTGGTTTCCCAAAGCACAGGGAATAGAAAAATAGAATTCCAGTTCCCCAGAATGTAACTCCAAAGGAAAAATATCATGGTGTTAGCACAGTTTTCCTTGACTTTGGATGCCCCAGTAAACCTGTGAAATCACTTTAAATAATCTAAAGTCATGCAAATTCCACTCCGAATTGTGGGAATGAACTGAAAAAAAAAAAAAAAAAAAAAACTACAAGTCTGAGCATTCCAAAATAATGGCCTAGCTATTTGAAGGATAAAAAACTCAAATTATGACCAAATAAGAAGATCACAGAGGTGGTATTCTTAATACAGCAAAAATCAAGTTAGAATTTTATGATGCCTCTGTGGTACCAGAATATAGTGTTGTGCCAGAAATAGGCTTCTCAGCTTTGCGGTTCATAAATGGACTGAAGTGCCATATACATACAGTGCCATATACATACAGATTGTACTACATTTGGAGTGTCCTTGTGAGTTCCTCCCATACAGAATATAATTTGGAGTGTCCCTGTGAATACATTTGGTGTCCCCCAGACATTTGGTGTCCTCCGGAATACAGCTGGAGTGGCCCTCTGAGTTCTTCCCATGCAGAATATCAGAAAACATTATAACTGGTTACTCAAGCTATGCTCCTGGCTATGTAGACCAGAGTAAAGACAAGTTATATACATTGATATACAAAAGAAAGAACAGGGGATAGCCATACCTGGATCTGACCCATGGAGACCCCTGAATTCTACCTGACAAGGGCATAAAGTAGCGAATATCAAACTTTTTTCTTTAAAAGGCCATATACTGGAAATTTTAGGCTGTGTTAAAAGTACACAATCCTGCCATTGTAATACAAAGCAGCATGAATGAATGTGACTGTGATCAATAAAACTTTATGGACACTGAAATTTGAATTTCAAATACTTTTCATGTGTCATGAAATGTTATTCTTCTAATTTCTTCTTAGCCATTAAAAAATATAAAAACAATTCTAAGTTCATAGGTCATTCAAAAACAGCATTATCTCAAATTTGTGCTTCAACAATTATAAATCATTTTAAACTTGTTTGTATTTTGAGCATACATAGCCACTTTGATAATAAGGTCTACATACTTACTTTCTAGTGTGATACATAGTAGGGATCAGAAAGTAACTCTGTTGGCTTGGAAGGCTGAGATTTGGTAGATAAGTTCCACCCTGACTTTGGAGTGTGGTGATGTAGTAAAATGATTAAACACATGTGGCTGACCTTTTCGGAGGGTCAGTTGGATGTATCCCAGAGATCACCCCAGGAATGCATTTTCTGGTTCCGACCAACCTCTTCTTCTAAAACACCCCTTTGAAGACGTTGCTTTAGTAAATCCTAATAAAACACACTGTGTGGAAGGTAAGAGAAGAAAATAAATAGGGATATAGCAATGCTAGGGCTAACACATCACTTACAAGTTTCTGAATAGGTTATCAGATCATGGGTTAATTATTTGTAAATATTTGTAAATAAAAAGTATTTAGAAATATATGTATATTTTTACAAATATATATACACAAATATTTATTTATTTATTTATTTATTTATTTACTTTGGGACAGGGTCTCACTCTGTCACCCAGACTGGAGTGCAGTGGCATGATCACTGCCCACTGAAGCCTCAACCTCCTGGGCTCTGGTGATCCTCCCACCTCAGCCTCCCAGGCAACTGAAACTATAAGTATGTGCCACCATGCCCAGATAATTTTTGTATTTTCGGTAGAGATGGGATTTTGCCCTGTTGCCCAGGTTGGTTTAGCACTCCTGGGCTCAAGCAACCTTCCTGCCTTGACATTTCAAAGCACTGGGATTAGTCGTGAGCCACCAAGCCTAGACAAATATACTTTTAATATAAAGAACGATTATATAGAACTTTCAATAGCAATCCCCAAAAATTCTGCTTGAGACTAACTAGAATATAGATTGTTATTTTATTTTATAGTTTTTTCTTACCAGTGACTATCACAAGTAGAAAATTGAAATTAAAATCTCTTGCTAATTTCTGTTTATTCTATGATCTCCTGAAGTGTGAGTTTAAAATGTTTCTTTCAGTTCAGATTTGACTGAACATTCTGTGGAGCACCCACTCACTGCAGATAAAAGGTGAAAATGCTTCTTTCCATTCAGGTTGCTCAGAGGGCAGACACGCCTCATTTTAGTCATCCACTATGAACTGAGTGACAACTCATTGCTATAAATATCTCCAGATCTCCTGTTCCTCTCTGCTCCAACCATAGTTCCTGCCCCTATATCCTCAGCATTTCCCCAGTGCCCTATGAATTCATTTCTGAAGTGTCTCTTACTTTATTTAAATCTCTCACGAATTCCCAAAGCCCATGTTACAAGGAGGAAGATTCAGCTGGGCAGGATCCCAGGAGATCTAGGGCTGGTTCTAAACTGATGACCTTTTAGCACATGTCTCTTACTTCTGCACTCAGACCCAGAAT
This sequence comes from Papio anubis, assembly GCF_008728515.1. Classification (NCBI taxonomy): domain Eukaryota; kingdom Metazoa; phylum Chordata; class Mammalia; order Primates; family Cercopithecidae; genus Papio; species Papio anubis. The sequence goes on from NC_044978.1 coordinate 15,252,347, forward strand.
AACACCCTAGGAGGAGAGAACGCATAGAGCAGGCGTTAGATACAAAATAAAGAAACATCACCCACCAGAGACTGTTATCTGAAGTTGTATGTTTATGCAAGTAGGGGATGATTTTGGCCAATTTATCTCATTTCAAGGAAGATAAACCTTCACTACAGTTCTGATTGAAGATTCCCATTGAAATCATAACCTGAACTAAACAACAGAAAGGAATAAATATCTAGTTCCAGGGGATTCAATTTTCTCAATTTTTCTGAGCAAGGGGTCTATTGAAACTGTTATCTCATAGCAGCTGCTACGCTGGTCCCCAGGAGGAACTGAAGGACTCTACTTTTGAAGTGTCATACACAACTTTTCCTTGCTATGAAGAAACATATACTTTCCAGCCACTACAAAAGTAAAAATTTTCCCCCGACTCTCCCTGGAGAATACATGCACAGAAAACTGAATTCATCTGTTCTGGTGCTGCTTGGAGGTATGAAAAATAAAGTAAAAAAGAAAAAGAAAACTGTATTCAAAAGGAAAACAATAACCCATTATTTTCTAAGCCAATGGTATATTTGCTTCTTAAAAAGTCAATAGTAAATTCTTAGGAGAAATAGGTGTTACTTTATTTTATTGAAACTACCGGTAAGATCAAGTTTAGCCGGAACGGTGAATTGGATCTTTACCTTCAGCACTGGCCCAGCCTCCTCTCTGTGTCTCTCACATCTGTTTTGGCAACCCCATTCCTCTGAAGCACTTAGAGCTTCATGGTCTTCTTCCAACCCCTAAAGAGCTGCCAAGCCTTTAAAAAGAGAATAGTCATTGATGGATTGTATAAAATTGAAAGTCAAATTCACTTTGACCCTGGTAATATCATAATTCATTTATTCTGGAAAGAAAAAAAATAATAGTAATTTGTTGCTTACTGTTGTGGAGCTGGGAAGTTCAAGCTAAAGCTCCCAGCAGATTTGGTGTCTGGTTAGAGCTCATTCCTCATAGATGTTGCTTTCTAGGTGTCCTCACATGGAAACGGGGCAGACTCTCTCAAGCCTCTTTCATAAGGGCATTAGTCCCATTCATGAGGGTGGAGCCCTCATGACCTAATCACCTCCCAAAGTCTCTACCTCTTAATACTGTTGCATTGGAGATTAGGTTTCAACATTTGAATTTTGGTGGGACACAAACATTCATATTGTAGCAAGAGGCACACATAAAATAAAGCTAAAGCACATACAAATCTGTGACTTACATAGAAAAACATATACTAACTTATAAAAACCAAAATTGCTATATATAGTTACATTAATGTCAAACAAAATAGACATTATAACAAATGACCTAGTGCTACAGGTGTTAATATGGTTGATTCTTACAAATATAATATCAAGTTACAGAAAAATACATACAGAAAAAATGTATTTATATAAAGTTAAAGAATATACAAAATTATTACATAATGTTTGGCAATGTTTATATACGTCATGAAGTAATAGGTGAGGAAACACAAACAGCCTTGGAAGTTTTTGCCTGGCCATGCGTATTCATGGTATTATTTTCTATATTCTTTGGTACATTTTATATTAATTAATTTCCTCTGTATTATACATTGGTATACCTGGTATATATATATGTGTGTGTGTATATATATATGTGTGTATACACACACACATATATATGCATAATATATCTTTTAAATAAATAAATGGAAGTAAAAAATGTTAACATTTTGATTTGTTTTAAAAATTATGACTGTGTTTTTAAACCAGAAGAGCTTTCTGGCAACGTCATCTGGAAATAAAACTGCACTTGCCAGCTGCCTTTAAATTATCCTGCTCATTTTCTCTATCTTTCAGACTTGTAATCAGAGACAGATCTGGACATGTGAGTTTTACTTTTCCACTGTACACTTATAATTACTACCAAAATAGTTATACTCTCTGATGGGCTCCAAACGCATTGCCTAAAGCTTATTGCTTAGTGGGTTTACTTTCTAAATTGTTTGCTCCAACTGATCCTCTAAGAGTCAAAGACACAGGGATCTAAAAGATGAAATAACCAAAAATTATCTGCTTGAGTATTTCCTGGGCCAAGTCAATCAGTGCCCCTCTCTCTCTTTCTGCCTCTCTCCTTTTTCTTCCTCATGCTCTCTCTCTCTCTCTCCTTTTCTTAACATAGAAAAGAGAATGAAGAAACAGAAACTATGTGGCCCTGGTCCCCCTGTCACCCCTTCCACAATGCAATCCTTAGCTCATCTGTCTTGTGTTTTACCATGAGGACTCTGGGAGCAAACTGATCACTGCATGCTTCCTGTATGCTCCAGTCAGGATCTAGCCAAAAATGGAATCACAATTCACAGCTAATGTACAGGAATAAAAGCTGCTATTTTTCCTATCAGATGTCCTATAAATTGTAGTTTATTTTCCCAGTAGATTTATACAAGTTGAACTTTATTATTATTGTTTTTAACTGGTTTGAGTACATATGTTTTAATAAGTCATTTGGTCATAAGCAGTCCATACCTTGTGAACCAAACCACATGGTGAAACAGGTTATGCAAACCTAATTAGTCCTACTGGGAGTTTGAGGATGCATAATTGACTCCCTAGATGCCTCAGTGTAGCATCGTTGTGTGGCATTTTTCTATGATGTGGTTGGAAAGGTAACATATATTTTACTCTTTTCCATGATTAGGAAAATGGCAACAGGGGTCAATTTTAAGTCATCTCAATTCATTACATATTTCCCAATTAATTTGAAGAAAGCAGTTCATGATACACTCAAACATTTACCTGTTTTTGCAACTGTGTTTGTTAAATTGTGTAGCTATGTTTGCAATATTTTTAAAAAATTAAAAGAACTTGGCCCGGCGCGGTGGCTCACGCCTATAATCCCAGCACTTTGGGAGGCCGAGGTGGGTGGATCACGAGTTCAGGAGATCGAGACCATCCTGCCTAACACAGTGAAACCTCGTCTCTACCGAAAATACAAAAAATTAGCTGGGCGTGGTGGCGGGCGCCTGTAGTCCCAGCTACTCGGGAGGCTGAGGCAGGAGAATGGCGTGAACCCGGGAGGCAGAGCTTGCAGTGAGCCGAGATCGCACCACTGCACTCCAGCCTGGGTGACAGAGCGAGACTCCGTCTCACAAAAAAAAAAAAAAAAAAAATTAAAAGAACTTGAACATCCAAAAATGAGGGCTTTATTAAGTAAAGTAAGGCATATTCATGTAATAGAACACCCTTTTAAAATAATGTTTTAAAATAATATTTACTGGCAAAGAAGCAGGTTCATAATATATTGCTAAACAAAAGAAGCATGATGTCTTTAAGTTTACAAATAACAATAATATGAAATCTGAAGAATATACAGTAAGATAAAGATAACAGTGATTACTTCCAGGCTGTTGTTGGTATAAGTGACTTTTTAATTCTATTTTACTTACCTATATCTTTCAATTATTTCTGAACAATCATATATTCAAATATTACCTGTGTAAAAAAAAATACAAAGAAATCTACTTGATTGAAAAACACTTACATTAAAATATGGAATGGGACATTCAAGCATAAAGAAAGTTCTGATTTTTAAAGATGGAATAGCACTTCAGAATGTAAAACCTCAATTTTCTTCCTGCATTAGGTACATGAGAAAAGGGATCACTGATGATATGATTTGGCTGTGTCCTCACCCAAATTTCATCTTGAACTGTAGTTCCCATAATCCCCACATGTCATGGGAGGGTCCTGGTGGGAGTAATTGAATCATGGGGGTGGTTACCCCCATGCTGTTCTCATGATAGTGAGTTCTTATGAGATCTGATGGTTTTATAAGGGGCTTTTCTCACTTTGCTTGGCACTTCTCCTTCTTGTTGCCATGTGAAGAAGGATGTGTTTGCTTCCCCTTCTGCCATGATTGTAAGTTTCCTGAGGCCTCCCCAGCCAGCTGAACTGTGAGTCAATTAAACCTCTTTCCTTTATAAATTACCGAGTCTCAGGTAGGTCTCTATTAGCAGTATGAGACAGAACTAATACAATTGGTAACAAGAAGCAAAATGACTAGAAAACTTTGAGTCAGCCATTTCCTTAAGTAAGATTTGTAAGATAGTACCAGCTGAAGTAGGGACTAGAAGAGATTAGTCAAATCAAGCAGCTACTAATTAATTCAAGGGCCAAATATCCTTATTATTCTGATTTACCAACCATCCAGATAAGGTATATTCAAAGAACTTCATAAATTGTGACAGTTGTTAACAATCGGATTGGACACTTGGGAATGCCCAAGGTAAGGATGGAGCCTCCAGCTTGAGAAATAATGGTGATATACCTCTTAGTATAGAATTATTTTTATGGATTTTCGCTTATTGAAAGAGCACATGGCCTTAGGCAATGCACTTTGATACATGTGGTAAAAATAACTATTGTAATTTTTTTTTTTAAATTTCTTGGATTAGGTGGTTCTTCCTCTGAAAAGAGATGAGAAATTTTAAAAGATAGTGGTTTGTATTCAAAATGGGTTAGCATTTATAAAAATGAGATTTGCCTATCTTCTAACATTATTATATTAGTAGCATGGTCATCTAGGTGCCTTGGAATAGTGGTAAACTCTACAGATATAAATATACATATAAATAAATAAATATTTATATAAATATATATATAAATATATACTAAGGATTATCATAAATATTTTCTTAAAATCTGAGTATTTTCAATCAGTTTTTGCATTTACCTAATAGTCTCTGAAAGATCTCTAAGCTTTAATAGTTCACTTACTTTGGCTGAGTGAACTTCTGAAATGCACTTCAAACTTTTGAAAACACCAATATGATCCTGTCCCTCATACCAACTACCTATGCTTAAAAAACATAACTGACTCTCCATTATTAAAACAGAAATTCTTAACTTTATGGTGAGGTTGCAGATTTACTCACACAACATTCAGATATGTTAAAAAAAAAAACTAATAAAATAAAAATATAAAAAACTCCTTTATTTTCTATTTACTGTTCTGGTCTTCAAATACCTCATCAGTAAAAGACCTCATTTACTTAAAAGACCTCATCTTCAGAAGTATCAGAGGAAAAAGAATCTGGTAAGTCAAAAGATGGAGAAATTTTGATGCATGCTCATTTAAACAGTCTCTAAGTAACTTAGGCTGTTTAAATGAGCCAGGAAAATCCCAAATCAGAGTTTTTACCCTCTCTTAACCTTCCTCCTAGATGACAATGAAGTTTATGAGAAAAGTAAAGATAACACAAGATCTCATGCTGCTGGAGGATGGAGAAATAAGACTGTTTGAAACCCCTCAGAGTTCTGTGGGTCCTGGCTGACCTGTGCATGAAGTGGTTGTTATAGGACTCTCCCAGTAGTTATCATAAAGTACTACTGTTCCCATCATCCTTCTATTCTGCTAGCCTTGACCATACCAAATCCCCAAGTACCATACCCTCTTTGCTACATGCTAGACTCTCCAGGTCTCCCAGTTCACCTTGTACCCTCAATATCAAGATAGCAGGCTGAGCATTGTGGCTCATGCCTGTAATCCCAGCACTTTGGGAGGCCAAGGAGGGTGGATGACCTTAGGTCAGGAGTTCAAGACCAACCTGAGCAACATGGTGAAACCCTGTCTCTACTAAAAAATACAAAAATTACCAGGCATGGTGGTGGGCATCCATAGTCCCAGCTACTTGGGAGGCTGAGGCAAGAGAATTGTTTGAACCTAGGAAGCAGAGGTTGCTATGAGCTGAGATTGCACCACTGAACTCCAGCCTGGGTGACAGAATCAGACTCTGTCTCAAATAATAATAATAATAATGATAATCAAAATAACATAAGGATGCTTCTGTATCTCTTTTATGTCACATCCCCTGCTCCAAGTAAACAGGTGCCTTATGCTGGCATCTACACGTTGTGTATATGAAAAGGCAAAGAGAAAAAGATGCATTAATATTTTTCAGATTGGAAAATCTTCTGGCTGCTAGTCTACTCCTCTGGTCTCATCTGGCAGCATGTAATTCTAGCCACATAGGTGTTTTATCAGTCTTTCAAACTTCCACTTCCTGCCATCATGGAATAACAGGGACTTAATTTACCCTTCCATGTGAAACAACCACAAAAGTGAACAAGACATAAAACAATGGTTTGTAGACGCTGGTAGCACAGGATTGCAATTCCTGCGACAAGGAAAGCAACCAAGGTGAGCCCTGTAGTTGGATCAGTTCACTGCCTGAAGAGTTTCCAGGCTGCAGTACAGGGAGGGTGCAATGGTTTGAATGTGTCCTCTCCAAAATGTAGGTGTTAAAACTTACTGGTGAAAGTATTAAAAGTTGGAGCTTTTAACATGCAATTAGACCATGAGAGCTCCTCCCCTGTGAGTGGGATTATGGCCCTTATAAAAGATGCTTCACACTTGCCCCTCCACCTTCTACCATGCATGTAAGAAGACAGTTTTCCTCCCCTCAGAGAATGCCCTTCCACCTTCTACTTCTACCATGCATGTAAGAAGACAGTTTTCCTGCCCTCAGAGAATGCAGCAATCAAGCACTATCTTGGAAGCTGAGAGCAACCCTCACCAGACAATAAACTTGCTAGTGCCTTGATCTTGGATTTTTCAGCTTCCGGAACTGTGAGAAAATTAATTTTTTTCTTTATAAATTACCCAGTCTCTTGTATTTTGTTATAGCAGGACAAAATAAAAAAAGACGAAGAACCTAGAAGTCCATTGACTTCCCTGAGTTGAGGAGATGGAGCTGAGAGTTCAAGGAGACCAAGGAAGCAAGAGTTCACAAGGCTGTCAAAGCTGTCAGAATCAAAATGGAGTTACTTGTGTCATGCGCTGACAAAATGGACCTGAGGAAGGCCATGAAGGGAGGGCCTTCATGCATGTTTGTCTGATAACAACAACTAGAAAAACAGACTGCAAAAACCACAACCTTGCACAAAGGTCACCACAACCTTGTTCAGTAAATGCTTCTGCAAGGGCGTCTGCCCAGCAACTTTCTGTTTAACCTTGGACTGATGTGCCCTTTTTATTGATCTTTGTAGCCAAGGATGATTGATCTAAAAACAAACAAACAAATAAAAAAACCTAGGCAATCCTCCTCATTTGCCTTTAAAAACTCCGCATTGCCTCAACCTCTTTGAATATGCACAAATTTACATAGTGTGCATATTCCCATTGCAATGCTACTCCTGAATAAATACTATTTTCTTTTATAGAGTCTCCCTGTATGTTATTTAGTTGGACAGGGCAGACTACTGCAGAGGAGAGAACTACAGAGAAAGAAAAGAAAGCCCAGAGATCTGCAGACGATCCCCCTTGGGTATTCAGGCAAATATTGATCAGGATATGCATGTGAGCAAATTATCCAAGGCTGGAAAAAGAAACACCCAAAGGATCAGGGGAAATAACCCCTAGGGCTCATCCAGAGCTGAGAATAGCTTGTGTGCCCACCGGTGAGACTGGAAACCCTCTTAATTCAAGGGGCATTGGATAGAATACTAAAAACATTACTACCTTACTAAAAGGTCAAAATTGGCTACTGAAGGCTACTCTGGTCCCACTTAACAAATCTTAAGAACAAAAAACAGAAGCAAACTGTTTCTATGTAATTTAACAGCATCCTAGGGCAAAATTCAAGAATATGCATAGAAATACAAAAATATGCAACTCCCAAAAAGGTAAAATTCACATTTTCTAGCATATAATTAAAACTTACCATCGTTACAAAGAAGCAGGAATATATAGCCCACAATAAAGAGGAAAATCAATCAATAAAAATAGACTTAGAAACAATACAGATTTAGTAGACAAGAACATCAAATCAGTTAGTATAACTACATGCCATATATTCAAGAAGATTTAAGCATGCAAAGACATGGGAGATAATGGAAAAGGACTCAAATCAAACTTCGAGAGCTGAAAAATGCAATGTCTGCATATCATCTGAACACAAGTCCTTAACATATACTGTTGTCTCTGCCTGGACACTTCATTTGCTAAATTCTTACAGTGTCTCCCCTCCCACTTCATTTGCTAAAAGTAAACCTTCAGATTTCATCTCTATCATCACTCTCTCAAGGAAAGTTTGTCTGGTCTGCAAGTTATATATCACATCCCTTGGCTAAATGATGTTGTGGCTCCAAATACCACTTACTGTCCTTATCACAAATATAATTTTACATTATTAGTGTAATCTCTGTCTCCGTCACTATTCAAGCACCATGGTGACACAATTCATGTTCAGTTTTCTTCACTATTGTCTAGTGCTTAGCATAGTGCTTGTAAATCCAAAATTGCAGAGTTTTAAATTTGTCAGCTCAACTCTATGAGTCTTGATATTTCAAACTACGAACATCTGTATATATTTAAAAAAAATATAGTCAGCCTTTTGGATGCAGAGAACTAACAGGTTTCCCCTCTCAATAGCTCCTTTAGTTAAGAAAACACAAAGTTTTTGCATTTCCTTAGCTGCCATACTCAAGAGATACATAGAATTATACCTTTGGTTCTGAAGCAGATAGCCCTAATCTTTAATCCTATTTAATCCTATATTTAAATTTTAATTTAAATGTAATCTTTTAAATTGTGGGGAAGGATTAATGGTATTAAATGTCTTTCATGTTTCTATATTAATGATTTGCACTTGGAGTTTTCTGAAATATTAGAAACATTTGCCGCAATGAACTAAGCTGGAGATAAATGCAAGTGTTACCGAAGGCCAAAAGAGAAAGTTCTATTTAATAGTTAAAGGGAAATCACTTCCAGCTGGTATGACTGGAACAAAACTATTCAAAAAAAAATTTTTTTAACAATGAATCAGTGGGATACTTTCAAGTAGTAGATCCTCTCTTCCTCCTTTGATTTTAATTGGGACCTCAGATGGTGAAGCAGAATGCTGGTGGGGACTCTACAATGCACTACTTACAGCAATGAAAATGACTGATTATATTCCTAATTATTGAGTGTCATAGAAGCTGCAATCTTGGAAACATCACAGTACAGAGAGGAAGGTGGGCTGTCCTGCGGCAACATGAAGTAGGGCCAGTTTCTTCCTCTTATACTGTTTCTTTGAGCAATTGCTTTCTTGGAAGATAATTTTAGTAGGCCCAATAATTGTCAAACATTAATTTTTGAAGGGAATATTTAAATGTTTTATTTAACACGAGTTGCATATTCAAATGGAATGAGCCTAATTGATTTTAAGGTGCATTTTCTGTTGAGATAATGCAACGGCTGCCAGTGTTGAATCTTTAAAATGCAGCAGAAGGATTCAAATGCTTAAACATTTCAATGTTAAACACGTGAACTGGAAGTTTAAAAATGTGTTTAAATTAAGCTAAGATAATTAATATTCTGTGTAGCCCTAGTGTGCTCTAAGTGAAAAAGGCATCAGTTAGCACCCTAAAATTCTATGTAAGTGGCCACTTTGTCCTCTTACAATGGGCCAGTTGCTCTAATTTGTCTGTCTTTTAAAAAATTATAGACCTCCCAGATAGAAAGATGTGTCAGCCTCCTCCTCTTCCCCAGCTAGAAAGATGACCCAGGACTGAGAGTCCATGACCGTCAGAATATACCTTTAGATCTTTTTCACACTAGGAGGATAAAATTGTGGATATTTGAACAATTAAAGCGTGTTGTGGTATATCCTGTGTAAAACCTTTGTATTAGCTGAGTAGGCTGCTACGTTAAAATGGCAAACATTACACATCATTCCCACACACAACCATTGACCAAAACAAATCACAAGGTCCTGCATAATTGCAAGGAAGTTGAGAAATATGGACAGCAATGGAATGTTCAGTGAACACCACTATCTTTAGCACAAACATTAACTCTGTCTTTAAGGATGTGAGACTTGCAAAGAGGAATGCCAACATTTAAGTGTGCCTAGGTGTGTGTTTGTGTGTAACTGTTCATTTGCTCCTATTGAATCACTCTATGGTGCCACAGAAACCAGGGGCAAGGTCTCACAAGAAAGGAATAGTGCCTTGATGGTACTTATTGAAAGCAATCTTGAAATATTTGAACAAATTCTATTTTCTTTTAAATTCATGATTTTGAAAGAAAAAATCTAAAATAAGCTCAAAATAAATAATCACACCTTACCTTATTTTACTTTTTAATTTTACTTTTTAAACTTTCCCTTCTATAAATACATGTATTTTATATTTTTACAAAAAATGGACACAAAAATTCTCAGTCGTGCAAGCACACATGCATAATATTCAAAATTCCTCCTTGGATAATTGGAAGTCCTTATTCTATAAGAATTTTAGTAAATGGAAAAAATATGCCTACAATTTTGACTTATTTCTGATATCAGCTTTTTCTAGGGGAGGAGAAACAGCTTGTATATTTTCCTACCAGAATCTAAAAAACAAATTTGAAAGTTTAGCTATTCAAAAACTCCAAATAAAATTACTTTCATGATTCTCTTGCTGTTTGTACTCCAGTTAACCCTATGGCTTTTTCTCTAATCATCTATTAGTCAGACTCACATTTCTTCCCAATTCCCTGCATGCGTTAACAGTTCAATGTTAAAAATAAGATACTCTTCATTTTCAAGTATAATACAATAGCCTCAAATTGCTCAGGCAGTTTTAATGAACATTTCATATGCAACTGCCCCTAAAAGTTTCCCACAACACAGGAAGAGAGAGCTTGTGTGTATGTGCATGTGTCAGGGGTAGGGAGAGGGTGATAGGTGTGGAGTATACTTGGTTAGGACTAAATGTTTTCATAGGGTGTGTGTATGTATTCTAGAGATAAAACAGAAATGGAATTACCTCTCCCCAGCCTCCCCTGCTCCTTAAAGATGAAGTGTACAGAAAAGAATGAGTAGATTCTCTGTTACCTCTAAGACCCCATATCTAGAGATTGCAGACAAGCTTCACAAAGGATTTCCTTTAACCAATAGGAGAAGCGGGGAAGACAGACTTGGAAAGAATTTATCCAGTCAAGATAGAAACAGTCTATCAAAAACAGACCATTAGCCCAGACAGTAATTATCTTGGAAAAACAAAAACAAAAACAAACCATTAGGATTTCTTCAGGCAACTTGGACCTGACATTGACACTGAAAGACGACTTTCTGATTTTAGGACTGACGTATGGGAGGAACAACTGTGTTCACCTGTGCCCTCCTCACTCATTACAAATTTACTTGGATGACGACTTTCACTTAATATAGGTAGGTTTTTCCATGTGAGATACATGCGAAAGTTTCTATGTAGGTAGCTTGGAAATGGTACTTTATTAATTAAAAGTTTTTAAGTTAATGGGTTTTATTCATTAAGAAGTCCTATCCAAGAAAGAACCCTCAACCTAAATGATAGGTTTCCAAGAACAGTAAATTAAGTTAAATTTTCCGGAACTGGCAATGTTATTGATTGAATTGTGTCCCCTTAAAATTCATATGTTGAAGTCCTAACTCCCAGTACCTCAGAACGTGACCTTATTTGGAAATAGTGTGATTGCAGATTTAATTACTTAAGATGAAATCACAATGGAGGAGAGTAGGTCCCTCATCCAATATGCCCAGTGTTATTACAAAAAGTGGAAATTTTGACACAGGCACACAGGCAGGGAGAATGCCATATGAAGATGAAGGCAGACACGGGGTGATGCTTCTACAAGCCAAAGATTGTGGGCAAACCACCAGAAGCTAGGAGAGAGGCATGGAAGATTCTCCATAATCTTCAGAAGGTAACAACCTTGCTGACACCTTCGTCTTAGACATCCAGGCTCTGGACCTCCAACACAATAAATTATCATTGTTTAACCCATCCAGTCTGTAGTATCTTGTTAAGGCAGCCCTAGCAAGCGAATACAGGCACTGAGAACAAATATACTTTATCCCATGAACGCTCATATGCTAAGTGCATATCTCCATAATAACCCAGGACATCAACAACATTTTTAAAAACAGGCTGGGTGCGGTGACTCATGCCTGTAATCCCAGCCCTTTGGGAGGCCAAGGCAGGTGGATCACCTGAGGTCAGGAGTTCAGGACCAGCATGGCCAACATGGTGAAACCCTGTCTCTATTAAAAATGCAAAAATTAGCCAGGCATGATGGTGGGCACCTGTAATCCCAGCTACTTGGGAGGCTGAGGCAGGAGAATTGCTTGAACCTGGGAGGCAGAGGTGGCAGTGAGCCTAGAACACACCACTGCACTCCAGTCTAGGCAACAAGAGGAAGACTTCATCTCAAAAAAAAAAAGACAATATTTTAAATATTGCCTTTATCCTATGTTATCCATAATTTTCATCACAGAGTGCAGCCACAACAGCTAATAGTCAAAAGGAAATACGTCACCCACTGGTTTTCTTTGGTCTCATAATACATCTCACGATAGGTTTCCTTATATTAGTATCATATCCTAGAGATCTAACAAGGATGTCGTGGGGAAAAAAAAGACAATTTTCTGAGATGTCATTTTCAAAAAGAAAAACATTTAATGAAAGGAAAACTGAAAGACTCTTAGAAGAAAAGAGATTGTGCCCGTGTTTACTTCACTAGGCCCTTGTACCTTTCCACATATTTTTCTCCACCAGTGACCTAAGTCTCAGTAGGGAACAGACCCCTTCTCATATTCATTTGCCCACCTTTACTCTGCTTTCATTCATAACTTTATCAACTTGCTACCTACTTCGTTCTTCCCATATTCTCTTCATCTTCCCCCCATGACTCTCTTAGACATAATGCTGGAGACACAACTGCCATAACTTCATTGGAGGTTAAAGTGTGTGCAGAGTGGCTGTTGGGTTAGTTTTGCTGATCCCATTTAGCTACCAGTTAGAGGACGTGATGAACAAGATTTAAAGCTTGGTTTCTGGCAAAATTTCCAACCGAAAATCCTTGCTGGACTTGGGGGTGTAGGGAGCAGCATGAGTCCAAAAGCCAGGCTTGGAGCAAGCCACGGAAGATTGCAATTAGACCTAAAAGGATGATGGTGAGAAGTAGAAGGGTGAGGAATGGAAACTACTAAAGATGAGAATACCAGTAATAATAGCAATAACAATAATGACACTAAAATTCATGAACACTCATATGCTAAGTGCATTATCTCCCTAAGAACCCAGGACGTCAGCAAATATTTTTAAAACAATGGCAATATTTTAAAAATACTTATCTACAACTTTCAAAAAATGCTTTGAATGTGGACAACAGACTATTTTATTTTGCTGATTGTTCAATAAACATGTGCTGAACAATGTTTTTTAAATATTGAACTTCTCTAGAGAAATCTTTTTTAAAAAACCCACTCATTGGACAAAATGGTTTAAAATTCCAAGGATTATCCTATCATTATTATTTCGCATAAAATACTTTGATGTGCTTCTTCATGTTAATACAAACAGGATACTGAAGTCATCTCATTTTCAAAAGTTTATTTCAAATTACTTAACTGGAAGATGCAGAAGTTGGTGGTGTGGTTTCTGGAAGTTACCATCTATCAACCTCTGCCTCTTCCAGGCACTCCTAGCTATGTCAGAATTCTCCCACCACAGTGACTTTGTGGTTGACTGCTGTGGTCACAAGGATCTGGACTAACTAGGGACATCTGGAAAAGGGGGTGTTTGACCAAGCTGAGAATTCCAGGATAATTACTGAGAAAGAATGAGTTAAATGCTCATTAATTCAGACAACATTTATCAGTCACCAACTTTCTGGAAGATTCTCCGTTATGCTGCCAGCCCTTCAATAACTGACACCTGTGTAGGAGAATTATAGCCTAGAAGGGAAGGGCTATGAGCCCTATGGCACCCTCCCAATAACCCCTTGAAAATAGTTCTAAAAACAAAATGTTGATTTTTCTACTGAGGGTCCAGCATTTTGTGTTTCAATTTTTCAATTTCTCTCTCTCTCTTTTGTTTTTAAGACAGGATCTCACTCTGTTGCCCAGGCTGGAGAGCAGTGGTGTAATCTCAGCTCACTGCAGCCTCAACCTCTGTGGCTCGAGTAATTCTCTCACCTTAGCCTCCTAAGTAGCTGGTACTACAGGTTTGCATCATCACACCTGACTAATTTTTGTATTATTTGGTAGAGATGTGGTGATGGGGGGTAGGTTCACCATGTTGTTCAGGCTAGTCTCAAACTTCTGGTCTAAAGCTATCTGCCCACCTCGGCCTCCCAAAGTGCTGGGATTACAGGTATGAGCCACTGTGCCTTGCTATTTCAATTTCTCACAATTAAAGAAAGTTAGTTAGAAATTATCTAGAAAAAACGTAAGCTAATTTTCTGGACATATTATCTCTTTTTAATTTTTTCTTGGCAAACACATTGCTCTTATTATATGTCAAGCACTGTTATAGTAACTTTTTAAAAATTAACTGATTATTTATTATAACAACCCTATGACGTATGTATGATTGCTATTTACCCCATTTTTAGATGAGAAAATTGAGACCCAGAGCTGGTAAGTAACCCACCAAGGTTTACATAGCTAGCAAGTGGGTAATCTTTCAGTAAGATGATAAAAAAACAAAATAAATTATATCAAAATAAAAAGGAAAAGAAACCATATTCCATGTCCAGAGACTAATTAAATTAGAATAGGATTCCTTAAAAATTGATAATGCCAGCTACAGTGAGACCAGAAGAATCAGTCCTGGTGTTCTATCACACAATAGAGTGACTATAGCAAACACCAATGTAGCATATACTTCAAGATAGCTAGAAGAGAAGATTCTAAATATTATCACCACATGGAACTGATCAACATCTAAAGTGATAGATAAGGTCATTACCCTGATTTGGTCATTATATAATATATTAAAACATCACATTGTACCCCATGAATATTTGCAATTATTATGTGTCAATTATGCACTTTAAAAATTAATTAATAAAATAAAATAAGTGGAATGATACTTCTAAAAATCTTGAAGTTCATACTTTAAATGAGTGAATTGTGTGGTATAGAAGTAATATCACAATAAAGCTGCTATTAAAAAAATGAAAAAAAAATTTAATTTCATACTAATTCAGACAAAAGATAGCTAAGAATATGTGTAGCTGAAAAAAAATATGGTAAGATAAAATATTCCCAAAGAAAATTGGGCTATCCCATTACCACCTTCAGACTGGGTAAAGAGCAATAAATTAATCTAGGTGAATATATATTGGATGTATTTAAGTGTTTGATCTATGCAGCCTCTTTTGGGTAAAACATTTCTTCACAAGCTCAAGTGATAAATACTACTGAGCTTTAGTTTCCACCCTTAAAAATATAGTAATAATGACAGTACCTATCTTATAAGCTTATGAAAGGACTTCTCCCACGTGGTGGTATGGTGTCCAGATAGGATTCCTGAATACTCAAAGCAAATGCTCACCAATCAATACACCCCTCAAAATGGTCCTTATGCTTTGCTGTGAATAAAACATAGCTATAAAGAGAGAGAAGACTTCAATACCCACACAATTTAAAAGTAAATGCAAGCATGTAAATCAGTCAATATACCCAGGTAGAGCCAGTTTCCTTAACTTCCTCAGCCCACCAAAAAAGTTTACTTTTCTTAGGTTAGCAAACTGGCTTCCTTATTCCTCTGCTATCAGACGTTTTAAAAATGCCAAAACTTCTATGTATCAATGCAATATGAGACAACGTGCTATTCAGTTTGGAGGACTTTATGGAACTCATTTATGTACAGACCTCTTGGTAAATAACTTATTAGATGAGAGATCAGGCTACAAAATAGAGAAACAATCAACCCAGGAATCACATCTGTGAGGAAAGCTCAAGCTTTAAACTTTTTATATTTTGAAATAGAAAATCAAAACCATTCACAAATCTGATTATGATGCATGAATAATATATTATAAATTATAATTACATATGATTATGTGATATTATTCACTATCTATTGAATAATAATCTACTAGTACCTAAAGAACACTAATTATTGATATTACCACATAGTTGTAATATATGACATAATGATAATTATAATCTGTATGATTACAAAGTATAGTAATAAATAAGCTCTAATTAACAAGCTTCACTTTAAGAGTTCTTAATTCTATTCACCTAGTATAGTTTAGGAGGCGAGGCTATAAACTGAATCCTCTAGTGGAACAATTAGAGGCTCCCTTGAGCTCACACCAAAGTGAATTTAATCTAGACAAAGATGCCTCAAGAATTATTGTATGAGCAGATTCAACTGACAACCCATGGACTCACAGGATTCCCCAAGCCCATGGAAATAAATTTTTAATGTTATGAAGCTGAGACTTCTCATCAGACTTTACCACTGGCTATGTAGAAAGACCAATTCGTGAATTTCAGGTGGGATGTCTACCTTCTTTCTTGTGAATCCCCCTGCTACTTATTTCTGGTTCAACCTTAGGCCTTCAGAGAGATTCCCCTTTTGATTATGGTGCTTGTCCTCCAGTAATTTCAAATTCTAGGAGAGCAAAGACTATCTTGTTCACTAACAAACCTAACTTTTTATCATACCGCCTGACACAAAGCATACATATAATGAGTATACATATAAATCCACATGCAAACACATAGATATATGTATGTGCCTGTATGTATGCATATCTGTATTGAGACATAGAGGGATAGTACGATGGATAGAAATGGAAGAAGTAAGCTGACTTACCTATTATAGAGGCCAGTAAGAATGAGAAAATACTCTATGTTTAAGCGCTTCTCAAAATCTCATGTACATAAAAAAATATTTGGAGGATCTTGTTACATTACAGGTCTCTGGTCAATAGGCCTAGGCCAGAAACTGTGATTGACATTCTGTAGATCTAACCAGCTCCTAGATGAGGCCAGTGCTGCTATTCCTCTGATCACACTCCAAATGGCAAAGCCCTAAATAACCTGGACCCAGGTGCTGGCCAAAAATGAGTAATTTAGCAATATATGCCTCAAAAACCATGCACTATGTAAGAGACAATAAGTTACTTCATGACAAGTACTATGATAAGTACCTTAGATAAATTTTCCCATTTTATCCCTTCTGCAACCTAGTAAATATTAGTATACAAATTTAATAATGTAGCGAGAAGGAAATTGAGACATAAAGAAGCTACATGGCTTTTGCATCTTATATCTAGCAGATACGCCTAACTCTAAAGCTATATTGCCTCTCAAACAGAGACTGGATCCTGAAACGCCAAGGTCTCCACACCCTAGAAAACAGCAAATAAGGAATGGCTTTTGGGATGATTATTGGTGGGTTCGTATCTCTGGGTTAGAAGATTTTCAGTTGAGTTCACGTCCTAATTTAAAGGGCAGTATTCACAGTGGAAACAGCTAAGCCTTGAGGCAAACGTATCAGGGCTTAAAATCTTGTTCCGCTTGCTCCAAGCTGTGTGACCTAAGTCACCTCTCCTTGCTGAATCCAGTTTCCTCATGTGTAAAAACAATGTTGCATCATAGGGTTGCAAAGATTTGCTGATAAAATCATTTTACAGTGCGTAGCACATTGGTAATCATGGACTCATAATTAAAATGATTTAGTATTTTTTTTTCAGCTACCTTACTTGATTTCCACTCAGTTGTGAAGTTGGTAGCACAGATTAATTATCTGCTCACAAAAGTAAATGCCACTGATTTTGGTGTGGCAAACACTTCTGGAAAGTATTGGAGACAGTCTCCTACAGTATATTCTGTGCTTTAATGTTGTCATTAATAAAAATGGATTTTCTACCTCTTGCTTCTTTGCTGAGAGGGCCAAGATGAGATTAATATGTGAAGCTGAATATCTGAGACAGGTCTCAGTTAATTTAGAAAGCTTATTTTGCCATGGTTGAGGATGCATGCCCGTGACACAGCCTCAGGAGATTCTGATGACATGTGCCCAATGTGGTTGGGTCACATTTTGATTTTACACATTTTAGGGAGATATGAGACATCAGTCAATATATGTAAGATTTACACTGGTTTCGTCTGGAAAGGCGGGACAACTCTAGCAGAAAGGGGGCTTCCAAGTAACAGGTAGGTAACAGACAAACAGTTGCATTCTTCTGAGTTTCTGATTAGCCTTTTCAAAGGAGGCAACCAGAAACGTGTTTTACCTCAGTGAGGAGGGAGGCAGAATTGTCCTAAGCAGTTCCCAGCTTGACTTTTCCCTTTAGCTTAGTGACTTTTGGCGGCCCAAGATTTCTTTTCCTATTACATTTCCCCCCTCCTTTCCTTTTAAAAATATTTTGGAGAAAGCATTTTAAAAGAAAATGAGTCTCTGGTGTCAGGTTTTGTCTGATCTCTCATGGTTACAATGGTTTATTGCTAGATGGCTGGTCCCAAGCTATTAGGAAACCCCATTTTTAGAAGGTTGAGAAGTTGCATGTCCTATGAAGAGAAAATAGGGAGAAGAAGAGAGAAAAATAACATCAAACAAATAAACAATCCTGGAAAATCCATATAGGCCACATTCCTTGGAAGTCCATACATTAGTAGGCAGGTAGGAAAGTGGCTTATGTAGGTAAATAGATTGCTATTATTTTCTTCTGAAGATTAAGTTGTCTAGTAGGTTCAGTTCATGGGGCTTTAAGAAAGCATAGCTACATTTTTGGTGACTACTCATTAGCAAAAATGCAGGGGAAAAGAAAAAGAAAGAAGAAAAATTGAAAACATTATTTTGGAGACTTGAAGTCAGGAAAAATTAGAATTTAGTCCAAATTGTAGAAAACGGTAAAAACTGAAAAACATTAGGCAAGACTAGAATCTAACAACAGGTATACTATAGTTTTTGAAACATAATTTTTCTCTCTGCAGTTTCCCAGGTTTACTAAAGACAAATCATGGTAGGACCCATTTGCTTCATTATGCCTGGCCAGATTATTTGTATAAAGTGCAGCAAGAATAATTATTTTTCATACAGGCATTTTAAATTAACTTTGATGGGAGGGGCACAGTGGCTCATGCTTGTAATCCCAGCACTTTGGGAGGCTGAGGTAGGAAGATCACCTGAGATCAGGAGTTCAAGACCAGCCTGGCCAACATGGTGAAACCCTGTCTCTACTAAAAGTACAAAAATTAGCTGGATGTGGTGATGGGCACCTGTAGTGCCACTTACTTGGGAGACTGAGGCAGAAGAATTGCTTGAACCCAGGAGGCAGAAGTTGCAGAGAGCCAATATTGTTTCATTGCATTCCAGCCTGGGTGACAAGGGTAAAACTCCATCTCAATAAATAAATAAATAAATAAGTAAATGGCTTTAAGGGAGGTTGTTCTATAGAAGGAATCTCAGATAAGATTTTTTTAAAGCCAAGCCCAGCCATGGATGTGTACCATCAAATATCTATGAGTTGGGTGAATTCTTCTCCTCTTGAGGTCCCAAGACAACTTGGGGCTCTTGGGTCTGTCAGAAAGTGATATTCTTTACTTACCATAGGTCAGGAATTCTCTACAGGGATGGCATAGACAAGATATGAGGCCAGTTTTCCCAAGGGGGTTTTATTAGCTGTATAAGTAAAGTTTGATTCCTGAAAGTAAAGCACACCATTCCAGTCAAAGCCTTGGTAAAATAACCAGTTTCTCTAATTGTGTACTGTTACAAATGAAAATAGATTCTTCTTGCACTCATGCAAATAACTATATTGCCATATATTAAGAATACTCATAAATGGTTTCTAAATTCTGGAGAAATAAGGTAGAGACAAACAAATATGCTCCAAATTTTGTTCATAGGAGTAGAGTATACTTAATTGTTAAAAGCTGTCAATAGCTCAAAAGAAACGTTTCTTTTACTCTGAAAAATAAAACCAGTAACATTTTAAGAAAAAAGTAAAAAAGATTATTTCAGTCTTCTATTAGTTCAGTCCATGCAATTAATTCCTGTTCTGCTTGATATTTATGAACATTTCAGCTTTCCATAAGTCCTGAAAGTTTTTTCTCTATTCTGATATCAGTCTCCAAAGTTATCAGAAACCTGCCTTCAAGAGTACCTGTCAGGGTTTTATAGCTGATTATAAAATCATCTTCTAAAGAGGACCAAAACAAGACAAAAATGTCCATGGATGACAAATATTTTAGGGCAGCCATAGTCAAAAGACATAATTGAGAAGGAAATTTGTTACCTCTGTGGCACATAATAATTTAACATAGCAATTATTATTACTGATAATGTACACTGAGTAATATCAGAATTATAGGAGTTCCCCATAATTTTGGAACATATACCAATAACACATTTATATAAATACAGCCCAAAGAAAAGCAAACACCATTTCATAGTTAACAATGCTTCCTATATAATATTGATAGCAAATAAGCCAAATTATGTCATTTTGGACGTTAGGGAATCTAATATCTTAAAGTATTAATTAGGTCAGAAAAAGACATAGTTTGTAATTTGCTTTTGGATAGTTTGTCAAATATCAAAGGTTTGAAACACTTGATATCACAAAATAGGATCACAGATCATTGTAAAATAAGTTATTCATTTAATCAAAGGGATAACTCAAGGATTTCAAAAAAAAGGTATAAACCTTCATTATTTAAGAGAGGAGAGCGAATTTTCCACATAATTAGCCCTAATAAAAACAGCATGAAACCAATTAAATTAGGTTTCTGAAATTTTCTAAACAATCTATAAGATTTTAATCTTGACTATAAGATATAACTTCCATTAGCCTTTTATAACCTTTAGAACTTTTATTAAGGAGTTAGATAATGCTTCAAGAAAACCTTGTTAATCTGACACGGGGCATACACTGGTCTTGCATCAGTGTGCCTTTGACATTAATGGTTAACTTATAGAGAAACTGAACATAATTTTCTCTCAAAATTGGCCCTTACAATCCCACATGCCCACCTGTTCCACGATAGTCCCTGGGCCTTAAGCAGTTGAATAGCTTTAATTTCTGGCCCTGTGTCTCAGGAATGCAGTTTATTTTGATTGGCATCTTCTAGGTGCCTAAAGATGAGGCAATTGAAGCTTCATCTTCAATGTTTATGCTTTAGCAGGATTTGGTCCCCTTTTTAGACCCAGGAGTCAAAGCCCTGTAAGTCGATGTCACAAGGACTTTAAAAGCACATACAGAAAGATCCACAGATGTAATAACCTTAATTTTTTTTTTTACTCAGTTTTTTCTTTTTCTTTTTTTCTCTTTTTTCTCTTTTTTTTTTTTTTTTTTTTTTTCCTTTTTGAGACAGAGTCTCACTCTGTCACCCAGACTGGAATACAATGGGCACAGTCTCAACTCACTGCAACCTCCACCTCCCAGGTTCAACCAATTCTCCTGCCTCAGCCTCCGGAGTAGCTGGGATTACAGGTGTGTGCCACCATGCCTGGCTAATTTTTGTATTTTTAGTAGAGATGGGGTTTCGCCATGTTGACCAGGTTGGTTGCAAACTCCTGACCTCAGGTGATCCTCCCACCTCGGCCTCACAAAGTGCTGGGATTACAGGCATGAGTCACCGCACCTGGCCTTAACTCAGTTTTTTTTTTTTTTTTTTTTTCCTAAGGAAACTATACTTAATAATAATGGCATAGGAATTATTTCGATAAAACGTAAAATCTGTCAGACCAGTTACCAAAAAGCAAAAGGAAAGACCTTCTGCAGTCCACAGGATATTATGTTGGAAGAAAACATTTCC
Organism: Papio anubis; assembly: GCF_008728515.1. NCBI lineage: Eukaryota > Metazoa > Chordata > Mammalia > Primates > Cercopithecidae > Papio > Papio anubis. The sequence goes on from NC_044978.1 coordinate 15,273,897, forward strand.
TTTACACCCTTAAGAAACCATTGTTAACATCAGGACACAACAAATGGAACTTGAGGGGAAAAAAAACTTACATAAGCTGAAAATGAATTGAAGGAGAGCATTAATATTAATATTTTGTGCCTCTTAAAAGGGAAGAGAAACTGAAAACCACGAGATGCAATAAAAGTTGAACTTTGGTTTTAAAAAAATTACAGTATCTTATAATTTACTAAGAGTAAATCAATCCCTTCAGAAAATTTCACTTTTCTAATTATTTCTTTCATGTAAAAGTGTTTTTTACATCAAAACTAATCTCTAGAAAGAGCATTGTAATTTTCTTTTAATTATAGACAACATGATCATATAAAAGTTTTCTGTTTTTTTATAAGCACTCTATGACTTACACAAACCATTCATGATATACTTGGAGTTTCTGGTTTGTCCTGAACATCCCTCTTTCTTAAACAACCAGTCATTTTATTCTAGGAATAAATTTACCATATAAGATTCTTTCTCATATAAAATTATTTTTCTTTAAGCTTTCTTACCAAAAAATACCTCTTTATTTCTACTTTCTTTACATCTCTTTTATTTCCTGGTTCCCTTTAACCTTGTTTTATACATACCGTTCATATAAGCTTTGAAATACACAAAAATTGTTCACCTTTTTAAAAAGGACATATTTTCTTTTTAGAAAGAATGTTTTCCTACAGTATATTTTGGTTGGAAAATACCAAAATAATAAAATATCTATTATTTAATTTAACTTTAGATTCTAAATTATGATGAGTTTGTCTACATGTCTTTATCCCATTACATTTACCTATTTTACTCATTTATCTAGGTTGTTTATGAAAACTGCAATAGTCATAATTTACAGTTACGAAATTCACCATTGCAAAATTCTAACTGAGACAGTGAAAAAGATATGACCTAACTGACTCCATCTTGCTTTTAACCTCCAAGCTGTCCTTGTTCATTCCTGGACTTTTGGAGGAACTTACTTTATAGCTTGGCTTTGAAACAAAGATGATAACAACAACAAAATGAAGACCTTTTAAATACACACACATGCACATATGCACACATGCATCTTGGATGTTAGCTTTTAATTAAGCTGACTTTTAACCATTGAGCACCTTTAAAAAAATCTTTTGAATTCTCATTACCATGTTTCAGCTAGAACAAATTGGTGCTATTTCAGAAGTATCAAGTATCAAACCAGAAAGGGTTTGATTTAGGAACCAAATCCAGGCTGTCATGGTGGAAAAAAAGAAGGTAGAACCCTTAGCTATGGAAATGCAAAATGGGGCAATAGCAATTGCTCTTTCAGTTTGCCTTGGCTAGCAAAAAGGTGGCCTTGTTATGTAATAAAAAGCCCCTTAAGTATTCAAAAATTAAAAAAAAATTCTTTGTTTTCTTTTGCTGGCCATTTGTCTCCCCACATCACAACACCTTTTTTTTCTTTTTTTTTTTTTTTTGTGAGAATTTAGCCACTTCAGAGGTCTTGTTCCCCATAATTTGGAACTTTCCTTCAGATTTGATCAAATCAGATAGAGTTAATCAAACCCAATGGGGAAAAGACCCAAACAACAACAAAAAAATAGTTAAGTAAAACAAATGATGGTACAACTTATACAGTTACTGAATGCTCTGATGGTGAGGAGAAATTAAGTCCAGCTGGTTGTTAATCTTCACTTTGGCCAAGAAAAATCCCAATTCAGTTACTTACCTAGGGACAGGTCTCAGGCTAAAACTGCTCTCTACTAACCTAGAGCAGGAAAATCTCAAATTCATCTTACCTGTTGGAAGTGAGTTCAAACTCCATAAAGGAGTTACCCGCCTTCCATCGTCATGGAAGCAGAAAAAACTTGCCTTTCTTGTGTTGGAAGCAAGTAAAACTCCAAAACAATTAGTTGTATGGCAAATAAACTTTAGATCTCGACCAAATTTTAGGAGATCAAGGATTCTCTGGAGGGGTGCTTCCAGGTCTCAGCACATTCTTCTGTTGGTTTGAGCCATAAAGATAGCTCAAGCTGGTACCAAGCACCAATAGGAGATTTGTCAAAGGTCAGGGGCACCTCCATGCAGAATCCCTTTGTGGTCACCCAAATAAGAACCCCAAATATCTGAGACAGGTATCAGTTAATTTAGAAAGTTTATTTTGCCAGGGTTGAGGATGTGTGCCCATAACGCAGCCTCAGGAGGTCCTGATGACATGTACCCAAGGTGATCAGGGCACAGCTTGGCTTTTTTTCTTCTCTTTTTTTGAGACAGAGTCTCGCTCTTGTCACCCAGGAACAGTGCTAAGCTTTTTCATGGCATCATCACAGTCAAATCATACAATGATACAATGAATTATTATCCCAACCTCACTGTAGTTGTCTCATTACAGACATTCTGCTCTATCCTCATTGTCCTGCAGCCATAAGGTTTAGAAGACAGACTAAAAACTGGACTTTTTGGTTGTAAATTGTTTTGATGCCTGATTCACATGGAAATCTGCTTTGACAATACTATTATGAATATTCAGCAGAAATTTTGAATGTGACTCTTCCACCTGGGTAGTGCCAGACCTAATATCCATTGTTTTATTTTATATGACATTAGGATGACACAAAAGAACAGTAACACATGCAAATATATGCCTCATCCTTGATGATAATATATATTTAGAATGAGATGCATTAATGAGGTTAAGCTGTGAAGAAAAGCATAGGATCTCTTCAAACTTGCTATTAAAGTCAATGTCTCAATTTGCTCCTGGCAAGTAAATTTTATGAAAAATGCAACAGGTTGTATGGAGGTTTTCTCTCAGCTTTTTAAAGATAAAAAAGACATTAAGTCTCTTACCCATCACATTTCCAAATGTGATATATTCTGCCTCCTATAGAGGAGAATCTATCATTCTCCTCATATTCTGACATTTTAATATAAATTTAAAAGAGGAAGACTATTTTCAAATAAGAAATGAAGAGCAGTTGAATTTTGTGTAATTAATTATTAGTGGGAGGAAACAGAAAAATAAAGGGGTTGTTTAGAGTTTCTGAAAACCAGTAAAATTTTGAACCAGAAAATCCCACATGCCATTACAACACTCAATGCCAAGCTCCTTTTTTTTCTAGAATTGTCCATCTCGTCTCAGACTGTTAGCCCAAGGTTTATTTTTACAAGGTTTTACTCTGCATATGATCCCTTAGAGTGTGTGTTACTTATTGCTTTAACTTATGCCAATATTATTTCTTAATGATTGGATTTGCAGCTTAAACCTTGCCAATCAGCAATAATATCTATCATTACAGACTTTTTAATTTGCTAAGAGCAGAACCAAATTAGTTCCTTATTTTCTCAGCTTTTCAAAAAAACAGGCAAATGAACAAAAACCCAAGCCTTTACTGCCACCCAGTGGTTGCTCAGAATTAAAAAAAAAAATTTTTGCCAAGTCATGACTAACATTTTAAAGGACATTTTTATTCTTGAATTGCTTGAATGTTTCAGACATTTTAACATGAAGCAACTAGAGACAAAAACTTTTTAAAAATAGCCACACATATCTACTACGACCACACTATGAATTACATTATTTTAAACGTTGCAACAAAATGATGAATACAATAACAACTCATTCCCATTTTACTTTGACGGGTAATTTCTTTAACTCTTTGTTTGAAATAATTATAGATTAATATGAAGTTACAAAAATGGTACATATATTTCTATTAAAAAACTGCCAAACTACTTCCCAAGTGGTTCTATTATTTTTGATTCCCACAAAGTAAAAGATATTCAGTTTCTCGGCATTCTCATCAGCATTTGGTGTTATCGCTCTTTTTTTTTTTTTATGAGACGGAGTTTTGCTCGGTCACCCAGGCTGGATTGCTGTTGCATGTGATCTCAGCTTACTGCAACCTCCGCCTTCTGGGTTCAAGCAATTCTCCTGCCTCAGTCTCCCGAGTAGCTGGGACTGCAGGCATGTGCCACTGCGCCAAGCTAATTTTTGCATTTTTAGTAGAGACAGGGTTTCACTATGCTGACCAGGCTGGTCTTGAACTCCTGACCTCGTGATCCGCCTGCCTTTGCCTCCCAAAGTGCCAGGATTTCAGGTGTAAGCCACCATGCCTGGCCCACTTTTTAAATTTTAGCCATCCTGATAGGTTTATAGTGGTATCTCACTGTAGCGTGAATGTGCATTTTCCTAATGACAAACGATTCTGAACACCTTTTCTTGCACTTATTTGTCATCCACACCTTCTCTTTGGAAACGTGTCTGTCTTTTGATCATTTTGTATTTTTAAAACTGTTGACTTTCAAGAATTCTTTATATATTCTATATACAATCCCTTTGTTCTATATGGGCTTTAAAAATATTGTCTCTCACTGTATAGCTTGCCTTTTCATTCTCTTCACAGGGTTTTTCGCAAACACTTTTTATTTTTATGAGGTCTGATATGGTTTGGCTGTGTCTCCACCCAAATCTCATCTTGAATTCCCATGTGTTGTGTGAGAGGCCTGGTGGGAGGTAACTAAATCATGAGGGTGAGTCTTTCCCATGCTGTTCTCATGATAATAAGTCTCATGAGATCTGATGATTCTATGAGGGGGAGTTCCCCTATACAAGCTTTTTCTTTGCCTGTTGCAATCCATGTAAGATGTGACTTGCTCCTCCTTGCCTTCCACCATGATTGTGAGGCCTCCCCAGCCATGTGGAACTGTAAGTTCATTAAACCTCCCTTTCTTTTGAAAATTGCCCAGTCTCTGATATGCCTTTATTAGCAGTGTGAAAATGGACTAACACAAGGTCCAATCTATTAAAAAAAAAAAAAACCTTTTTCTATATATCATGCTTTGGGTGTCATCAGTAAGAACACTTTGCCTAGCTCTAAGTCCTGAAGATATTCTCTATTGTTTTCTAAATGTTTTATATTCTTATACTTTGGAATGCCCAATTGCTCCCATACCATTTGTTGAAAGGAAGATCCTTCCTCCATGGAATTGTCTCTGTACCTTTGTTAAAAGTCAGTTGAGTGTGTTTGTGTGTAACATGTGGCTTTTATTTTATCTTTTAGTTAAACACATTGCATGATTAATCTCAACAACAGTCTTTTGATGACAGTAATGTAAAAATATTGATAAGATAATTTTATCAAAATGAAAACTAACATTAAATGTCTTTGGCTAGGAAAACACAGAAAATTATTCAAAATGGGAAATGAAATCTTAAACAGTCTTCACGTCATGTGCTGGGTTAAAACCTAATTTTAAATAAACGGCTGTCTAACAAATCAGCAGAAAGCCATACCACTGAAGAGACTTCATGGTTTAAATTCTGGCAAGGTATTTTAGCAGCTAGCTACAGGACCTCTGAGGCCTGGCTACTAAACCCCTCAATGTCTGCATTTTTCATCTCCAAAATACAAGTAATAATCTACCTCTCTCTTTAGGTTGCTATGAAGATAAGTTAATTAACACTTAGAACAATACTTAACATATTAAGAACCCAATTTATGTTATCTATCATCAATCAATCTGATACAAAAAGTCTGATAATGCCAGTGATAGCTCAAATCACACCTATCTTTTAAGATGAAATATATTTATCCTAAGCCTTGGGCAAGTTTCCTAGTCTAAGTCCATTTCCTCCTCTGTAAAATAGGATTATTATGAGGAACAAGTGAGCTAAAGTATTAGGAGGATTTATCACAGTTCTCAGTTACATAGGAAATACTCCTCTAGTAAATACTACTCTTCTAAAATCTAAAAAATTACTTACAATATTGTACCATTCTTAATGTCATATATTTGTGAAGCTCAAACATATATACAGACAGTCCCAGACAGGATGGTTCAACTTATGACTTTTTGAATTTACAATGATGCAAAAGCAATACACATTCAGTAGAAACTATAGTTGAAATTTTGACTTTTGATCTTTTCCCAGGCTAGTGATACGCAGTATGACACACTCTAGATGCTGGGCAACAGCAGTGAGCCATAGCCCTGAGTCAGCCAGGTGATAATGAGGGTAAACCAGTACTATACTACACAGTGTAATATAGTCAATAAATTACATGAGATATTCAACACTTTATTATAAAACAGGCTTTGTGTTAGATGATTTTGCCCAACTGTAGGCTAATGTAAGTGTTCTGAGCATGTTTAAAGTAGGCTAGGCTAAGCTATGATGTCTAGTAGGTTAGATACATTAAATGTATTCTGACTTATAATATTTTCAACTTATGATGGGTTTATTGTGACAGTCTCATTGTAAATTGAGGAGCATATGCAAAATATGCTATGTTAGATGCTAGGATTGAAAAGCAATAAAGGCAGTCCTTGTGCTAGATTGCATTTTATAGTCTACAAGCAAAATTAGGACATGCAAAATAGAGATGGGAGAGAAACTATTGCTACCAGAGGCATTTGAAACTAAACAGATTCAATCTCCATAATGACCAACCATAGTTTGAATGCTGGAGAATTTCAACACCAACAACTCAGTTGACCTAACTCTTAAAGACAGAGCAAAACTATTTAGCAAACCCATGAAAATTAAGTTTATTTGATATGTTAAGAGAAAGAAACACAGATTAGGCAAATATTCTATGGAAGAATAGCAGAGTTTTACCAACTTAATTAGCATATGTAAGAGACTATTATCTGCACAGAAAATTCTGTATGGAAGCTTAAAGCACGGTGGTTACTTATTAATTATGAATATAATAGTCTAATTCATATTTTTTTCAACTTTTATTTTAGATTCAGGGGTACATGTACAAGTTTGTTTCCGAGTTATATTCTATGATGCTTAGGTTTGGGGTATGAATGATCCTGTCACCAAAGTACTGAGTATAGTACCCAATAATTTTTCAATGATGGTTTATCTCCCTTTTTGCCCCCTCTAGTAGTCTCCAGTTTCTATTGTTCCCATCTTTACATCCATGAGTACCCAATGTTTAGCTCCCACTTACGAGTGAGGCCGTGGTATTTGATTTTCTGTTCCTGGTTAATTTGCTTAGGATAATGGCCTCAAGTTGCAACTATGTTGCTGCAAAGGACATGATTTCATTATTTTGCATAGTTGTGTAGTATTGCATGGTGTATATGTATCACAGTTTCTTTATTTAGTCCACTGTTGATGGACAGCTAGGTTGATTCCATGTCTTTTTTATTGTGAATAGTGTCGCAATGAACAGGGGAGTGCATGATGTGCCTTTTTGGTAGAATAATTTGTTTTCTTTTGGATATATATCCAGTAAGGGGATTTCTGGGTCAAATGGTAACTCTGTTTTATTTGAAACATCTCCAAACTGCTTTCCACCGTAGCTAAACTGTTGATTTTCCCACCAACAGAGTGTAAGTGTCCCTTTTTCCACATGCTCACCAACTTCTGTTGCTTTTTAAATTTTTAATAGTTATTCTGACTGGTGTGAGATGGTATTTCATTGTGGTTTTGATTCATGATGTGGAGCATTTTTTCAAATGTCAGTTGGCCTCTTGAATCTTCTTTTGAGAAGTGTCTGTTCATGACTTTCACCCATTTTTTGAGGGGGTTATTTGTTTTTTGCTTGTTCAGTTGTTTAAGTTTCCTCTGGATGCTGAATACCAGACTTTCCCTGGATGCATCATTTGTGAATATTTTCTCCCAATCTGTAAGTAATCTGCTTAATTACTCTGTTGATATTTTCTTTTGATGTGCAGAAGCTTTTTAGTTTAATTAGGTCCCACATGCCAATTTATTTTTGTTGCCATTGATTTTGAGCACTTAGTCATAAATTCTTTCCCAAAGTCAATGTCTAGAATGCCCTATGTTTTCTTCTTGGATTATCATAGTTTGAGATCTTACATTTAAATCTTTTATCTGTCATGAGTTTTTTGTTTGTTTGTTTGTTTGTTTGTCTGTTGCCTAGGCTGGAGTGCAGTGGCACCATCTTGGCTCACTGCAACCTCCACCTCCCAGGTTCAAGAGATTCTCCTGCCTCAGCCTCCTGAGTAGATGGGATTACAGGCATCTGCAACTATGCCCAGCTAATTTCTGTATTTTCAGTAGAGTCAGGGTTTCTCCTTGTTGACCAGGTTGGTCTTGAACTCTTGACTTCAGGTGATCCGCCCTCCTCAGCCTCCCAAAGTGTTGGGATTACAGGTGTGAGCCACTGCAACCAGCCAAGTTAATTTTTATATAAATTTTTATATATAATGAAAATTAAGGGTCCAGTTTCATTCTTCTGCCTATGGCTAGCCAGCTTTCTTAGCACCACTTACTGGGTGGGGAGTCAATTCCCCATTGCTTATTTTTGTCCAATTTGTTGAAGATCAGATGGCTGTAGGTGTGTGACTTTATTGCTGGCTTCCCTATTCTGTTCCATTGGTGTATATATCTGTTTTTTTGTTTTTTTTTTTAACCAGAACCATGCTGTTTTGGTTACTGCAGCTCTGTAGTATAGCTTGAAGTTGGGTAATATGATACCCCCAGTTTTATTCTTTTAGCTTAGTATTGCCTTGGCTATTTGGGCTCTATTTTGGTTCCATATGAATTTAAGGGTTGTTTTTTCTAATTCTGTGAAAAATGATATTGGGAGGAATTGCATGGAATCTATAGATTGATGACCATACTTTGGGCAGTATGGTCATTTTAACAACATTGATTCTTGTATCCATGAGCATGGAATGTTTTCCCATTTGTTTGTGTCATCGGTAATTTCATTTAGCAATGTTTTGTGGTTCTCCTTATAGAGATGTTCCACGTCCTTGGTTAGATATGTTCCCACATAATTTTTTGTATATGGCTGGCTATTGTAAAGGGAATTGCATTCTTGATTTGGCACTCAGCTTGAATGTTATTGGTTTGTAGAAATGCTACTAATTTTTGTACAGTTATTTTGTATCCTGAAATTTTACTGAAGTCATTTACCAGTTCCAGGAGCCTTTTGGTGAAGTCTTTAGGGTTTTCTAGGTATAGAATCATATCCATGAAGACATATAGTTTGACTTATTTTCCTACTTCGATGTCGTTTGTTTTTTTCTCTTGCCTGATTGTTTTGACTAGGACTTCCAGTACTGTGCTGAATAGGAATGATGACAGTGAACATCCTTGTCTTGTTTCAGTTTGAAGGGAATTCTTCCAGTTTTTGCCTGTTCAGTATGATGTTGGCTATGGATTTTTCATAGATTGCTCTTACTATTTTGAGGTATATTCCTTCGATGACTAGTTTATTGAGGATTTTCTTCATGAAGGGATGCTGGATTTTATTGAAAGCTTTTTCCATGTTCATAATATTTTTAATATATCATTATTTTGAAAGAAAAATAGAACACACCATGTATCTACTATATTAACCTCTGTTAACAATCCTAGGGTGAGCTCTCATACCACTGCCACCTTCTGAAAACTCATCAATTTAAAGCATAAACAGTGACACCATATTGATTCAGCCCACATCACTGACAGCAAATACCTCACTTGTCCAGAGAAGCAAGATGACTCAAAGAAGCCAACTGAAACCAAACACCAAAGGAAGTAGTTCTCAGAGCAAAGCCATAAGTAGCTTAGTAGGTTTAATATTCTTTAAAGCTGTTTACATATATGCAATAAGTAAATAGATCCCCCTTTAAAATCAAAGTCTTCCCTTGACAACATGACATCACTTTCTCCATCCTAGTCTGATAGCTTTTTCTGAAAAAAAATTACAACATTGTACTGTGCCTCTTTTTCCTATTAATTATTTTGTTGTATATTTTGAAGACAAGCAATCTTAGAACTGTGTAACTCACATACACCTACACATATATATATCTCTTTTCAGGATCATGTCTACATTTTCTCAAAAGTGAGAGTCTTAATAACACAGCTGTCTTAGTCTGTTTTCTGTGGCTTATAATAGAACACCTGAAACTGGGTAATTTATAAAGAAAAGAAATTTCTTACAATTCTGGTGGCTTGGAAGTCCAAGGGCATGGCTCGGTGTCTGGTGAGAGCCTTCCTCCTGGTGAGGATTATGCAGAGTCCTGAGGCAGTGCAGACCATCACACGGTGAGGGGGCTGAGCATGCTACCATGCTAGCTCAGGCCTCTCTTCCTCTTAGAAAGCCACCAGTTCCACTCCTATGATTGCCCATTAACCCATTAACCCATCAATTTATTAAGTCATGAGAAGATTAATCCACTCAGGAGGGCAGAGCACTCATGAACCACTCACTTCTTAAATGTTCCACCTCTCAATACTGCCACATAGGAAATTTGGAAACCCATGCATGAAATTCAGGGGGGCACATTCATAACATAGCAGTAACGAGGGCCTGAATGGCTTGCCAACGCTGAACCATTTCCTGCATGGGAGCAGGAAAGAAAATTTACTCACGGAAGCGGTGAAAA